>NW_025766002.1:8894548-9431463 GCF_003918875.1 Haliotis rubra | reverse complement strand
TCGTTTTCAGGTAGCGCTGGATTTCAGTTACATTATTGCCAAAGCTCCAGTAAGCTTTTATATTGCCCTTCAACTTTAGCTGAGGAATCAAACTCATATGGACATGTACCTCCTCTTAGATTGTAAAAGTATGCACTGTATTGAAACAAATATAGTAGTCAAACATTGGTGAGTGAGTGAGTGAGTGGTTTTTAACCATTAGGCTACCCCACCTCCCTCAAACATTCAAGAGTACACTTTCATTTATTATGTTTGTACTTCAAAAACCTGTCTAATATTAAAAGCAGTGAGCTCCAGCTTCAATGCATAAATGAATATATATACAAAGTTCTGCTTTTAGAATATTCTGTAAAAGTGGCCACAGGTATGTTCAAAGTATGTAATTTTTAGATTAAAGAGTGATGTTTTATAAACACCCTGACTCATGCTTAATTGCTTGCCTCTTTTCTTCTTCTAGAATGATGGTGGAACCACTTGAATCCTTTTAAGCTCCATAAAAAGCGGACGTAAAATCCGCTCGCCCTGTTATCTCCCTTGGCTATTTTGGTGAAAACAAGCGTCACATGTTCAGACATGCCCCTCATCTCCTGGTCTTATGGCACTTGAGGCCTTGCGTACAGTTGTGAGTCCTCAGACAGCGAGGAGGCTGATTATAGCTGACCAGTGGCAGTATCACGATCAAAATGAGACATAATTTTAGGAACTTACCTGACTTATGATTCATATATTCGAAATCCATCACATTTCACAATGTCTGTAAACACTTATTAAAATTTCAATTGATCATATATTGCTCAGGCAGAATTAAAATTATAAACTATTTTCGCTTAATGTAATTGAAAACAAGCGATTCTCGGTTTTATCGCTTGAGAATGGATCCACAATAACATTGTCAAGAGCAAAGTAACGATGGTTCGAGGAAATGATTAAATAAATTGAATAAACTAATGAATAAAATCAACAATAAGCATTCATAAAGTTGTCAGAGCGTGATATATAAGATTACATTTTTCCATCTTTTTGTGCGATCCATCTTAAAGTGAAGTGAAGTCACTGACAGAGTGACATCTCGACTCTCGCCGCCCCATGGCCTCAATCTTCAGCAGGACCACGATGTTTTAATGCTAAAATATATACATGGAAGCATTTTTGTCACGAGAGTATAACCTATGCCGATACATCAATAGAGTCCCATAATTTCACATTATAGGTAGCATTTTTCTTGCTTAATATGTTCAGAATAGCATTGTTTACCCCAAAACTTTTCGTCTAAATCTAAAGTTTTAAGTTTCACGAAGATGATTATCCATTAATATGATATGGCTGCCTTAGGTCCGCGTGTCTGATTTTTGACCAATCCACGACCCTTATAGACAGACTGTAGCGAAAAGCGTCATTGAGAAACCAATTTTTCATCCAATAAAATTAAACTTCTTACAACTGTGAAAATACTCTGGCAAGGTTTAAGTGATGTTGTTGATGTTCCAGAGCTTTCCGAGCGATACCCGGCATCAAGCGATTAAGCCTTCCATATTCATCATCTGAAGCCAGCGAGGTATTTTCCGTTGTTATGTCATCATTACCCGGCGGAAAGCCACGAATGTCGGAAATAAATATACATATTATTTAAGAAATCTTTTTTATAATAATTTTTCTGGTTGCATTAAAAGTGAAAATATAAAAGAAAAGAGCCGCGGGCATGTTATGACATGTCACAAATGGAAAAAAAATCGCCTTAGTTTTTAGCTTCTTCGGGGTTTATCTGGGCGTTAAAAAATGTAAGCTTGCATTTTTCATTCCAAAATAATTTTATTTAAGTTGTAGTTGTATTATTTGAATAATATTATAAAAAATAAAACTCATATTTATCAACAGTAAGATTAGATCTTTTAAATGGTGTATGGGATGTAGTAGCAATAGCGTTTTACAAGCTTATAATTTCCTTCATAAACATAGGCTTCATCTATGACCTCAGAGTCTCACCAGGCACTGATTGTCATGGCAGTAAATATACCTCTGGTTGACTGGTGTTGAAGAAGAGTTAAGCCCGACACCTAGATTCGCGAGGAATCCAGAGTGCCATGAGAGTGAGTTGGGGCTTACCTCATGAGTCAGGGATAAAGTATAAAATATCGGAATTTTAATCTAAAATTACCTATTGCCATTATCGGCTCATAACAGTCAGCCAGTGGCATTTTACTGCCATGTTATCAGTTTGACCCTGAGTCATAGATAATATGAAGAATATAGCGTAATCAGCTGACTATATCCCATACACCAGCTAAAACATCTAATCTACTGTTGATAAATATGAGGATTTATTTTATAATATTATTCAAAATACAATACAACTTAAATAAATTGTACGAGATGAAAATGTAACCCCATTTATAGCGTCCAGATGGCTTCTGAAAACAAAACTATGGCATTTTTGCCATTTGTGACGTAATCTCTTTATGCCGTGCCTTTTTCTTTATATTTTCGGCCCTGCGTCATCGAATTATTATAAAAAAGATTTCTTAAATAATATGTATGATAACCTATTTCGATATCTGTGGCTTTCGCTTCGATCACATGTTTAACAATACCTCGTTTTCGAGCAATATGTTTATGTGGCGATAAGTTTGATAATGGGCATCGTCCGGCTGGTATCACAATCACTGTACCCACTGCCGTGTTACCACGGATATACTTATTGGACGTAAAGGTGGTTTCTAATGGCCTATTTCGCCACAATCTGCTATAGGCAAATGATTGATCAAGATCAAACGTGACCTAAGGCAATAATCCATATTAAAGACAGTAAGATGCCGTCATAAATGCACTTGAAAACTTTTAGGTTAGACAAAAGTTTTGGGTAAAATCATGCTATTCTGAACATATTAAGCGAGAAATAAGCTACCTATCGTAGAGTATGGAACTTATTGGGTATGGTGCTGAGTTATGATCTGAACCTATTGTTTCATGCTCTATTTCAGTGAAGATTGGTATTGAGTGGCGAGATAATCACTTGTCGACCTGACTTGACTTACATTGTGATACGCACAAAAGGTGATAGTAATTTTGTAGTATGCGTTTATTGGCTTTTATGAATGTTGATGATTTTTATTCGATTAGTTTATTCAATTTATTTAATGAATTCCTCGAGAGCTTATCGTTACTGCTGCTCTTTGACAATGTTATTATTGGACCAGCTGCCGGCATGTCCGAGAATCGATTGTTTTCAACTAACATTGGGAAAAATAGTTTATAATTTTAATTCTGCTGATAATATATGATCAATTGAAATTTAATAAGTGTTTCAGACATTGTGAAATGTGATCAGATTTAATATATGAATCATAAGTCAGGTAGGTTCTAAAATTATGTCTCATTTTGGCGATGACTACTGCCTGGCGGCAATGGGCCTCCGGTGTCTGAGGACTCATAACTTTAGCGCTTAAAGTCCTACTGATTGTTGAATGGGTTAATTGCTTGTAGAATCAACGGAACAGGTGGTGGGTCAAGCCACTCTGGATTCCATGCTGATTCACGTCCTGCATACCCCCTGTGGGAACTTCTTATAGTACTATGCTGATCCTTCCTTCCAGCTTCCTCTGATGAGGTTTGAGGGACCACAACAAGTCAGATTTTCGGAACCACTTCTCCTGACAGTAAAAGTGGATTTTATCACGACTCCATGATTGATTTCACCATCAATGGAAGTGACCCTTCTTCATATCCGAGTAAGTCCTTACAAGTATAGGGTCTGTCACTCATGCTAGCCTATCTTTTAGGCGATGCTTACGGACTCTAGCTCCAACTCTTCCAGTGTCGGCTTTTACAAGTCATGTGATAAAGGGTGAGATTCATCTCAGTCTTTGAGGAAGCGTCAATTGTTGTGCTACAACAAAGAGGCCAAAACTAGTGGATACGAGGAGACATCCTCGGTAGCAATGTCTCTGAGGGTAGTGGTTGGCAAACACCGTCTCCACGACTTCCAATAGCAGCCTTCCATTATTGTCGAGTTTGAGCAATTTCTATGTAGAGCAAGTGTCAATGCCAGTGCTCTTACTTCATGAGGATTGGAGGCTCGTGGTGGCTCAGAGTCCTGCTGATTCATAGGCTCTCAATATGGCGGCTCTCATCCATATTGATATTGTTGTGCATTTGAGATTTCTGTAGGTGTCTCCATAGATAAAGGGATGAAAAGTGGCTTGAATTTTAGTCTCCTCATCTTAGACCTTTGTAGGTAGATTTGTAATGCTCTGACTGGACATAAGGATAGATCCTGAGGTATCCTGTGGCCCCAAGGACTGGCGAAAGTGCTGGGATGTGGAATTGCCTGTCTGGCTGACCGGGCAATTGGTGCTATGAAGTCCCATCTCAATCCCAGATGTATGATATTGCGATGTGCATCAAATGCGTAATCTTTCAAAGTCAGAGCATGTATTTCTGATATCGAGGCTGCTGTTGCCGAAAGCGACCATGAGTTTATGTGTTAAAACTCATAGGATGTCCTTTCTAGTGGTTCATAAGCATCACTGGTGAGATGCTGTAAGACTACGTTGAGATCCCAAGCAGGTGCTTTGAATTTCTTTTGTTGGTCTTCCAACTTAAAGGGCGTAGTAGAGCTAGTATCTCTGGTACTTTAGTCAGTTTCACACCTGTCTTCATGGTGATAACTGTACTGAGGGCCGCTAGGTATGTTGTTGTAACTCTGGAAGTTGTAGGGTTGGATTTCGAGGTTCTTGAATAAAGATGGGGAAACCACACCCTTGCTGGCCAGTAGGAGCGCAACCAAGATCAGTTGCGGAGTTCTTCATCTGCTTGATTTTCTGCAATACCTGCGATTATTAGAGCTGGAGGTGGAAGCGTTGTAGTCTTCCATTCAGTGTCATGTCTTGTGCTGGCGTAGGGGCCGAGTAGGCTCTGCCAATTTGAAAGTAGTGAGTAATGGAGAGAAACAAAGAGATATCATCTATTGTATCTTTTAAGGACAACTATGCGATTCCGATAGGATGAATGCATTATTCCTAGGAGATGCAGATCCTGTGTGGGTTGTAGTTCGATTTGAGGAGATTTTACTAGCCATCCCTAGTTGTGTGAGTAGCCTGATCATGAAGTCTAGTTGCAGTCTGAGTTGACTGGGATCTTGATGAACTTGAATCCGTTGTCCAGGTAAAGCGCACTGCGTGAACCTCGATTGATGTAGATAAATGATGATTGGCTTTGTCACTCGAGCAAACAACCAGGGGGCGGCAATGATATTCCAAATGGTAGCACCTTCCATTGGAAATGGCGTCCGTTGAAAGGAATGAAGTAGATATTTCCTTGAGTCGGATGTATCGGGATGTGAAGATAGGCATCCTGTAGAGCTATGCTGGCGAGGTAGTCTAATGGATGTATGAGTTGTCGCAGTTGAGGTAGATGTATCATTCTGAACTTTGCGGGGCTGCGTAGATAATCTTGGTTGAATTTCCTCATGTTGTATATAAGTGGAACTTTTCCCTGGAATTTTTTTCTTTGGTACTAAGAAGATTGGGGAGCAAAAACAATCGGTGTGAATTCCTGTTTTATTTCTTTGATAAGCCTCCTTCCGAGGTAGAGTTGTGATAAGCGTCAAGTAGATTCTCCCTCTGGTCAGCAGCATAGTTGTGGGCCAGAGAGTTGCTTGTCAATGGTAGGTACTGCTTTTAGTTGTATCTTGTATCCTCTGAGTAGGATCTGGGATGCGTAGTCTTCCTGAAGAATTCCCCAATTCTTCCAGTAGCGTTGTAGGCGATCCACCCACTGTTGAAGGTTGTATGGGAACGGCTGGGGGTTGGAAGACTCCAGTCGTTCGAACCCGTCCTTCAGCGTCTAAAGTTTCTGGTAGCTCTGGATGCCCTGCCTCTTCGGGGTTACCTCTAGGAGCTCCAGCTGGGAGGCGAAAAGAATCCTTGCCTCCTCTGGAGCTGCCGTATTTCTTTTTTCCTGGCTCTTTGTATTCCTGTGAACTTGACTTTCCTGAGTAGCGTTGTGAGGTCTGACGGATAACACTAGCTAGTGTGTCGATGGACTTGATCATCATTACCTCCCTTGATTCTTTGGTTACTTCCTTGGCCACGTCCTCAAATTCCCCTGCAAAGATAGATGGTGCTGACCCGCGGAGCTCTGTATAGTGACTTGGTGAAGCGTTCACTCCACGTACAGGAAGATAATAATCCTTGTCTTCTTAACAGTGTCAATCCTGCTGATGTAGATGCCAGATGTTCAGACATGAACTGATGATCTTTCTTCTGTGTTAGTAATGCGAGTAGATCATTCTATCTTCTTCGAGGTCAAGTTCTAAACTTAGCGATGAGGTTTCATTGATGGCTCTTGACCTGGCTAGTCAAAGAATGTCGTCTGGTAGTTGTGTCTAGTTGTGCCAACTTCTTGTCTTCCAACTTTGTAATTCCTGGTTCAGAATTAGTTGATGATCTTGTAGTTCTCATTCTATTTCTGATGCCTTCTTAAAGGGTTCCATATGGTGAAGAAGAACTTCTTAGCGTTGAATGGTGGGGCGCTCTGACTCTGGAATTCGTTGCTTTCCTGAAAGCTGTGCTGAGATTCCCTGGTACATCTGCGACCCGGATCGATGGGTGGAAGAGTAGGAGTGTGTCAAAGTCCTAAGTTGTACATCTTGTATGTAAACGCTTCATTATCCTCTTTTGGAAGGTGATGCAAGTTCTAGTCCATTTGCCATCAGGATTTAATTTCTGTGTTGGAAAATATAATTTCTCCGTCATCTTTGGATTTAGGGTACCGTTCAGGAGATGGTTGCCACTGTGATTCTTTCCTGCGTGGAGTCTGGCGTGGAGACCTCCGTGGAGTCCTGTGGAGATCTGGCGTGGAGACCTGTCTCGAATGCTCCTTGATGGCTGTCCATATCAGAGGAGGATGATCGGGCGATGATCCAGTGAATGTCTGGTTCTGTTCCTTCACGAATGCTCCTGTGGTGAAGGTGTCCTAGTACATCGTAGAGTGTGCGATCCTTTTCATGCTTCCTCTTCAGCGCATGGCTTCCTCCTTCCCCTTAGTGAATGCTTCGATAAGCTTCCGCGCCCAGGCTTCCTCCTCTTTCTGAAGTGCTTTTGTGCATGCTTCCGTCCTTCACGAATGCTTCCATCTTCCATGCGAGCTTCCTCGCCCGGATGCTTCTGTAGCGCATACCTCATAAGTGCCAGCGGCAGTGCTGCCGCGCATGCTTAAGTGCCGATGCAGGCTGCTGTCATCGGTGGAGGCTGTGATCTGCAGGCTGCTTTTCGATGTGTCACTATCGGAATCTTGGCTCATCATCTGCTGTGTAAACTGCTGCATGAAGACCCCAGGGTTGAAATTCTGCGACGCAGACGACTGCTGCTGCTGCTGCTGCACTGCGGGGACGATGCATCTGAAAGTGTCGAGGCTTCGCCCAGGACTGCATCACTTGTGACGAACTGCCATCACTATCTTATGTCTGCGTTGTGATGACTGCTGCTGTTGCTGTAGATGAAGACCTCGTCTTCTTCCTCACTGGCACTTCAGGGATGAGGATGGGAGGCTCATCATAAATGTCTACTTCATCTGCTGGGATGATCTCAGTAGCAAAAGACCTCGTCTGGAAGTGCTGCCCCATGAGAAGACGAGTGCCAGAAGTTTGCGACTTCTTCTTCTGGGAAGACTTTGCCCTCTTCTTCTTCGACTCGCGATGAGGTTATCGATTGAAGTAGATGACCTCTTCTTAGAGCGGAGCTGCCATCGAACACAGCGACCTGCTCCGATGATGCAGCCGGTAAGCTACTAGAATGGTGAATGTCAGTAGGCAACAACAAGCGGTTATCAAGCGCAATCATTTGGTTTAGACATGACTTGTAGAAAGTAGGTCTACTCACATCCTTGGCAGCCTAAAATGGAATATAAATAATTATTAAATTGAACTTCAGTTAAATGCTGACAAAACTGACAGCTGGAAGCACAGAAGAACTAATTAGGACATATTACAATGTGGATCAGCAAATGACAATCAGAGTCTGCGACTGCAAGATTTCATAAAAATCACCACGATGAAAACACATGTCAACAAGCGTGAACAAATACAGATAATTTTGATCAAATTTCAAACCATATTGTTGGTATATCAATCCTAAAACCATTATACAGCTAATTTAGTAGCAAGGCCTAAAAGTTTAAAGGATATAACGCCGTATAGGGGACTCCAGGAGCTCTCACAACCGTCCTCAAAGGAAGAAGGAGAGAGTGAGGGGCATGTCTGGGCTACATGTGACATGGTTTCCACTTAAAAGAGTCACAAGGGAGATAACACTGGGTGAGTGATTTTCGTCCGCTTTTTGAAGGGAGCTTCAAAGGGGAGTTCAAGTGTTCCACTATCATTACGCAAGAAGAAAGAGACAAGCAATTAAGCATGAGTCAGGATAAGGAAAAATTTAAAAGTATTCCCAATATTGGCTGGTTTTAAACATGAGTTTAAAACACATTGCTGTCGAAAAAAGAGACCAATAACCTTCCAGGCAGAGTCCAATGAAATATATGTTTTTGATTTTATTGCATGTCATCTCCTATTATGGGGGTGAAAGGCTGTAGAAATAGTGAAAAGAATACTGAATGAATTCATTTCTTCATCAAGCTTCATTAATAATTTTTTTTTAATTATGGCGGGGTGTAAAGTGTTATGAGTCAGTTGTATCATTTTACCCCAAGTAAATACAAACTCAAAGTAAATGCCACTTCATCCTCCCCTTGCATGTAGCTGATCTTGACCTTCCACACGGATTACTTTCGAGCACTACCTGCTACTCAATGGCAGGCAATGTTGTTTGTTTTGGTATACAAGGTAGATGACATGCCCAAACCATGATGTGTAACAGCATTAACATTAAAATATATGGAAAAGGACCATGGCGGGTTTGCTCTTGATCCTTGAGAAACATCAAGAGTCAGGATATCTTTCTATTTTGTATACATTCTATTACGTCTATAAAGCGACCCCGCCGTCCTTCAACCCCAAACGGCCCTTAAAATCAGTGTCAAAATGGTGTGCTTAAGTGCATAAGCCGATCCCCCACGATGGGGTCCTAATCCTGGCAAACACAGACCACAGACAACTTGCAGTTGCAATAATTATAACATCGGTCCACATTATTCAAAGAATTCACAATCATATTGCATCTACTCCGCATCAAAGGAAATGAAGTGTAGGATGACCAGAAAATGGATAATATATTTTGTTTAAGCTAAATATCATACTTAGTGGCTGGGCCGATTACATGTCCAACAAAGTGGCTTGCTTATTTACCCCATTCAACAATACGAACTGATTACTGCCTCGTTTTTCATTGACTTCTAGTTTACAGTAACATCGGTAAAAATGTGTGAAGTTAAATGGCTTCCGTATTTTACGATTCCGTAATGCGTGCAACTTCCGCTTACCCACGTTCATGAAATTCCATTATAACCTAACCTGTTGATTATATATATTTTACATTTATAGAGCAAAACTGTAATCAAAAGTGCGTAATGCTAGGATTATATTTTCTTTGGGTTAAATAATGGTACTCTTTATTAACACTATTACTGACTGACTGCGTCCAGATTTCATCCGTTATTGTATTGATAAATATTGTGCATGTTTGAACTTGTTCGGCGGGAAGCGTGTGCACAGCTGATTACTATTTCGACTCAAATACACACGGTAATCTTAATCTTAATTAATATATAGAGCAAAAACTGTAACTAAAATTACACAATGCTGGGATATATTTCTTTGGGTTAAATAATAGTATTCTGTATTATATTTTACTGATGACTCGTCAGAATTAGATCCGTTATATTATTGTGCATGTTTGAACTTGTTCGCCGGGAAGCGTGTGCACAGCTGATTGCTATTTCGGCTTGAGACATACACGCGGTAATCTTAATCCCTGCAAATAATACAATGCCCAGCAAAAACAACTTATAACTTAAAGGTAACTAATCTTGTCTAGTGATGTTTAATTGCAAATTTGGCGTCTCTACTGACAAAAGTTGTCTTCTGTTGTTTGTTCACGTGAAGTAATCTGATGTTGTTTTCTTACCCTGGGAAAAAGTTTGCGGCAGTGTAGCCCATGGATAAGGCGACCGCCTTCTACAGACTGCTTTTGGTCCTCAAAAATTGATTTATAATAGTAGTCATATCTGATTTACATTTTATATATTAGAAGGGCATATGCACTCACTTTAGCTTGTATTGATGCCTTATGACTTGCCTGAAATCGATAAACTGAAACTTGGAAGTGAACAGCTTCCAAACATATAACACTTGCCATATAATGAATGTAAAGAATTTCTCCATACATCGAAAACTGTCACATGCATCGTTCTCTGTGTTTGCCGGTGTTTTCCATTATAGTTATTGCATAGGATATTAAGTAAAGAAGCTCAAAGGGACATAACTCTATGGTGTTAAGCTTGAAATAATGTTGACCCGGTAGAAGTCGCGAGAGTCGATTTAATGCAGCGTTGCATTAATTAGTTTGAACTTTAATTTAATATTGTAATCTTAATAGGTAATTTTTGTTTTGGAATAAGTTATATGGTAGCTTCCTGAGGGTTGATAGTTAGTATTATTGAGAGAAATGCATTATATGTATGTTTAGAAGTGTGGTGTGACATTGTGCCTTTAAGTTCAAAGAGGATATGTAATCATTGCAAGCTTTGGTTTATTATGCTGAGTCAGTATACTGTCATTTTCAATGAAGGAGCAAGTTTGTCTTTTATTTTCATCACCTATTTTCAAACAAACAAGAAAATTATTTTTCATCAGTTAGGAGTTTCTTCATTGGTTAGTGCTGACAGGGTTAGTAGGCTCTTCATCTGTCTAGAAATATTCCCGACATATGAAAGGACCTTGCATCAAAGTAGACATATTCACAACAGAGATGTGAAGTATTACTAGTAAGTAGATGAGCTCAATCTCCATCAATATAGTTCTAAACAGTTTACAGAATATTTGACCAGAACTTAATATAATTTGACCAGTGGTTTACATTGAGCTATAAAACACATGGAGCTATAAAAAACACATTTTTTTGAGAATAATTATTTTCAAATTATTTACACTGGAAAAAAAAATAATGTAATTAATGATAATTACTTGCTGTGGGCGTAAAGATTTAACTTTTTGACCAGTACTTAATATCATTTAATTTGTGGAGCTATGAATTTCTGTTTTCTTAAATAACAATTATTTTCAAATTTACACTGAAATAAAAAAATCAAAATCAAGATTTGTAATTAATGTACATACATCTGGGATTAAGGTACTAGAACACCTGTATGGGGGCCTTGTATATTTCAACCAACTAATATCCATGAGGAAACAAACCTCTCCACTTGCAGACATCAGACATTATTCAGATAAATACAAAGTACACCCAGAACACTGCTTGTCAGCTAAACTGACACCGTTCTTCTTTGAAATTCGTTTTCTCTCTTCAGCTAAGGAGAAAGCCATGTTTACTCAGACCCAATCAGATGAAATAATTGGCAGTATTACTCTTTGACCTGATGCATGTCAGCACAAAAGCGGCATATAAATTTGGTAAAGACTCCATCTTAATGTTTCCTAATGAGGGAAAAAAATGCGGCTCAAAACAGACCATGATGGAAAATATGCCTTATGGTTAAAAAGGTGTAGCGATGTTGAGACCTGAACCTGGCGATAGGAATTTGGAAAAAGCGGACAGATGAAAGTTTATGTCCAATTAATTGTAATTATAAGAAAATGTCTGCTAGGATGTTGACTGGAGATTGGTTGAACCTAGATGGCATTGTCTGAAATTTAGGGACTTTCAAGATCATGCTAGTGTAGAGGTTTCTTTGAAAACACATGCATTTCACAGTTGCAGACTTTAGACATATGGAAGCGATTCCGTTGTTAGTAATACACTTTTAAACCTTTTGGTAAAAACATAATACAAGGTAAACAAACAATGTGGAACAAGTCTGTGATTAGCAGTTTAATTGGGCAAAACACCTGTCTTTCTTTATTATGATTTGGGTTAAAACTGTACATTTTCCTGCGGTAAATTGACCGACTTCCCTTTGGTAGTTGTTTAGTTATTCCATGTGTTATGCGTTGATGTCTGTTCATTTGGATGGCTAGACATGGTAACAGTTTAAGAAATGTCCCCATAATCCGAGTCATATTAAAAGAGGAGAAACAGGCTGTATTAAGTTAAATCAAATATTATTTAAATGTTTTTGTGTGTCTTAAAATTGGTGAGTGAGTTTAGTTTTATGTAAGCACTCAGCAATATTCAACTATATGGCGGTCTGTAAATAATCAAGTCTGGACCAGACAATCCAGTGATCAACAGCATGAGCATCGATCTGCGCACTGAAGATCAATATTCCTGGAGCCGATGACATGTGTCGAAGGTTCAAACCAAGCCAGTGAGTCTGACCACACGATCCAGTTAGGTTAAGCCTCTTAGGACAAGCAGGGGTTACTTAAAGGTTCATTAACCCGGACCTACCCAGACCTTCCCGGGTCTCTTGTGTCTTAAAGAAGACATGTACAAAACCGGTAATCAGACAATAAAGGTAGACAGGTTGACATGGTGGGTTTGTCATCTGCTGGTTGAAGGATTGCTTCTGTGATCTGGTAGATAGCTCACCTGTCTGATTAGGGTAGATTTGGTGTTCTACCCTATTCATGTCATACCAAAGATGTTATAGGATGGTACTTGTTGGCATGAAGGGGTGAGTGAGTATAGTTTACACGCTTTTAACAATATTCCAGCAATATCACGGCGAGGGGACACCAGACATGAGCTTCACACATTGTACCCATGTGTGAGGAATCGAAACCAGGTCTTCAAGCGTGTGGACGAGCAGCTTTAACCACTAGAGGCTACCCTACTGCCCCTGGCATGAAGGGGGATAGAACAAGGACTAACTGAGTCAGGGTGTCCCCACACTGTGTCTAAGTGGGGTATCCATGTTAAACTGCTGCTTGGTATTTTCAGTGGACTAGCACTATAAACATTCTGGAGGACCAGTTGGAACTGTTGTCTAAGATGCCACAATTTGTTGTGCAGAGTTGCCTCCTTGGTACACCAGAACCCTACGATCATGGGTTCAGTTTCCTGTTAGCTCCAGTTGAGTGTCTAGGTTTGTCAGCAACATACCTATGATCTTGGGTTTTCACCATGGTGTTGAAATTTGAGACCAGCATTGCTCCTGGCTTTCCTTCCATATTCTCAATCAAATGTACTTTATGTGATGTACTATATGCTCCAAACTCAACTTTATCGTATTCTGAAGAAGAAGAAGGAACTTTCCTGAAAACCAGGATTTTTTTCACATAAATGCCAGAAAATGGGAAAAGTAAAGAAGTCTGGCTTATGTTAAAGAAATATATCCTTCCCACAATTAGAAATTATCATTTTAATATATTATCTTTTGTAATAATTCCAGACCTTTTAAAAGTGTTTTATTACACATTTTGTTAGGTAACAAAATTGATGGGTAAGGTCACTCTAAAATGCATTGTAAAGGGGCTTTTTAACATCTTAAAGTTTGATTTGAATGTGTAGCTGAAGTATTAACCTGGTTTGGTATCCTTATAGGCGCTATAATTATTTGCCTTGTAATGACAATTTAATCCTGGAAAGATTTCAGTTTGAGTCATATAATAATCCCTTTGATTGTTTTATAGTCAAAGCGATAATTACCATCAACAGAATGTAAGTTGTGATTCTGATATTTTTATTCTTCTAAATTTTCAATTTTGAAGGTCCACTGATATAAAATCTAGAGAGCGAGTCTGTCCAAATGTAAGGCCTAATGTATGCATAAGGCTAACTTAGATAAATCATAGTAGAAAAAGTTGTCATATATAAGTAGAAACCATTATATTGGAAATTGTAGATAAATCAGAGTGAAATAAAATGATGGAACTATTCCTCATTTCATTTCCCACTATCATTCATGACTTACTCAAGCTCAAAGATACACATTAGTCAATAGCGTCTTGAATCGCAGCACAACTGAATCGAACATTTAGTTCAATGCGAACTTGATCAAATACTGCAATTCACCCATAATGAACCTCATATTGAACTGTGTGCAACAGATTTAAACAATTGATAGTTTATAGCAACCTTACTTTTCACAGGAAGTCGATTGTTTTGACACATGCCAGCACACATTCCTATGTGAGTTTTCCTGAAATTGCAACCATCACCGGCTTGAACGCTGCTTTTCTCTCACATTGCGGAAATATGTTTATGTTTATGCAAGAGGGGTAAAATCGGCATATTATGGCCCCAGCTTGGGATTTTGCGTACTAGGTTCACATTGTGAATATGAGAATAACAAATGTCAAAATTTATCGATCTAATGTTGGACTGAGGTATGTTTATATTATTATATAATGGGAAACATATATCATTTTTGTCTTAGTTGCTTGTTGGAAATATTGTTTCTGAATTTGTAAAAATGTTATGGGTTTCATATGTGAAAGTAGAATTTGTGATAAATTTCGAAAACAAGTGGGAAATATAGTATTATGTGTTTGAGGAAGTATATAGTTATTTAAGCAATATTATGAAAATTCTTGGTAGAAGTTTCAAGGAAGTTACAGTGTACACTGATTTCATATTAGAAGGATTTTAATTTAGTTTAATGTTCCTTTGAATAAAAATATATAATTTTGAAACTCAATATAGTTTTCTAATTACATATTTATACCTAAGGTAAAGTGTTACTCAAAATAAGTTAAAGAAATATCTATTCTGTCATATTGTAGCAGGTAAACCATCATGTCATGATGGACTACCTATGGAAAGAATCAGTCGTTTGTTTTAATTTATATTTTTGATTATTTTTAATTTTAGTACCATTTTTTATCAGCTTATATCAGATTTTTATGATTCCAAAACTAATAATCATTTGATCACTTGTACTATGTTATTTTGGTTGATTGATAAAATTTGTGTGAATTATTGCTGTGTGCCTATTAATTTTTATTATCTTTTTCATTCAATGAAGATGAGTGGACTAAGAATTTCAACATCTTTATTATTGTTTTAATTGTAATTATCTTTTTCATTTAATGCAGATAAGTGGACTAAGAATTCCAACTTCTTCATCCTTGCAATGTGATAGTTACAGTTACTATTGCAGGTATATTTACAGGTACTATTACAGGTATATTTACAGGTAAAGTTGCAGGTACTATTACAGGTAAATTTACAGGTATTGTTAAAGGTACATTAATCTAGCAAGAAATGTAGTCTTGGTACAGGTTCTAAACTGCCTCTTGTAAATATCACCGTCTTTATCATTATTGGACTGTTATTCCACAGGATAACTGTGGACTGATATTGGTTGGTAGCACCTGTCATGAAAGCATTACTGATGTGCATTACAATGGCAAGAATTTATGTTGAAATATCTTTTAAGTAACAGAATCATGTGGTGTTTTGATGTGTGTGATGGCTTGATGTCGTTGGCAGGGAACCAGCAGTAAGGTAGGGCCTAGCATGTCTGTTTAACATGTGGTGCTTGGGAGCTTTAGTGAGCCATGTGGGTCTCACCTGGGAGGATGGGAGAGAGAAGCACAGCTGACAGGGGAAGGTTTATTGCTGGTCTGAGAGTTGGAGGGAGGGGAGGGGCACCTCACATTATGACTGGCTAGGTGGGTGGGGCACAGCTGATGGGGGAAGGTTTATTGCTGGTCTGAGAGTTGGAGGGAAGGCAGGGGCACCTCACATTATGGCTGGTTAGGTGGGTGGGGCACAGCTGACAGGGAAGGTTTATTGTGGTCTGAGAGTTGGAGGGAGGAGAGGGCACCTCTTATTATTATGACTAGCTAGGTGGGTGGGGCACAGCAGATGGGGAAGGTTTATTGTTGGTCTGAGAGTTGGAGGAAGGGAGAGGGCACCTCACATTATGACTGGCTAGGTGGGTGGGACACAGCTGACAGGGGAAGGTTTATTGCTGGTCTGATAGTTGGAGGGAGGAGGCACCTCACATTATGACTGGCTAGGTGGGTGGGGCACAGCTGACAGGGGAAGGTTTATTGCTGGTCTGAGAGTTGGAGGGGAGGGAGCGGGCACCTCACATTATGACTGTTTTGCTCTTAATATCATCCTCTGGGTTTTTTGTCTGGCCTAATGGCTATGAGCTGATGTTATATAGTGGTATATCCTGAGGGTGTTTTGTATGGAAGTCACGGTAATATGATAGAAGCGTCATGGAACAAGGTAGAAGTGGGGGGTGGTATGGTAGAGAGCATCATGGAGCAAGGTACAGTGGGGTGGTATGGTAGAAGCGTCATGGAGCAAGGTAGGGTCGGAGTGTGGTATGGTAGGCGTCATGGAGCAAGGTAGTGTCGGGGTGGTATGGTAGGCGTCATGGAGCAAGGTAGAAGCCGGGTTGGGCCGGAGTAGGGTGGGGCATAGTAGAGAGTGTCATGGAGCAAGGTAGAGTGGGTTTGGGTGGGATAGTATGGTCGAGTGTCATGGAGCAAGGTAGTAGAGTGGGTTTGGGTGGGATAGTATGGTAGAGTGTCATGGAGCAAGGTAGAGTGTGTTGGAGTAGAGAAGGGTGGCACAGCGGACACTGCTGTTATCACAGTGTTAATATCATGACTTTATTGGCAGCTGGAGGGTGGTATCCTGACCTCTCCGAGCTCTATGCGTTATACAACACTGCTGTGTGCAAAACAATACCAGCTGAATATTGATGTACAGCAAATCAGCCACAGCATGCAATGGGCAGGGCAAGGAGGGACCAGCTGACAAGGAGGTAGCTTTACTATACAAATCCCAGCCCAGAAACGAGGTCGAGACCGCATACTACATTAATCGTTGGATGAATTTGGAAGCATGAAAGGGTGTTTCCTTTCATATGTCTGACATTACCTTGCGAAGGCAGCATGTGAGGGACAGCAGCGTGGTTCGACATGGCAACCAACATCGGCAACCTATGCTTCTGGAATGGAGGGCTCATTCACCTGAGATAACGCGTGTGTTTATCACTTCACAGGCTAATAATTTGACATTATAAACTGAATATTCTGCCATACTGGAACCATCTGCTTACCATTCCTGGAGGCAAGAACAGGTTCCATTTTCCTGAACTTTTATTATCACTAGTCCTTGATTGATTATCAGCATTGGAACAGTTGTGCCATGTTTGACCGTTTTCGTCTGTTTAAGCCATGATAAACTGATTAATTGTTAGTTGGAATCAACCTTTTTCTCTTAATTTCTTACAACCCGGTAATTTTATGGGGTATATTTTAAGATAACGGTTAAGCAGAAACGCACTGACAGTGATGTTTACTGAAACCATCAGTCTGGGCTACAAAAAGTTGATCAGTGGAATCACCTCTGAAGTTTTTCTTACATTTAACTAATTTCAGAGGAATTATTTTAGGAAAAGGTTCAAATATAGGCACCAAAACAATTTGTGCCCCTTCTGCTGGAACTACAGCAAACTTAGTATTGGTATTGGTTGAAACACTGTTGCCTCTTTTACTAGAAAATGTTTCAATTTTCATGGATTTTATTCCATAGACTCAAATGATTATACTTATGATATTACCACTGGGAGAAAAAATCTGATGTAAGTAAACTGTTCTTGCGGCGTAAGCTGCTGGAATATTTGTCACTGATCACTCTCTGATGCTGCTGAAGAGTTTTTCTTGTAGTTACAGTAGGTACAGAGGCGGTGGTGTAGCCTAGTGGTTTAAGTGTTAGCTTGTCACGATGAAGAACAGGGTTTGATTCCACACAATGTGTCAAGTCAATTTCTGGTGTCCCGCTGCGTGATATTGCTGGAATATATTGCTAAAAGCGGTAAAACTAAACTCACTCACTACACTAAGGTACAGAAATCAGAATACATTAGCACTGAGGCAGTCCATTCGACAAAGCACTACATGTGACCATTACACAACAGTGACCAAATTCCCATATTTTAGCACAGACTTACGAATGTCATGCTATGATTGTTTTGTGGAACAAGGCCTGGGGCTAGGTTATTACGATGAGCCTTTTATCCTTGGCGTTACAGTCATAATTATCTAGTCATTATAGTTAAGACAACCACTGAGCATAAATCACTTGCTGATGGAAGCCATGAGGGACTACATGTCAACAAGGAGTAATTTCCCAGGATATGATAAGTTATGTTATTATAAATTCCCTAGGGATTTAAAAGTGGCTCCAGACCTAATGCTGTTATAAAGATGCCAGTGTGAGTGAGTATGTTTTTCGCCACTTTTAGCAATATTCCAACAATATCATGGCGGGGAAACCAGAAATGGGCCTCCTGCGTTGTACTCATGTGGAGAATTGAACTCGAGGTCTTGGTGTGACGAGCAGCTTTAACCACTAGGCTACCCATAAGCCCCAAAGATGCCAGAGATGATAGGATTGTTATTTGGTTAATTTGATGTATCATGCCCTCTGAGCATATATCATGCTCATGCTGTCGACCACATGCCTAGCTGAGACCCGGATCAGTGTTAGGGCCAATGTACACAGACTGTCAGTGTTTTACTTCTGCCGACCATGTAAGCCAATGTTTTCTCTGAAAAACTTGAATCGAAGTAGATACTATCCTACTCAAGATAATATGTCAACTGACTGAGTAGGTTTTACCAGCAAGGTCACATGCATGAAAGTTTTTCCTGAGGGACGGTGAGGAGGTGTATGTTTGTCTGTCAAAACTCTCAAGACCACTCGAGTTGAAAGCATCAAGACATTCAACTTTGATATTAGTCTAAACTGAAGGCCAGTTCCTCATCGAGAATCACAATCAATGGAATGCATGGTTGTGGTATGCCAGATTTCTCCTGGACGGAATCCCTCTCCTCACTCCTATATGGGATATGACACTCATGGAGCTGGTTGAGATCATTTGGAGCTGAATCCTTGATTAGGAGGCCCCTTCGGGATCAAAAGATATTTTCATGTTTTATGCAGCGGGATGGGTACATTGAAGGCGATCAAGACTCATCCTGATTCAGCCTGAGAGGAATATTTGATTTCCGACATCTCTTGATTATTAGACCAGATCGTCTGTGGGGTGATTAATTAGAACCTTTCTCACCTCCTTCAGATGACACTGGAGAGTGCTTGTCAAGATATACTGGACAAGGCCTCACTGATTGCATGACTAGTTTTATGTTATACATTTTATTACCAAAAAGGATTGGATGTTGGGAAGATATTGGAAGCTTTCTAATTTTTATTGATGAAATGCAGATTCTGTTATGGTATTGATTTCAAATGAAGCTGAATCTAGTTAATGGTGACCATGCTTAGCAGGATACTTAATGGTATATATATATATATATATATATATATATAGACAGGGGAGAGGTGGGGGCAGAATGTAGAAACATAAAAGACAAAAGTAGAGAGCAAGAGAGGAAGAAAATAAGACTGAAAGAATTATTTGAGGAACGTGTGAGGAGAAAACACTACTCAGGATGAATAAGTGAGAGTTTGGTTTATTGCTGCTTTTAGCAATATTCCAGCAATATCTTAACGTGGGACATGGGCTTCACACATAGTTCACAGATGGGACTTCAAACCAGGTCTTGTGCATGATTGGCATATATAACCACTAGGTTACCCCAATGCCGAGACTTGCACAAGTCTCTGAGGTAATAGTAAATAGTTTAAATGATAATTTCTATAAAATATAAGTATTCCTCTAACGGACTGGGGTCCTTAGAACTGTCCGCTTATCTAGACTTGCCTCTTTAACGGAGAGAATTTCTATACACCAATGGGTTTAGCATTTAGTACAGCCTTGGAGCAAGGCTACCCAATGCCTAAAGGAACTGACTGAGAATAGCACGAATCGAGTCAGGATTGGACCCTCTTACCAGCATGCCTGGAAGCCACTGCATGGACTACTAGACCACCTGGCAACACAAGAATGTAGAGAAAGTAAAGAGCATATTGGTAAACTGATAGGGAAATATCTAGAAATATTGGATGAATGAAGAAAATGGGATAGCTGATCTTGAACCTCTTTTCCAACTGAATTTAAGTACCCACTCTGGTATAACTGTATGTGGCATAAAAGCATATTGAAACGCTTCACTTCAGGCATACTAGTCACTTAATATGTTCGTATAAAAACAGGTTTTTCCTGACATACTACAAGTAAACACTTTTCAAAGCCCCCCAACCCCAACACCCCTGAATTTTTTTTTCAAAAACAATGATAGGTGAAGTAAGTGATAATATTGGCCATATTACCCATGTTAATTGCTGAGACAGGTAGTAATATTGGCCATATTACCTATGTTAATTGCTGAGACAGGTAGTAATATTGGCCATATTACCCATGTTAATTGCTGGGACTGGTAGTAATATTGGCCATATTACCCATGTTAGTGTTGAAACAGGTAGTAATATTGGCCATATTACCCATGGTATTGCTGAGACTGGTAGTAATATTGGCCATATTACCCACGGTAATTGCTGAGACAGGTAGTAATATTGGCCATATTACCCGCGGTAATTGCTGAGACAGGTAGTAATATTGGCCATATTACCCGCGGTAATTGCTGAGACAGGTAGTAATATTGGCCATATATATTACCCACGTTGGTTGCTGAGACAGGTACTGATTTTGGCCATACTACTCCCCATAATCTGTGAAACAAGTAATAATATTGGCCAGGCCTATGATGTAGAAGTAAGCATATATGAAATAGCTAAAACTGTATTTTTTTTTTCCCATGCATCAACACAGTCATCCACAGAGAAAACATTAATGACTCTAATTTCAAACATTATAAGCATCTCACAAGTTTAGCCAAGTATGTTCTTCTCTGTGTTACGAGTGTTTGATGAGCAGTTTGTTCATACTGTGGCAATGCAATGCAGCTATATAATACACGTCCATCATGTACTTGCCAAGGACAGTAATTGTCAAAAGCCATTGAATTCTTGTCAATTTATCTTCGTGTCCCATCAGTCGAACTGGAGATTTATCATTAACATGATGCAAAGATGTCATTAAATATATACCAACTCATTTACATCAGCCTGAGCAGCTTACTTTTCGATGAAGACTATTTGCCATGTTATTCAGCTCAATCATATGTGAAAAATCGGACAAAATTAACAGAATTACCAAGTAACTAAGCCAATTTGGGTTAACAGTGGCAGTCAGATTGAGTTTTACAAATCTCTCACGTTCCGCCATGTATTTACCTCATTGATTGGCGGCCACTATGTTGTGTCTGGGTGGCGTTCCTATGATTTCTCGGCAATTCCTTGTAATTTGGCGTTCATTCACATCGGCAAATTTCCTTTCTGAGATTCCTTCAGTTGGACGTGTTGTGGCGGGGAAATGGCATAATTAGTTGGCATTGATTTGATTTGAGTTACAGGAACACCACATATTTGTTGAAGATGTATGATAATGTTGGTATTCATGATGATGATGACGATGATGATGATGATGATTATGATGATTTTTAGTTAATGATGACATGGTATTACTTCGTTGACGTCAGTATTGTGATGATGATGGTGACGATTGATGATAATAATTTTAGTTAATAATGACATGGCATTACTTCATTGCAATCAATGATGATGATGGTGATGATGATGGTGATGATAATTTTAGTTAATAATGACATGGCATTACTTCATTGCTATCAATGATGATGATGGTGATGATGATGATGGTGATGATAATTTTAGTTAATAATGACATGGCATTACTTCATTGCTATCAATGATGATGATGCTGATGATAATGATGCTGATGGTGATGAGAAAAATGTAAAGGTCTGTTCAATCCTTCATGTACAATAATGCCTCAGAGCCCAGCCAACACAAAAGCACTGCAACAAAGAAAAAGTTGGCTTTGGGTCTGTTTTTGTGTTCCACTGACAGATCTTTCCAGATGCTTATCAGAATTTCTAGCAACACAATTTTTTTTTCTGTGTAAAGTTTGTGAATATACTTGCACTCTCACTAACAACAAAATAATTCAGACTGGTTATCAGATTTGGATTTTAACAAGACCGTCAGTGAAATTAATTAACTTCTAAATAACACAAATTTGGTACAACTAAGCATGCACATGTCACGTTTATAGAAGTTCAACCTATAAATGTTTCTAATTAATGCCAGGGGCCACGGGGAAATACAATCAGGTGTAGTGTGTTTATTGTGTTTGTGGCTTTAAATTGGTTGGTACCGACACCTGCTGGTGTTGCTATTGATAGGTGTAAACATATCCCCTGCAGGACAAAAACACTGGTAACACCTTTGTAAATACATCACCATTGAAGAAATGCTTTGGATTCTGAGGTTGACATTAAATACATCGCTGTCAGAACCTTGGATACTGATGCACTTTGATTGACATTTTGTATTATATGGTGCCTGTGGAAAATAAATACATAGTGTGTAATAATGGATTTATGTATCTATAAGCCATATTCTGGCAGGGTCACAGATGGGGACACCAGAAATGGGCTTCACACATTGTGCCCATGTGGATGGAAAATTATTAGTGAGTGAGTGGTTTTACACGGCTTTTAGCAACATTCAACAATATCATGGCGGGGGACACCAGAAATAGGCTTCACATATTGTACCCGTGAGAGAATGATTAGAATGAATGGTGTGACGAGCAAACACTTTAACCACTAGGCTATCCCACTGCCATGGAAATTTATTAAGTTCCTGAGCAATAATGGTAAATAATATTTCTAGGGCTATCCCACCTCACTCCTCACTCACTCACTCACTCACTCACTCACTCACTCACTCACTCACTCACTCACTCACTCACTCCTCACTCCACTCACTCCTCCTCACTCACTCACTCACTCACTCACATGTTCTCATGTTCTGATTTTGAAATAATTCACTAACCATGTTTGATCTGATGCAGTTAGAACCCCAAGGATCACATTGGTTGTCAGCTTACTTCATTATATATCATTGGAAAGCTTGATATATTTATTTTCAATAGCCTGAAGTAGTCATGAGTCACACAATCCAGAATCTGCTCTCTCAGTGTTTGTTGACTTAGTGAAATCAAACCCTAATTCCCTGTAGTTGATGTTAAAATGTAAACCAGAAATTTGGACCTGGTTTTCAAAACACACTTTTGAAATTCAATGCGATCGTAAAATAATAAATAGTTTGTTCTCTGCTGTTGTATATAGCTTGTTTAGTAATGTGATAAATTGTATAAATAATTAGAACAATCATGGCTTGTTTGACTCTATTTGTGAGGGGTTCAGTTCCTTTTGGGAAACTAAACAGATCATGCAGGTCTGTGTGAATTTCAAGATCAAACTCTGACAAAATAAATATATCCATCATTGCCTTAACACTTGAATGTAGATCCACCTCACATTACCATCTTTGTTTATAAACCCATCAAAATGATATTACTCCAATGAGCTTGTATGTTGTACAGATAAGCTCAAGTTTATCAGGAGGATCTTTAAGTAACATTAAAGCATATAACAGAATAAATGGGAGAATCTGTAGTATCTGTAGCATATAATAGAACAGAAGGCAGATTGTCATGGATCTTTGAAGCATTTACATTGGGTTAATAGAATAGAAGAGAAATCATTTGAATCTTGAAGCATATAATAGAATAGATAGAAGAATCTGTCATATCTTTGAAGCTTTTACTCTGGGGTAATAGAATAGAAGAGAATCATTTAAATCTTTGAAGCATATAATACAATAGATGGGAGAATCGGTCATATCTTTGAAGCTTTTACTCTGGCTTAATAGAACAGAAGAGAATCATTGAATCTTTGAAGCATATAATACAATAGATGGGAGAATCTGTCATATCTTTGAAGCATTTACTCTGGCTTAATAGAACAGAGAGAGAGAATCATTGAATCTTTGAAGCATATAATACAATAGATGGAAGAATCTGTCATATCTTTGAAGCATTTACTCGAGGGTAAAAATAAAGAAAGAGAATCATTTGGATCTTGGAATCATACAATAGGAAAGAAATGGGAATCTTTTTATCTTTAAAGTATATAATAGAACAGAAAAAGACAATCATTTGATTTTCAAACCTTTTATAACATAGTAGAAGGGGAATCTTTTGTCTTCAAAGTATGTAATAGTATAGCAGCAGAAGACTAAAAGGATGAATAATTTTACAAAGCTTGTGACAAAGTACCAACTTTATGATGATAATTTTGCACATATAATACCAGCAGCATCACGAGGCAGGTTAAAACTCCATCAGCATGTTCAGCCCAGTACATCATGGCAAGAATGTCTGCCAAGCAGGAGACATGCCTGTGATGAAATCCAGCATGAACTAACTTCGAGGCTACCAATTCTAAATCAAAATCATCAATGAAAAAAACTGATTATTTTGTTTGTATGGCTGAGCTGTGTGTGTTTGACTAGCATGTGTGGCACTCATGCCACCCTTCCCTGAAATTACAGTCAGCGAAAATAATTTCGGAGATCATTTACAAAATCAGCACTGATGTGCTCCCAACCCTATTGCCCTGCTAATGCTGCCAGCGTGTTGTGGCCACATTAAAGAGTTTCTCCCCTCGAGGATACCCTTCCTTCACCACGGAAAGGAAGTATGCAGTAGCTTATCTGTTCACCTCTTAAGTGTTAGAATTCGTGCTGTCGATGTGAACTGTACTCAGGTGTACTCCTTACAGGGGTAGTGTAGTCTGTTTGACTGCTCGTGTCATATAGTCCTAGTCATGTTACAAGTATGTGTGTAGAGCGGTCTGTTTGACTGCTGGTGTCATTCAGGGCTTGTCCTAATGTTCCAAATATGGGTGTCATTTTGACTCCCTCTCTGCCTTTCAGGGAGTCATATGCATATAATAAGGAGTAGATTTCTTAAATCGTTGAAATTGGTTCACTTGCCATTGCATGAAATGAACAAAATTAACCTAATTATTTTCAACACAGATTTCTGTGTTTGGGCAATCCTTGGTCATGTATTCTTAGTCATGTTGCGGTATGTGTAGATGATCTGTCCTAGACCATATGATTCACTGCTATATGCTACCAGTGGTTTCTTCATGTTTGTAAACCCTAGCCGTGTAATACCAAAAGAAGTTAAAATATGGTACTTGTTGGCCCTGCCTGGTGCTTATAAATGGGTACCAAGAAGGACTGGTGGAAACAGCGTCAGTGTGGGGGTATTTATGCTTAACTGCGGCATGGTATCTTAGTGAGCTAGCACTATAAAAGCAGCTTAAGTCTGGGCTAGTACAAGCAGCCACACATACACATACATGCACATCGTCATATGAGCGAAATATTCTCAAGTACGATGTTAAACCCAATTTCATCTCACCTATCCTCATATTTGTACAACAAAATTTGCAAGTGTAGATCATTTGAGAATCATCTTATCTGTGTACAGTCAACCTTCTAAATTTATTGTCACCTACTTATTTTATATGTACTTGTACATAATTGACCATTCCAGTCATATTTCTTCTGTTGATTTCCTTGATCATCTGCCGTATCAACCATTCATCTTTTATCAATAAGCATTCCTCACACATGTCCATCACCAGTGTCTGCAGTCATCAGCTGGCTTCTGTCCTGTATGATCTGGGATCCATCCATCATCTATAGCCATCCGTATCCAGCATCTATATCAAGCACCCATCCATCTGTATCATCATGATCCATATCCATGAAGCACCCATCCATCTGTATCCTCATGATCCATATCCATCAAGCACCCATCCATCTATATCCTCATGATCCATATCCATCAAGCACCCATCCATCTATATCCTCATGATCCATATCCATCAAGCACCCATCCATCCATCCATCTATATCCTCATGATCCATATCCATCAAGCACCCATCCATCTATATCCTCATGATCCATATCCATCAAGCACCCATCCATCTATATCCTCATGATCCATATCCATCAAGCACCCATCCATCTATATCCTCATGATCCATATCCATCAAGCACCCATCCATCTATATCCTCATGATCCATATCCATCAAGCACCCATCCATCCATCCATCTGTATCCTCATGATCCATGTCCATCAAGCACCCATCCATCTATATCCTCATGATCCATATCCATCAAGCACCCATCCATCTATATCCTCATGATCCATATCCATCAAGCACCCATCCATCTATATCCTCATGATCCATATCCATCAAGCACCCATCCATCTGTATCCTCATTATCCATATCCATCAGCACCCGTCCATCTATATCCTCATGATTCATATCCATCAAGCACCCATCCATCTGTATCCTCACGATCCATGTCAATGAGACAACCAATTTCACGATATTCAAGATGTAGTTATGAAATGCTTAAAACACTAGATGATACCGGAGATATTAATTGGGTTTCCTTCGTTAGAACTATTCTTTTTAGTCATGGCTTTGGAAATGTATGGCTCGCTCAAAATGTAAGTAATACACAATATTTCATCAAATTATTCAAGCAGAGATGCAAAGACATTTATCAACAGGACTGGTATAATGAAATAACGTCATCAACCTGTGTCAACTTTTATTCAGAATATAAATATTGTATTAATACAGAAATTTACCTTTCAAGATTAAATCACCACAACTTAAAGCGTAAACTTACTAAATTTAGATGTAAGCAGCTTACAATTTCAAAGTCAAAAGCGATTTACTTAAAACTTCAAATGCAACAGATATCAATGTCCATTCTGCAATTTATCGCAAGAAGATGTGTACCATGTATTACTTGTATGCCGAAATATTTGGAAATAAAGAGAAACATATTTGCCTTATTTTTTCTATAACCAACTGTCGAGACAAAAATTCTGTATGCTTTCGTCGCTGAAAATATTGACTTGTTGTTTAAGGTAGCCCTTGTGTTGTACCACATACTTATGTTGAGTGAAAAAATGTAAATTGTGAATGGGTGTTTATGGATTTATTGATGTTCCTATAACTTCGGCGTATTTACAGGTTCGCATAAATGCATTGTTATTATTGTACACATGTACTATTGGCCTCAGGGCCACATATACAAATAAATATGTCTGTATGTCTGTCCATCCATCTGTATCCTCATGATCCATATCCACCAAGCACCCATCCATCTATATCCTCATGATCCATATCTATCAAGCACCCATCCATCCATCCATCCATCAAGCACCCATCTATGTATATCTTGACAAACCATGAACCACCATATCACTGGAGCCACCCATTTCTGAATGATGGTGAGGTTGGGTGGTGGGTTCAATTCCCCACATGGGTATGTGTGAAGCCCATTTCTGGTGTCCCCGGCCATGATATTGTTGGAATATTGTTAAAAGCGGCATAAAGTTAAACTCAATCAGTCTTTAAGAAATGAGATACCGGTGCAGTAATATATTTTGGTTTCAAATTTTCAACTAAAGTAAAATAACTTTGCTGAATGCTAAAAATGTAGTATAAATACTCAAGCATATTTAAATGCATTCTCCAGAACAAATATGTTTAATGTCATATATCAAAGCTAACAAAGCATCTATAAAATGTCACGCCAGCTCTAAACATGTCCTTATCAAACTACATGTTGAATGATACTGATATGTAAATATTCATGTAATTCATATACTGCGTTTCAAGGGAAAGAAATATTATATCAGGGTCGTATTTTTTAGGCTTCACTGTTTATTATTGTGAGATATTTCCAGAACCCATCAGCCGTGTAAAAGGCTATAAGCTCTCATAAAACCAGTTTAAGCGATATTTCACATGCACGGTTGTAAAGATTATTAGTTCACAATAATAAAGGTGCGTGTCAAGACCTTAGGAAGTCGATTAAAGCAAAAGAAAAATTATGTCTTCTCAAATATGCATCATTTATATGAGCCACAGCCTACTCACACCCCAGGTAAATCTTAGTACAAGGTAGTTACGTGCTACGAAGCGTGGTAGGAGAATTGATCACGAGGAATTAATCTCAACACAGAATTTCTTTGAAGCTTAGAGTCAAAATATGAAGCTCTTAAAGTGATAGTGTCTGACTTCTAGCTTTTTAAAGATTAAGTATGAGTTGTTGTGCCTTAGAAAGTTGTCATGTCTCAACTGTACCATCTTAAAGGTGCAGTGAGGAGTTGTATCATGTGAAAGCGTGTGTTAAGTGTGGTATCTTAAAAGAATAGCGTTAGAAGTGTCATGAAGGAGTCCTGTCAGAGTTGCCACATCTTAAAGGTCTAGCGTTAGATACGTTGTAACTTAATTTGGGGTGCCTGAGTTGTAGGATCTTAAAGGTGTTGTATGTTTGAGCTTTGTAGTAGCAATTAACTGGAGTGCCTGAGCTGTAGGCTCAAAGGTGTGACTTTATCTGTAGTATCTTAAAAGTACAGTGCCTGAGGTGTAGTATGTTAAAAGGTGTAGTGCCTGTGACTGTAGTAGCTTAACTGGAGTGCCTGAGCTGTAGTACCTTAAAGGTGTGGTGCCTTTTCCTGTAGTATCTTAAAGAGCTGTAGTACCCTTCCAAAAGTGCATTTCATCTGTAGTATCTTAAAGGTCTATTGCCTTTCATTGTAGTATCTAAAGGTGTAGTGCATTTAGCTGTAGTATCTTAAAGGTGTATTGCCTAAGGTGCAGTATCTTAAAGGTGTAGTGCCTTTCATTGTAGTAGCTTTAATTGGGTGCCAGATCTGTAGCATCTTAAATCTTAAAGGTACAGTGCTTAAGCTGTAGTATCTTAAAGGTGTAGTGTTTTGTTGTATCTGAAAGATGTTGTATCTGATCAGTAGCACCATAAAGCGTGAGAGTCCATAGCTTATGTAATGTCAGGCGTCAATATGTTAAAAGAGGACTTATTTCATTCAAGCAGTTTTAGCTTGAGTCAACAACAATGATAAATCTTGTCAACTGTTTCCTGAATCTCAATAAATATGGAATTTGTCCTCCATATATTTCCTCCATGCATTACTGGTAATAACCTATGAAACTGTTCAGACAAATTTTCATCATATTATGTATCCATTCCCTCCATTAAGGGGGCAAGTAGAGACAAACTGTCAAGGTTTTCCTCTCACTGAAACAAAGGACTTGGCGTACACAGGTTCTGCAGGCTGGATGTGTACATGATAGCTATAAACTACCTCTGTGTTGGTTTGCTCACTTCAAAGCCATTTCATCAGTGTCAATGTTGAGATTAGGTCTACAGTGCTAGGAAGCACTCACCAGTTGTACACAGTTTACTGCTAACGTCTCCAGACAGCTTTAAACAGACAAAGTTAATTTAGTTTTCTGCAAAACCATACCCTGCAACAGAAACACAAACAGTTTAGGAGTTGAGATAAAAGAGACAAATTGCTAATTCCCTTGATTTTTGTTCAAATCTGTTTATCAAAGAATTAGCTTTTGTCTTTTAATGATATGGGTCATAAGTATTTTGTGGAAGATAAATTTAGAGTAAAAGGAACAGAATCATTCTTTAAGATATAGTATATATTTTAGGTTCTAAATCAGATTATTAATTAAGCTGAGTCTGTAACTGAATAAGTTGTTTTTGACAGATATATGACCATTACATCATATATGTAATGGAAATATATCCTTTCCTTTGTAATAGACATTAGACAGGGTTCATACACTATTGTTTAATTGATGCAAATATGGGGAATCGAAGACCGGGTCTTGATTATTACCGCTCTTGACGGGCAAATGCTTTAACCACAAGGCTACCCCACCGCCCTTGACATAAAGTGTGATGACATAGAACAGAACAATGTACTGGTAGTTCCACAAAACCATTACCATGATTTACCTGTAGTTCCACAAAACCATTACCATGATTTACCTGTAGTTCCACAAAAACCATTGACATGATGATTTACCTGTAGTTCCACAAAACCATTAACATGATTTACCTGTAGTTCCACAAAACCATTACCATGTTCCACAAAAAACCACCTTAGTTCCACACCATTACCATTTACCTGTAGTTCCACAAAACCATTACCATGATTTACCTGTAGTTCCACAAAACCACATGATTTACCTGTAGTTCCACAAAACCATTAACATGATTTACCCTACCATGATTTACCTGTAGTTCCACAAAACCATTAACATGATTTACCTAGTTGGTTCCACAAAACCATTAACATGATTTACCTGTAGTTCCACAAAACCATTACCATGATTTACCTGTAGTTCCACAAAACCATTAACATGATTTACCTGTAGTTCCACAAAACCATTACCATGATTTACCTGTAGTTCCACAAAACCATTACCATGATTTACCTGTAGTTCCACAAAACCATTAACCATGATTTACCTGTAGTTCCACACCAATTTACCATTCCACAAAACCATTACCAACCTGTAGCTCCACAAAACCATTAACATGATTTACCTGTAGTTCCACAAAACCATTAACATGAGTAGTGTTGGGAATTTTAAAATCTCAGTAATTGATGATTGGTTCATTACAACCATCAAACCGAAAATAATTGGTTAAGCTGCCATTTTATGAAATTTTCCTGGTTATTTTTGTTAATGCACAAAAAAATGAAATTACATGCAGTTCCTTGGGGTGATTTTTGCAAATTGCACATCTTTAAAGGATGACTAGTATGTTAGGAACATAAATTTCTTGTCGTCTTTAAAATAAATACAGTTGTGACTTGTACAGGCATGTCCGTGTTCATGAAAATGTAACAGACAAAACCAACCGTGGTGAAAAATATTGTTAATGCAAAAACTGTTCCAGAATTGTTTGTGTTTGATTCTGAGAAAGCATGATCGAATATTTTCTGACCAATCTTCGATTTTTTCAATTTATCGGACTACCACTAGTAAACAGGATGTCATTGAGAACCATGGGTCTCAAGCAATATTTTCTGCCCCTCATCAGGGTAGCAGGGGTTAAAAATCAAAGGAAATCAAGCTTTGATATGAAAAAGTGATTCTGGAAACTTTTGATCTATTGCTTTGCACTGTCTCACCCACCCAGGATTGGGGCGTACTTTCAGAAGCAGTGCAAATGTCATGTTTATTTCACCAGGTTCTGATGGTTAGAGTAAACATGCCAATAATGTTCTATCAGGTCCTGAAATGTATCCGAAGATCCTTGGTAGGAGATGTAATGCTATGTGTTGATAATTGTGCCAATTTCACCTGCATTCACCAAGTGAATTAGATATTTTTGCTTCTTTCAGCAAAAATCCACTTATCTGACATTTTAACAACAGAAAATTTTCTGTACAAAGTACACCCATGTTATCAGAGAAGATTTATTTAGCACAAATCTTAGTGGTGAATGTGCAAGTTCATTCATAAAGAATCCATTTCATATTTCACTGTTACTTTCTTTTGTTTTAAGGTTGGCAGATCTGTTCAATAATGTATAAAAAGCATGGCCTCATGGACATTTGATTTTTTCTTTTAACTGGGATAAAATTGGAGCAGGTGGCTCATATTACATCATGTTATGTTTGAGTGAGTGAGTTGGGTTTAACACCCTTTTAACAATGCTCCAGTTATGCTATGCTACATCAGCTCAATGTGGGAGGAAGTTAAGTGATGCCACAAGAATGGTGCAGACAAACCTAGATACATAATCATGCTGACAAAATCTTGGGAATCAAACCCAGCATCATGATGAACAAACCCTTTAACCTGTGAAGATCTGGTTTAGAATTGGTCTTCACCAACCAATGCTTGTCGTAAGAGGTGACTATTGGGATCGGGTGGTCAGACTTCGCTGACTTGGTTAACACATGTCACCATATCCCAATTCGCATGTGGATCGAAGCTCATCATATTGATCACTGGATTGTCTGGTCCAGATTCGAATATATACAGACCGCTGTCATATAGCTGGAACATTGCTGAGGATGTGCTACGTTAAACAAACAACAAACAAACAAAACACTTTAACCACTGGACTAACTGCTCCTGCAAAGGCCCAATGTTTATTAATTGCATCAATAAATACATGTTTGCAATATACTTTTACTTCTTCTATTTTTGACTGATGTCTTTGGCATGGATGATAAAGGTATCTGATGGAAAGAAAATTCACATTCATGTCCAAGATGGCTAAATCAGACATGAACAGCCATTAGAAACAACAGGTTTAGCTTCAAATTGCATCTTGTTTTATTAGGAGAGGAATAATTTGACAAATAAGGAGTCTGGGGTCAGTAGTTTAGATATAACTGTCATGCCATATTCTTGGCTACATGATAGTCAGAATATAATATTATGAATCCATATTCAGAATTCTTAGCCCCAATTATTGTATTTCTCTAAGGCCAATATGCCAATCAAATCTGATAGAGGAAATCATAGTCTGCAACATTTGGCCATAATTACTTTAAAAACATCAGAAATTCTTGCATGAAGCATCAGTGGCTGAAGGCTTTGGTAGTTCTCAGTGATCTTGTCAACTTCAACAGCCATTTCCATGTCCTAATGAGGGTGGTATGGTAAAATCTGGTTCATAAATAATTTCATGAGACAGATATTGTGTTCTTTGGGTATTGATTTAATGTCAGAGATAAATACTGCATGTATTTCTTCCCGATTCATTGCATTAAAAGTGGCTGTTTTGCATTCCAGGGCATTTTCTTGGCAACAATACCATAATCAACCATTTACAAGAGCGGGGTTTAATGTAGCATACACTGCCTCGGATGAAGAAATACCAGTGTAAGTATTTTCTACTTCCATCGAAGTGTAAGTTCTTCCTCGAGGGTAGCTGTCTCTACAGTTCCCAGTTGGTCCACTCATTGGCCAAGAAATCAACCATGACATTTTTTGTGTATCAACTCATGGCTGATTACAAACCATTATTCTTGCGAGTTGAGCTATGACCAACCACGTTGTTCCAGCAAGCAGTGTCGCTATAGTTAAAGGAAAAACTTAGCTATGATCTTCTATCCAGATCAGCCATAGTTAAAGGAAAACTTAGCTATGATCTTCTATCCAGATCAGCCATAGTTAAAGGAAAACTTAGCTATGATCTTCTATCCAGATCAGCCATAGCTAAAAGAAAGGTTAGTTATGATCTTCTATCAGGATCAGCCATAGTTAAAAGAAAGGTTAGCTATGATCTTCTATCAGGATCAGCCATAGTAAAAGAAAGGTTAGTTATGATCTTCTATCAGGATCAGCCACAGTAAAAAGAAAAGTTAGCTATGATCTTCCATTGAGATCGGCCACAGTTAAAAGAAAGGTTAGCCATTATCTTCTATCAGGATCGGCCACAGTAAAAAGGAAAGTTTGCTGTTATCTTCTATCAGGATCGACCATAGTTAAAGGAAAAGTTAGCTGTGATCCTCTATCCAGTTTGGCCATAGTTCAACCAAAGTTTGCTATGATCTTCTATCCAGATAGTTAAAGGAAACATTAGCTATGATCTTCTATCAGGATTGGCTATAGTTAAAGTATGCAATGAGCGATATTAAGGCAAAACAGGCGTGAAGAAATATCACTGAAAATCAGTGATGACACCAGGTGTCAAAAAGGGTAGCCATAGCAACCAAATCTGACACTGGCGCCACCTAGTAGTACTCCTGTCATGTGACAGTGGCATGTAAATAAACCAGACAATCAAGTGATGGACTTGAAAGAAAACAACAGACTTATTTTAAAAAAGTTCTATACATTCCAAGTAAGGTGTCTTCTACATAAAATGTTTAACCCTCAGATAAGAGAAGCTTTGAAGTGACACACTGAGTTAAGAAATCTCTGAAAGATGGAAATAAAATTGAAATATGTCTGGAAGAATTTTTTAAATATGAAGACTAAAAGACCATACTGTTTGCCTGCCTCCATCGCTTTGAAAGAAGAACCACATGTTTATTTATCTATTGTTTATCAGCATTTATCAAGTGAGTGAGTTATTTGACATATTTTACAAGCATCCCGGATTGAATGCCTTTGATATGACTTATAGTTTTATGGGTTTTCAACCATTGGTAAAAGCGGTAAAGTCTTGCAGCTTTCCTTGGTATCTGGAATGGTGTCATGAACATGTCGTTGAACATTTGATAAATAGTGCCATTAAAGTGTAAATTTATGTTTATCACTTTAAGGGACTATTGAGTGTATGGAAATAAAACCTGAAATAAGTGTTTAGGGAGATATTACTTTTTTGAAATTGTATTAAATAGGGGTATTGTTAAGTAATAAATGTCATATTTGTCCCATTAAACAGATATTTTTTAACATCAATTTATTGCAAATCGTTCTAAATGACATTTATGGTAGTGAAGGCGGTGTGATCTGATGCATTGTATTATATAATATGTAAGATTTGCTAAATGTTTATGAAATAGTTAAGATGTTGATTGATTGACATTTAGCGGAAATGATTTGATTATCAAATGTTTTGCATCACTGGTGTAAACACATAGGAACCAGTTTTACTCATGATAGAACAAAATTGATTAAAAGAAATTTCCAACTGCCAGTTTGTGTGTACCAAGGCTAAAAATATAGTACTCACTGGAAGTTAAAGAAAACCTGATCACTGGTGGATAATGCAAGTCTTCCAGTGGTGGGTGATCTTTAACATATTTTGAGTAGTATACATACAGACTTTTCTTTGCTCAGAGTTTTTGTACTCCTGTGTAATATTATCTTCTGTATTAAACATACTGATTATCTAATGAATGATCATAAAATTCAGTAAAATTCGTCATCGTCATCATCATCATCATCATCATCATCATCATCATTTCCTAATCACTGTCAGTCACCAATAAAAGTTGTAATTTTTTTTTTCATGGAAAATAAATAGATGTGAAACTTGATACATCTACCAAGAAAGAGTTAACAAATATGGAAATTTAAACATTTTGTATTGATAGATACCGGTAATGTTTCTTCACTGTTACATTATGACACCATTATGGAAACTTATATGTGCCATGGTCAGAAATATTCTTAACATCGACAGAGATGATACTAACATCAACATAGATGATACTTTCATATCACGTACAAGTTACTTTCATCTATGTACAAGATACTTTCATCTATGTACAAGATACTTTCATCTATGTACAAGATACTTTCGTACTCTTGTACAAGATACTTTCGTAAGTACTCTTGTACAAGATACTTTCATCTATGTACAAGATACTTTTATCTATGTAAATGAGACTGTACATACAATATATTCAAATGTTTGACAGCATGTAGATAGGTTTATTTTCATTTGGCTTTTTCTATATTTTAACAATTGAAATCTTTTCAATGTATCACTTAAAAAGAAATGAATTCATGTAACAAAACTATGTGTATATGTTTATATATTATAAACTACATCCAGTAAGGGCCGTATATTCAGACTTCAGAACACAATATTACTATCTGAGTAATGACACACATGATTATAATATCATTAGAAAGCCACAATAACTTTCGGGTGCTTTAGTGGCTGCAAGAGTTGCATACTCCCCAGCGAGTTGAGATTGATAACACGATGTGCCGTTGAGATTGACATCCAATGATCGAGGGAAAATATACCAGCCTTGAGAAAGCACTAGTTGCCTGGATATGTGCGCTATATAAATATCATATAATAATAATAAATATATGTGGAGATGAATGTATCATCTATATACATGTGGAAAATATTTTAGAATGTGGCACTCATACTCTTCCATATATCATTATTACATTTTACTGAAAATGTTATCGACCAGTTATAATTCATTTCTCATTCAAAGACAATAAAGGTGTGTCTGTATTTATGCATAGTTAATATTCTTGGTATTATCTTCGAAAAGAAACAACATAATACATTAAGTAAGACATTTTAGCTGGATGTGAGCACAAGGGTAGCCAAGTTGTTACAGTGTCGGCTCAGTACCACCTGGGTTTGATTCCCTGAGTACAATGAAGTTCATTCTTAGTCCCCTTCATCATGAAATGGCTGGAATATTGCTAAAAGTGGTGTAAAATCTTCTCACTCACACACGCCTGTGTCTATTTCTAGATTGCCTGAGTCACATAATTCTAAGAAATCCAATAAACCTCGGAGAAACTTTTTTTTGGCTGGCGTGACCTCCGAAGTTCCCCTCCCTCGGATGTGCTCTATGGAGATATCCAGTATCTTTTCAAGAAAAGGTATATCCTTTGGAACTAGAAGTAGCATGGCAGATTTTACCTGTGAAGTTTTTAGCGGAAGTGATACCACAATTCCTATAAGATTTTCAACACACTGTCCACTGCCATTTTCATACAAGGTCAAGGACTCTCCCAGACCGGCACAGAGACCAATTTCATTTTGGCCACACTCCTGCAGCAAATGTCCTTTCTAATTCCAAAATTGGACTTGCAAATTTCCAACTTCATGTTATATAATAGTAACTTATGTTTCATTTTTGGAGAGGTCACTTGCATTTCATGGACACATTTGAGGAAATTCATATTTTTACCCAAATTTCTTCCCAAGTTCATTTACTGTAGAATCCTGGATAAATTTATTGTCTCAGTCTATTGAGCTATGACTCATGGTTAGTCAAATTGTCATTTACGTTTTGACATTTACACATGAACTAAATCAAGCTAGCATTAGATGAAGATATCTCATACAACCATGCAAAGTTGCCATTAAATCTTTCAAATTTTTTAATTCCTGAACCTGTGAGTACAGGAAGCCTCACCTTGAGGATCGGAGGACCTAATTTAGGTGAACTGCATTTGTTTGTATAACTGGGCCAACCGTTCCCTAAAGGACCTTGACCTTTCCTAAATCTCACCTTGACCTCTTATCAAAATTAAAAGGAAAGAGTTTTGCATTTTCTTAATGTGTTCATTGTTTTATAGGAATTGTGGTTTAAAGCAACGAATGATTAACAACAAGACCATGATAGATCTGATTTGTTATTTTTTTAGCTCAAGAAATTGTTTGGTTTTGAAGCTTTTAATATGTCTCTTTGCAGATATTTCTAGAAATTAAGACTTAGTTTGGATCAAGTAACAATCTGCATGCATACTGGTGGATGACACATGGTTTTTTCTTTGTTTTATTAACTTTAAGGAAATTAAGTTTGATGATGTATTGGTTTCATAATGCTTTGCATGCAGACTACACTCTCGGCAGTTTCCAGGTTTTGGTTTGTCAAGGCTTCCTTTACAAGGCTTTTTCTGATCTTCATTTCATCATTTGCATTGCATGTTCTTGGGGCATTAAAAGCTTGGTAGAGACTTAATCAGATTAAATGACTAGCTACTAATCATCACAGTTTGGTGGAGGAATGTTTTACCAGCTCATCTGCTCCTAAGGAACACATGAGATTTTGCCACGGTGTGTCATCAAGGTTTGTTGTTGTCTGTAAACATTTTACATTTTCCCGAGAATAAATTTGGCGTTAATTTCCTTATAGGTATTCCTTAACTTAAAAGCTCCAATTTTCTTCATGTACATGAACATTCATATATTTTAGGGGTTAAAATTTTGATAAGAGTTGTTCAAATTTAAATCCAAGTCCTTATGCTTGGAGACTGCGAATTTCAAATGGTCAGAACATTGTATGTATTAAATTACTTCAAATATTTCCAAATTTGTTTGAAACATTAGCATTGGTACCTAACTACTGCTGTTTGTTTTTGTGTTCTTTTCTATAGAGATTTGATTGCATCATACTTGCTTATTGATTTTTTCTCTCGTCAGGCTTGATGTATGTTGTGTGGGTAATAGTTTGGTAAAGCAACCACTGCATGTGCTGAAACAGTTTTAGTTTTCACTCAGAAAATACAGATTGAGTGAGGTGAGCTGCAGAATTCTTGGCACAATGTTATAAGATGATCAAGTGTTTTTGTAGTTTGAAAAGGGGTAGAAGTTAATTTATATCATCTTTATCATGCTCACTTTCTTCAGATTTCAAAAATAAATTTGAATTTGCATTCATCATCTGTATCTCATTGTCATCACCTTTGTTAATGTACTCTCATTATGTCTATGTAGAGATGTTTTCTGAGATTGTCAATGTGTGACATGTATGATTCAGGATCAGACATGAACAACGGCCGTAAAACAAAGGCGGAAACAGATGAAGGCCAGGCAGCGACAGAAGCAGCTGGATGCCCTATGGAGTAGTCTTGATGTTGACAGGTACGAATGGGTCAGGTGTACACAGGTGTTAATTAGACAGGTAGGAAGGTGTCATATGTACACAGGGGTTAACTAGGACAGATAGAAAGGTGTCAGAATTACACAGGTGTTAACTGGAACAGGTAGGAAGGTGTCAGATGTATACAAAACTTACTGTTAATTGGGACAGGTAGGAAGGTGTCAGATGTACACAGGTGTTAACTGGGACAGGTAGGAAGGTGTCGGATGTACACAAGAGTAACAGGGACAGGTAGGAAGGTGTCAGATGTACACAAGTGAGTGAGTGAGTCCAGCGTCACGCCGACTCAGCAATATTCCAGCTATATGGTGGCAGTCTGTTAATAATCGAGTCTGGACCAGATAATCCAGTGATCAACAGCATGAGCATCGATCTGCTTAATTGGGAACCCGATGACATGTGTCAACCAAGTCAGCAAGCCTGATCACCCGATCCCGTTAGTCGATCTCTTACGACAAGCATAGTCGCCTTTGGTGGCAAGCATTGGTTGCTGAAGACCTATGCTACCCCAGATCTTCACGGGTAGCTGTACACAAGAGTTAACTGGGACAGGTAGGAAGGTGTTAACATTGAGTTGTGTTACTTACAACAGATAGAAATGGATCATGTGTCTTCCTTGTACATCAGTCTCATTACAACTCCTTTCTTCTTTTGAAGTTTGCCCTTTGACCACAGAGGAAACGAAAAGAAAGAAAAATAGTGGTGGCAGAAAAACTTTCAATGATCTGTGGGTCCGAATGGAGGGAGATGGGTAAGTTGATGATGGTTGTGTAATCATTACTTATTTCTACAGAGCCTGACATTTAGCATTTCAAAGTCAAAATATTTTTCCAACAGTGCAAGTTAGTTTACCAAATAGATACTTCAGCTGAGGACTTGGGTAAAAGTTGAAAAGTCTCTCACAGTTGCTATCAACACAAAACATTAATTTAAGGGTGATCTGGTATTCCTAACATACCAATTTGTTTTGTAAATATTTGAGATGGAATGTTCAATTCTGACAACCATGTCCACATTTGTTCTAGGCCTGATTACCTTCAAGAGGCAGAGACTCCTCCCAAACACCGACAGACTACATTTCCTCCTGTCAACAAGTATTCCTTTTACCAAAGTGGAGCTTCAAACCTCCACTCTACAGTCTTGTTACTCTGCTTGGCAATAATGATATGCTACACCAACATATGATTGGTCAACATTAGTCATGTGATGACCTTGTGCTGCAGAAATGAGAAAAATGACTCTGATTGGACAATAATACATGAAGTGATTGGAGAAGTATTGTGATTGGTCAGTTTGGATCATGTGATCAGCTATGATTAGTGAGAAGGGATCATGTGAACACCAGATTCTCTGTGATTGGTTTGGAGATGTGTATATGTGATAAAGACTTTCTTGTTGTTGAATTCCAGACTGATTAAGTCACAGGGGAAAGTGGTGCGTTATGTTATTGTCATTGTAATATAGTTAAACATATTAGCTGCCAAATATATTGAGATAACTTATTTGAATTTCATTGTTTGATCCACAGTATCCTAGACGTGTATGACTCAGAACTAGTTCTCTATGACAGATTGTCTAATAACTTCAAGACATTTACAATCCTATTACCACAGGCTTGCCTAGAATAATATATGATCCCTGAAATAAAGTTTTTTATGAGATTGAATAAAAATATTCCTTTAGAGAACCCTGATGTAGTAAGGAACCCTAAAGTCTGATGTCTCTGGAGATGGGAAGAGTACAGGGTGCTGGAACTGGATGGGATGAAGAATGAGAGTATGAATGATTTTTATCAAGATAACCTGGCCCCGATTTCTTGAAACAAACTTAAGTCTGAGTTTTGACTTAAGTTCGAGTTTTTTTACTCAAATAGAAAAAATGCATTTAGCAGAATGAACTGAAATTGATATTAAACTCAAGCATACTAGACAATTTGAGTTTGGTGGATGGATTACTTAAGTTGTTTGGGCTTTTTATTTTAAAAATGCTGTTGAGTTTAAAAATTCAGCTGTTTCAAATTGTCAAACTCAGTTTGAAATTTGAGTAAAACTTTGTTTTTTAAAAAGTTTGTTTCGAGAAATCGGGTCTGGTGTCTGTAAGAGATACTCATGCTCCAAGACTACGACATACTATCATTGAAATGTATTCTATATATCTGAGAATCTGTCATGGATGTTACTTTTGATCTGAGTCTAACATATATTTTGAAATATGGTGAAGATGTGTGGTAATGACACAGATTTCATCAAGTTGTTGTTGAGTTTCCATTCAGCTGCTGTGCCTGTGGATCTACCTGATACCAAAGTTGAATTCCATTCTATGAAGTGATCTGTTAGCGTAAAGTCACTTAGGACAGCTAGACAAGTCATACAGGGTTCTCTTAAAGAGGCACTGTCAGTCATGATCTAGTGTCAAGTTTCAGTATAGGTCAAGATGATGTGTTCAGTGTTTTGAGTGAAACTGCAACATGGCCTCTCTGTTACCTAGGTGATCATCATCTGCTAGGATTCATGATTATTGTATATTGTTCAAAAGAGGTTCAGGCCATCATGGCATGTGGTTTCTGCTTTCTCAGAAGATGCGTGGATGTTATGAAATGGTGCCATTCCTGGCGCCAGTGTCATCATGGTTTCTGCTTCCTCAGCTGATGATGTGGATGTTATGAAATGGTGCCATTCCTGGCGCCAGTGTCATCATGGTTTCTGCTTCCTCAGCTGATGATGTGGATGTTATGAAATGGTGCCATTCCTGGCGCCAGTGTCATTATGGTTTCTGCTTCCTCGGCTGATGACGTGGATGTTATGAATTGGTGCCATTCCTGGTGCCAGTGTCATTATGGTTTCTGCTTCTTCGACTGATGACATGGATGTTATGAATTGGTACCATTCCTGGCCAGTGTCATTATGGTTTTGTTCTTCGGCCGATTACATGGATGTTATGAATTGGTGCCATTCCTGGTGCCAGTGTTATCGCGTTGTTTCTGCTTCCACAGCTGATTAAGATGTTGTTTCTATCCATTTTCATGCCATTGTTTTTAAAACCTTTTGTGTTTTAAGTCCCAAGATTTGAACATATAAGATTTGAAAGGCTCTGGTTCTCTAAAGGGAAGTAACTCTGTACAGTGATGTTGTGGCACCTCGGATGACTGGGGCCACCTGTGCAACCTTGTATGACAGTAGCAATCTGTAAGCAGTATGACAATCAGGATACCCAAGCTTTCAGAGAGGAGAGATGGTTGTGAGAGAAATTATCTGTGATTGTTCTAGATTGTATGCTATTTTGCAAAAAGTTATCACCATGGTTTCCACGCCTTGTCAGTTTATCATCATGGATACCATGTCTTGTCAGTTATCATCATGGAAACCTTGTCTTGTCAGTTTTGTCATGGATACCATGTCTTGTCAGTTATTGTCATGGATACCATGTTTTGTCAGTTATCACAATGGATACCAAAGTCTTGTCAGTTATTATTATAGATACTACCATGTCTTACAGGTGTTGCTATGGATACCTTGTTTTGTCTGTTTTGTCTTGTTCTTTGTACATAGATTTGTTCCTGTTATGTTTGGGAATATGAATATTTCAAACTCAAAATGAAAATACAGGTAATCGAAAGATTGGGTACAATGGAAATATATAGTGGTATGCATTAAGTAACCTAGATCTCTCGGAATTCCCTGGTGTGGTTACCAGCTAGTTTGCAGGCTTTGACTATTTGAAGAAACCTTAAGTCAGTGAGTGAGTTTAGTTTAACGCCACTTTTAGCAATATTCCAGCAATATCATGGCAGGTGACACCAGAAGTGGGCTTCGCACATTGTACCCATGTGGGGAAACAAACCCTGGTCTTTGGCGTGACAAGCGAAGCGCTCTACCCACTAAGCTACCCCAGCCCTGGAGAAACCTTAAGAACAACAGGATGACATCACTACTGGTTACGGCTGGAACAATGCATCGAACTATCGATGCATTCAACTGTTGAGTCTCCGATAGCAATTAATCGATTGTAGAAACGAAAAACTATCGATGCATTGATAGTATGTGTGACTATCGATAGTTTAGTAAGTGACTTCCGTTGATAAATGCATGGCGCAAAATAAGGGATGTTTGGATGCAGACTTGTAGCTTATTGAGTTTATGTTAACTCAAGTTAACCGTTTACTTGATCTGGGTTTCAAGTTTCTTGTCAGCTATTAAAGAGGCTGAAACTACTTCAACTTGTTTTTTCCATATATACTATACCTTTATTTGGGAAGTGACTTCAAATGAGACAAGTCAAGAAGAAAAAGCCTATTGGAATAGTATTGCAATAGTTTATCACAATAGATTATCGCTAGTAATAGTTGTTTGCCCCTCAATAGTCACCCCACCTGGTGTGTAATTCATAACTACACAGCTAGTGTATCAATTATTGGGTAAGTTATGCCTCAGAATGATTTGCAGTTGCAGTTCGACATTTCCGTTCAATTTTTAAAAAAAGTATTTTGGAAAATAATACTGAAAAACGTTTTATGTTTTAAGAAAAGAAGTGACTACAACCAATGTCCTAATTTTCTAATGTTCTTCATTATTCTTATTTCAGTGTAAATACCTGAATGTTGACTCACATTGGTGAAAACTATGGCAATTCATTAAAAACTCATTTACTTATCAAAACCCAAAACATCAGATCAGCAGCATCTATTAGGGTTGATCTAAAAGAAGAATCTTATCGCCACTGTCCAAGTAATCTAGATAATTGGTTTTGTAAAATGTTTTCTGAGAACTGATGGCTGCAATAATTGAAGTTTGATACATATCATGTGTGTACATCAAGTTTGTACCTGGTCCCCCGTTGATTTAAACTGCACTGAAACCAAAGATAAAGAACATAGATTGTTCTTGTGTGGGGAGACTCCTTTGGGATCTGCCCTCGGCCAATCATCACAGTTGCTTCAACTCCGACACCGACAACTGGTGCCTTTATCGTCTAAACACAATTATGCCTGTCAAATGAGGATGCTGGGTAATCTTAGAAAGTAAATATTTATGTAACTTATTACCTCACTTGGTTCAGGAACAAGTGTTACAGGACCTGGAGGAAGAGTTAAATACTCCTCGACGACAGATATAATTAAATCAGAGCATCTCATTGGCTGAGAGTGGCCTGACATGATGGAGTTTACAAATTAATTTAGTGTCAGTTTGTGTTGACAAGTGCTATGAGACTGGTTGCTTGTAGCTGGGTGGGTTTGTTGTTGCTATTAAATGTTATGTCTATCAGGAAGACGTCTTACCTAACATTGCCGATGTGTTCATAGATATCCAGATTTTGTGATAGTGTATGTTTATCATTCTGGGGGATAAATATTTTACTGAGGCTTTAACAATGATGTTGAATATTATGAATATGTCATGTTTTTAAGAGTGAATTGATTATTAAATTTGTGATGTAATGATTTGGTTTAAAAAGATAAGATTTATTATTGATAAAGTATGCATCATAGTGTACTCATAAAGATAAAGGGAGAAGTTGATCTTATGATCTAAATTCTTTGTTTTATGTGAAAAGGACCCAACAGAAATGTTTAGGCATCTGACAAATATTGATAAGTCAATGATATAAATTTCATTCACTATCTGTATGCCTTTGGCACTAGGTATTATTGCCCCATTAGTGGATCAGTGTGAACTCCATTTTACATCTAAAAATCGAGATTTATACTTTGAAGCAAGCAAGTACTTGTGATATTGCATTTACACACAGGCAGTAGATGTCGTATAGTCGAGATATCAGTGTTGGTGAAGAACGAGGGGTTAAACTATTTTCATTTAATGGCATTTAATCCCATATATAAGAGCTTTAAGGGGAGGTGCAATACCTTGTTCCAAGGACTGGGAATTTCCATTAGAAAGTTCATCTGACTTGTCTATTTCTAGACGTGAAAGTATTCACACATTTTTACATATTTTCTCACAGCTATGAGCAATGCTGAAGTTGCAATAAGCAAATTTACCATTTTTTTAATTTTATTTTTAAGCATGAGCATGCTTTTTTTGTTATCTATCACATAGATAATGTTAGTGTTTTTATCATTATTTGTTATGGGAGATGTAAACCTGTGGTAGAAAGATGCTCATTTCATTTTTATTATGGGCCAATAAACAGTTAAGACTGATTAATTTAGTTTCTTGTTTTACAGATACATGTACCAAGATGGAGGACATAAAATGTGAATAAAAATATTGATCAATGTTGGCTTAAGGCCAGTTACAATAAATAAGGATTTTATTTTTTCATAAAATAAAGATTACCAGTACATGTATTTGGATTATTAAAAACACATTAAAGTATGTTTCACAATTGTCTCATCAGAAAAGAAGAAGAGTGGGTTTTAACAGGTGGTCGTATAAAATATCTGAAAGAAGACACATTTCCTCATCAGAATATTCATACAAAAATATGAATTCAGAAACAAAACACTGATAGTGCAAGTGTTACTTGAAACGATTAGTGTCTTGATATCCATTTGTGATTGTATTGGGAACTCACGAAACAAAGCCCTTACCTGCAAACTGTGTTGTTATGGAAGGAATACCTTTGGTGTTTCAGTGAGTTGAACCGAATTTATCACGTCAGTGTGATAAATTGTATAGAAGAACTGATGATACATGTAGGTATTTTTTGAATCAGAAAATGATAAATCACAAAAGTAAGTTGTTATTCTATACTGATAGTGGTATCACTTCATGTTCCAAAACATGATCTTGTGCTGCTTTGATGATCTGAATGAGTGCTAAAAGGCTTCACAAATTATTTACACAGGGTCAAGTAAAAATAAGACCTTTTTTTTTTTCAATTTCATGTGAAGCTACTTTTGTTAATGCCAATAATATTAAGAGGCCAGAACATTTTTCCCTGCTTTTATTTACAAGAAGCTGCTCTAAATGTTGTGAAGCAGAAAATAATTGCTGTTTGATTGAATGAAGGTTTATTGGTGAATTCCTGTTTTCATTTTTGCTTTAAAATTTTATGAGGATTTGTAAAAAAGATAACTCACATGAAGTTAACTTAACATAAAATTTTATGTAATAATTTTTACCGTGTGTATCTTGCCAAGTTTATCTTGCATTTCTAGCAATTTTCCTGTGTGTATGTTGCCAGATTTATCTTGTATATCTTGGCAATTTTACTTTTTGAGTTTCTGGGCAACTTTATCTTGAGTATTGTCACAATTTTATCCTGTGTGTCTTGGGCATTGTTCATAAAAACGATAAAAGAAAGACAAATAACTGAGCTGGTCAAATGACGTAAGTCTGTATTATCAAGGTGTTAACGGTATGAGTGTTACGGTTTGCTAAATTTCATTTGTTACAAGTTTTAAGAAATCACAACTATCACTTCATATGACATCCTGTATGTGTACATTTTGTTGTAAAAGCATGTTCATATTCTATATATATAATAGCTTGTACAAAGTGTCATTGACTATTTATGTGTTGTATATTGCGGATGTCACTCATACGCTGTGTAAATGACATCTGTTGATCAGCTGTTTCCTCTACCTCAGTGAATGGAGCAATACACGCAATCAATACACAGTGTATTCTCACTATAACATTGTTGAATAAATGTCAAATACTGGACCTCTTCTTGTGCTGTATCTGAGTGTGAGAGTACGATTGGTTGGTACAGGGTCACCAAGTCTGACAACCTGGGCCTAGATTTTCGAAGCTCCCTTAGCGCCATGATAGTCGTAATTTAATGTTAATGTATGGCACTTACGACTATTTAGCACTAAGAGTGCTTCGAAAATCTAGGCCCTGATCTATGAAGTTAGACGACAAGCATTGGTTTGGAATTCTCCACATGGAGAGTTCTGATGATGCTTGTTTGTTGTTTAACACCACACACCGTCTGCCGTCTGCTACATAACAATTCTGACTAAATCAGCAAGACATACCACTAGTGAGTGATGTACATAACATTTGCACACAGTAAATAGAACACACGTAAAAGTATCTAATTCATGTTGCTGTTCTGATTACATCTGCCCAGCCCTGTGAATATCGATCCAAAGAATGCGTTATGGTGGAGTGGTTTGTTGTTTTACCGCTGCTCTCAGCAATATCCCAGCTATATGGCGCAGTCTGCAAATACATGGACCAGACAATCCAGTGATCAACAACAATATCCCAGCTATATGGCGGCAGTCTGCAAATAAATGGACCAGACAATCCAGTGATCAACAACAAGAACATCGATTTAAGCAGCTGGGACATGATGATGTGTCAACCAAGTCGGAGAGCCCAAACATTTGATCACATTAGTCGGCTCTTTCGACAAGAATTGGTTGCTGAAGACCAATTCTAACCCGGATCTTCACAGGTTTATATCTGAGTGAGTGAGTGAGTGAGTTGTGTTTAATATTGCCTTGAACAGTATTCCTGTTCTATCACAGTCTGTGAAGTGATGCAGGTCTATGATGTTTACCACTTTGGTCAAACCCACAAACGTAGGCCTAGTATTGACAGACCTAGAAACATCATTGGGGTGAACCAGGACTCAGCTTCTTTCTTACTTCTTTATTTTTCAGTTGTTTAATGCTGCACTCACCAATATATGTCTGTAGATAATGAAGTCTGGACCAGACAATCCAGTGAATTACATCATAAGCATTGACTTACACAACTGGGATACATGCATCAACCCAGTCAGCGAGTCAGACCAACCGATTTCATCTTATGACAAGCATAGGTTGCTGAAGACCCATTCTAACTTCGGATCTTAACAGGTTTATATCTGAGTGAGTGAGTGCGATCATTTGTATAGCCCTCTGGAACATTGCAGATAAAAAACTGAATTGAGCCAAACCTGTGCATCTCGGACTGTTGCCAATGGAAATAATTCTGTAAAAGCTCATAACCTTACTTTCTCACCAACCATATTTACCAATGACCTATATTACCTACCCAGGAACAATACAGTATGTACTAGAACCAGAAGAAAATGCCTATTGCTGCATCATCTATGTGACTGGATGGCCACTAATCTACAGGAGCAACACAAGCTATCTGGGAGGCCAGTTCTACATTTCTGGTGTATTTAAGACCTTCTGACACTATTTACAAACTCACAAAAGCCTGTTGGCAGCAGATGGTTGGACCACCCAGTCTCTGAATCCCATCAGATGCCAATACCCCATTGGTTGGATTGACCAAACATTACCTAAAGTGATGTTGTTCTTCCAGGGAAGTTTCTGGCAGAAATGTTGCCATTATTGATTAAATTGTTTCTACTTCCCTACTTGACCTGACAGATTGAAGATAAATGTGTGTAATCATTAGCCCCATATACCAGGAAATGGGATTCACCAGATAGTCTCAGGTAGCTGCATCACACCTGTCAGAGGCTGGTACTGCCTGAATGGTGTTTTGTGCAGTAGTGAGTGAGTGAGTATAGTTTTATGCCGCTTTTAGCAATATTCCAGCAATATCACAGCGGGGGACACCAGAAGTGGGCTCACACATTGTACCCATGTGGAGAATAGAACCCGGGTCTTCGGCGTGACGAGCAAACGCTTTGACCACTAGGCTACCCCACCGCCCTGTTTTGTGCTGTAGTCAGTTGGGCTGTGTATTAGCAATTAAATTGCATTGTAATGTATTGCGATTCAGGTACGATATATTGGGACCTTATGTGTTTGACAGTAAGTGACACTAATTGCGCATGTCAATTCTATTTTCAACATTAGTCCCTAAACATATATGTCATGGTTCTGATAACAGCAATCTCAAAATTAGGTTGCATGGTCAGGGATTCTATTTTCTTTTTTATACAATTTATAGTATTACAGTATGCCGTTTTGTCATTGAATAACGAAGGAAAACATATGTTGTGAATGAAATTTTAATTCAAAACATAAAGAAATCACACAAAAAATATATATGTTCTTTACTTAATGTACCGGTCCTCAGACAAAAATATTGCAATACATATCGTTTGAAATGTTATCATAACGGGACTATTTTTGAGGGCATTATCATTTGCAGAAGCCCGAGGTCTTCCATTAACTGCCCGACGAAGGAGGGCAGTTGAAAAGACCGAGGGCTTCTGCAAATGATAATGCCCTCAAAAATAGCATTACCGTTATTATTGCTAAAATACATGGAATTTGTGTTGAAAAGAAAAAGGAAACAATGAAGAATTTGACTGTAAGTTTACCCAAATCAACTTCTGACGGGGTTGACTGCCCGAATGCAATTACGTCATCGAACAATTCAAGTGACGTCACAACAGAACGTGACGATATTCGACCTTGGCCTTTGACAAGACCATAGCCTGCAACATGTCAAACTATGTCAGTGTTCGGTTTTGGTCCATCAACAGTCTTAATAGTGCAATGAACCAAGTTAGCACCAACAAGAAAGCTAATATTACTGCTATTTAAAGCGGGAATTTGGGTTGCTTTGACTTGTTTGACCCAGAATATTTGCCAGTCGAAAGCCAATTAATGTCGAACTATGACGTCACTTGACAACAGAACTGATAGTGGCCCGTCGTTAAGGTTGAGCGGTCCAATATCATTTGCAGCGGACCGCAAATTTCTGATAATGGAGGGCCGTTTCATGATAATTCCATGTATTTTAGCCATAATGCGATATATACCGGTATACAGGTAGTACCGTGCAGCCCCTAGTAAACAGCAATGTTCAAGCTCTTCTGTGACATAATCAAGATAACAGAATTTCACCAGACCAACTAGTGATACCAGTGTTAGATGTTCAAGTAGACTAATGCTTAGTCTCTGAATATATATAACTTTGGTAGACACAAATTTCTTTAATATTGAAAAGGAGCCCCAGTGAGATGGGAGATGCTGAACCTGAGGAAATCTAGACTTGCTTCATGTAGGGCTTAAACGTTGGACAGAGGGTTGGTCAGTAGGGACAATAATGGAATTCAGGCGCTGTGAGACAGCTGTTCAAGAAGCAAGAATGGTGAGCTGAATTTTGGTTGTGATGTACATGACTTTGTGTTGCTGCATGTCCGAACTTTGGTGCCAGTCCACTGGTATACTATACCACAAGGTAACATTGGGTACCCCACTCAGATACAGTTAGTTTGTTCTGTGGGTCATTAGTGACGTGACATTTTGATATTCTGGTTAGGGGCTGAGGCTGGGATTTCAAAACATTGAACAGAAAATACTTGAAAACAAATACTTTTCCCTCACTTTATCCCTCCAGGTTATCAAATGGCCAGTGCCATCGAATTAAAATGAATTATCATTGCACAGGTTCAATAAAACTCTGGTTATAACAAACTCAAACGAACCACTAATTCTAGTTCATTCCAGCCATAGCTTCATTATACATGATTTGACTAATACATACAGTAAAGTCTGTGTTAACAATGAGCGGTAAAAGAAATAACTTAGTCTGTCTCACAGTCCCTGAACCATCTTATTTCCCCTGCTGACAAGCCTTCTCTGCAATGCTAAAGCCCTAAATAAAGCAAGTCTAGATTTCCTCAGGTTCCGGATTTCTGGTCTCCCTGGGGCTCCTTTTCAATTTATATGGGTTTGTTTGTTACAATCAAAATTATATATTCAGAGACTTAGTCTAGAAATAGCTCTGTTAACCATGAGAAGTATAGGCTGTAAGTCTGTGTTAAAATGAGAGGTATATGTAGTTGGTCTATGTTAATAAAAGATATATCACATGTCTAAGTTGGGGTGGTGGGGTAGCCAAGTGGTGAAAGCATTCGCTTGTCACGCCGAAGACCTGGGTTCGATGCCTCACATGGGTACAATGCGTGAAGCCCATTTCTGGTGTTCCCTGCCGTGATATTGCTGGAATATTGCTGGAATATTGCTAAAAGCGGCGTAAAATTAAAGTCACTCATTCACTCACATGTCTAAGTTACAAGTGCGAGGTATATATAGTTGGTCTATGTTAATAATAAAAGATATATCACATGTCTAAGTTACAAGTGTGAGGTGTATATAGTTGGTCTATGTTAATAATAAAAGATATATCACATGTCTAAGTTACAAGTGCGAGGTATATATAGTTGGTCTATGTTAATAATAAAAGATATATCACATATCTAAGTTACAAGTGCGAGGTATATATAGTTGGTCTACGTTAATAAAAAAGATATATCACATGTCTAAGTTACAAGTGCGGAGGTATATATAGTTGGTCTATGTTAATAATAAAAGATATATCACATGTCTAAGTAACAAGTGTGAGGTACATATAGTTGGTCTATGTTAATAATAAAAGATATATCACATATCTAAGTTACAAGTGTGAGGTGTATATAGTTGGTCTATGTTAATAATAAAAGATATATCACATATCTAAGTTACAAGTTTGAGGTGTATATAGTTGGTCTATGTTAATAATAAAAGATATATCACATGTCTAAGTTACAAGTGCGAGGTATATATAGTTGGTCTACGTTAATAATAAAAAAGATATATCACATGTCTAAGTTACAAGTGCGAGGTATATATAGTTGGTCTACGTTAATAATAAAAGATATATCACATGTCTAAGTAACAAGTGTGAGGTACATATAGTTGGTCTATGTTAATAATAAAAGATATATCACATATCTAAGTTACAAGTGTGAGGTGTATATAGTTGGTCTATGTTAATAATAAAAGATATATCACATATCTAAGTTACAAGTGTGAGGTGTATATAGTTGGTCTATGTTAATAATAAAAGATATATCACATGTCTAAGTTACAGGTGTGAGGTATATATAGTTGGTCTATGTTAATAATAAAAGATATATCACATGTCTAAGTTACAAGTGTGAGGTGTATATAGTTGGTCTATGTTAATAATAAAAGATATATCACATATCTAAGTTACAGGTGTGAGGTATATATAGCTGGTCTATGTTAATAATAAAAGATATATCACATGTCTAAGTTACAAGTGTGAGGTATATATAGTTGGTCTATGTTAATAATAAAAGATATATCACATGTCTAAGTTACAAATGCAATGTATAATTTGTAAGCATGTTAAAAATTGATAAGACACATATGATGTAGTCTATATTAAAATGCAAGGTATATTCTGTAAGTTGTAAATAAGAGAGGTATATAAAGTTAATATATGTTGATTTAAGATATATCTTGAAACTCTATGTTAAAGACAAGAGGTATTTCACAGGGGGTAAAGTGGGGATTTAAAATCAAAATACAGTCAAACACTGTTGAGTTGATCTTGTGTCAAATGTACAGTTGTTTCGAAGTCAAAACTTGATCTGTATGTAGTCTTTACTCTGTCATCATTTTCCAGATGTGTCACATACATCAAAAGTATATATACATAGGTCACTTCAACTTCTGCACAATGCCGTTTACATAGGTCACTTCAGCTTCTGCACAATGCCGTTTACGTAGGTCACTTCAACTTCTGCACAATGCCGTTTACGTATGTCACTTCAACTTCTGCACAATGCCGTTTACATAGGTCACTTCAACTTCTGCACAATGCCGTTTACATAGGTCACTTCAACTTCTGCACAATGCCGTTTACATAGGTCACTTTCAGCTTCTGCACAATGCCGTTTACGTAGGTCACTTCAACTTCTGCACAATGCCGTTTACGTAGGTCACTTCAACTTCTGCACAATGCTGTTTACGTAGGTCACTTCAACTTCTGCACAATGCCGTTTACGTAGGTCACTTCAACTTCTGCACAATGCTGTTTACGTAGGTCACTTCAACTTCTGCACAATGCTGTTTACGTAGGTCACTTCAACTTCTGCACAATGCTGTTTACATAGGTCACTTCAGCTCCTGCACAATGCTGTTTACGTAGGTCACTTCAACTTCTGCACAATGCCGTTTACATAGGGCACTTCAACTTCTGCAAAATGCCGTTCACGTAGGTCACTTCAACCTCTGCACAATGCTGTTTACGTAGGTCACTTCAGCTTCTGCACAATGCTGTTTACGTAGGTCACTTCAACTTCTGCACAATGCTGTTTACGTAGGTCACTTCAACTTCTGCACAATGCTGTTTACGTAGGTCACTTCAACTTCTGCACAATGCCGTTTACATAGGTCACTTCAACTTCTGCACAATGCCGTTTACATAGGTCACTTCAACTTCTGCACAATGCCGTTCACGTAGGTCACTTCAACTTCTGCACAATGCCGTTTACGTAGGTCACTTCAACTTCTGGACAATGCTGTTTACCTAGGTCACTTCAACTTCTGCACAATGCCGTTTACGTAGGTCACTTCAACTTCTGCACAATGCTGTTTACGTAGGTCACTCCAGCTTCTGCACAATGCCGTTTACGTAGGTCACTTCAACTTCTGCACAATGCTGTTTACGTAGGTCACTTCGTTGCATTAAAAATATATAATTTGTCTTCAAGAAAAAATCTACCCCTTCCAACCGCCTCCGTTGTGTAGTGGTTAGAGCGTCCGCCCAGAGAGAGGAAGGTCTCCGGTTCGATCCCTGGCCATGTCATATTAAAATACATTAAAATATGGCACTTCTTGCTGGCCCTGCCTGGCGCTCAGCATTAATGGGTAAAACAAGGACTGGTCGGCTCGGAGTCAGTATAATGTGTCTGAGTGGGGTATTCATGCTTAACTGTGGTATGGTATCTCAGTGAGCTAGCACTATAAAACCAGCTTCAGTCTGGGCTAGTACAAGCAGCCACACATACACGAGCATGCATGTCGTCATATGAGCGAAATATTCTTAAGCACCACGTTAAACCCCATTTCACCTCACCTCACCCATTACATTTCCCATCTTTTTTTATCAGATATGGACCTGTTTTCTCTGCTGGGTGTGTTGGACTTGCATAAGTGTCCACACCTTCCAATGCTTGTCGTGAGAGGCGACTAACGGGATCAGCTTGCTCACCTGGTTGACACATGTCATTGTATCCCAGTTGTGTAGATCGATGCTCATGCTGCTGATCACTGGATTGTCTGGTCCATGTTCCATTATTTACAGACTGATGCCCTACAGCTGCAATATTGCTGGGGGCGGCGTAAAACTAAACTTACTCGCTCATCCACACCTTCCATCCAGTAAGTGTCTTCCGGCCCACACACCAAGACAAGCTAATACAGACATCAGGTCAACGTGAACTGACAACTCAATATACCCCACATAAATGTGTGTCAAAATAAATACATAGTGTTTAAAAACATGGCCACAGACCAACATGTTGGATGATAAGGAATGGCAAGAAACAGAAATACCACTTAGTCACAGGCTTGTGCTGAAAGAATAGTTATCTGGTAAAAACATTTCTGTGTTATCTTTCATTCACCTTATACATGGCAGACAAAACATCGACATTCTCCAAAAGTCTTGGCTGTAGGTCAACTCTTGAAGTTCTGAAATCCATGATCTACAAGTAGGTTTATGCAGATGTGTATCACTACATGGTGCACTAGTCATGCCTTGCTCAACTGCCAGACGCTGGCTTTCGGGAACCTTCCTTCTATGAAAATATGTCCATGGTTATCAAAGAAGCCTGGATGACTGCTTTAAGACTGTTTTATGTTTTTCTCGTTAAGATCAGCAAACACTTGGGAAGAGAGTTACATCTTAGTGTACTGTTTCTTTACAGCATATCTGATTGAGACAAAGGTATATGTGGGCTATTAGAAAGACAGTGATGAAAAATGAAGTCGTCATTTCCATCGTGGTTGTTTGCAATACTTTTTGGGTTGACTGTGTTTTGAGTATTGTTGAACTGTAGGAGGGAGTGCTGTGGTGGTATTGTGTCACTGTAGGAGGGGGTGTTCTGGGAGTATTGTGTCACTGTAGGAGGGGGTAATCTGGGAGCATTATGTCATTGTAGGGGGGGTGTGTGTCTGGGAGTGTGTGTCACTGTAGGAGGGTGTTCTGGGGAGCATTGTGTCACTGTAGGAGGGGGTGTTCTGGGAGCATTGTGTCACTGTAGGAGGGGGTGTCTCTGGGGGATTGTGTCACTGTAGGAGGGGGGTGTTCAGGGGTGTAGTGTGTCACTGTAGGAGGTGTGATCTGGGAGCATTATGTCACTGTAGGGGGTGTCTGGGAGCATTGTGTCACTGTAGGAGGGGTGTTCTGGGAGTATTGTGTCACTGTAGGAGGGGGTGTTCTGGGAGCATTGTGTCACTGTAGGAGGGGGTGTTCTGGGAGCATTGTGTCACTGTAGGAGGGGGTGTTCTGGGAGTATTGTGTCACTGTAGGAGGGGGTGTTCTGGGAGCATTGTGTCACTGTAGGAGGGGGTGTCCTGTGGGAGGGGTGTCACTGTAGCATCATGTCACTGTAGGAGGGGTGTTCTGGGGAGCATTGTGTCACTGTAGGAGGGGGTGTTCTGGAGGATTGTGTCACTGTAGGAGGGGTTGTTCTGGGAGGATTGTGTCACTGTAGGAGGGGGTGTTCCTCAGGAGGATTGTGTCATCTGGGAGGATGTAGGTAGGAGGGGTGTTCTGGGAGCATTGTGTCCTGGGAGGATCTGGGGAGTGTTGTGTCACTGTAGGAGGGTGTTCTGGGAGCATTGTGTCACTGTAGGAGGGGTGTTCTAGGAACATTGTGTCACTGTAGGAGGGGATGTTCTGAGGATTGTGTGACTGTGTGTCATTGTGTCACTGTAGGAGGCGTGTTCTGGGAGCATTGTGTCACTGTAGGAGGGGTGTTCTGGGAGTATTGTGTCACTGTAGGAGGGGGTGTTCTGGGAGTATTGTTTCACTGTAGGAGGGTGTTCTGGGAGGCATTGTGTCACTGTAGGGGCATGTGTTCTAAGAGTATTGTTTCACTGTAGGAGGGGGTGTTCTGGGATTGTGTCACTGTAGGGGGCATGTTCTTGTGTCACTGTAGGAGGGGGTGTTCTGGGGGAGCATTGTGTCACTGTAGGAGGGGGGTGTTCTGGGGAGCATTATGTCACTGTAGGGGGTGTGTGTCTGGGAGTATTGTGTCACTGTAGGAGGGGTGTTCTGGGAGGATTGTGTCACTGTAGGAGGGGGTGTTCTGGGAGAGCATTGTGTCACTGTAGGAGGGGTGTTCTAGGTGGAGTGTGCCACTGTAGGAGGGGTGATCTGGGAGCATTATGTCACTGTAGGGGGGGTGTCTGGGAGTATTGTGTCACTGTAGGAGGGGGTGTTCTGGGAGCATTGTGTCACTGTAGGAGAGGGTGTTCTGGGAGCATTGTGTCACTGTAGGAGGGGTGTTCTGGGAGTATTGTGTCACTGTAGGAGGGTGTTCTGGGAGTATTGTGTCACTGTAGGAGGGGTGGTCTGGGGGAGCATTATGTCACTGTAGGAGGGGGTGTTCTGGGAGGATTGTGTCACTGTAGGAGGGGTGTTCTGGGAGGATTGTGTCACTGTAGGAGGAGGGTGTGTCTGGGAGGCATTGTGTCACTGTAGTAGGGGGTGTTCTGGGAGGATTGTGTCACTGTAGGAGGGGTGTTCTGGGAGCATTGTGTCACTGTAGGAAGAGGGTGTTCTAGGAGGACATTGTGTCATGTAGGAAGGGGGTGTTCTAGGAACATTGTGTCACTGTAGGAGGGTGTTCTGGAAGAGCATTGTGTCACTGTAGGAGGGTGTTCAGGAGGAGGGCTGTCCATTGTGTCACTGTAGGAGGGGTGTTCTGGGGAGGATTGTGTCACTGTAGGAGGGTGTTCTGGGAGGATTGTGTCACTGTAGGAGGCAGGTATCCCTAGGAGCATTGTGTCACTGTAGCAGGCCCCAGGGGTGTTCACAGGAGGAGACAAACCACCATTGTGTCACTGCCAACTGTAAGAGGAGAACACCAGACCAGGATGTTCTGGGGAGGATTGTGTCACCACTGTAGGAGGGGTGTTCTGGAGCACAACACTGTAGGAGGGACCCAAGCACCACCAGTGGTGAGAGAGGAGGTCACCGTGGGACCCTGGGGCACAGTGTCACTGTGAGGACCCAGAGACAACTGTGGAATCACACCAGGGAGTGTCACTGTAGGAGGGATGTTCTGGAGGAGGGAGGCCATGTAGGAACACTGTAGAAGGGACACACTGTAGTTCTGAAACCAGGATTGTGTCACAACAGGAGGGAGACAGTCACCAGGAGTGTGTGGGTCTGGGGGAGAACCACTGTGGAGGGGAGAAGTGTCACTGTAGGAGGGGGTGTTCAGGGAGGATTGTGTCACTGTAGGAAGGGGGTGTTCAGGCAAGAACATTGGTCACTGTAGGAGGACCCAGGTGTCAACCACACAGACACCAGGCACGTGTGTGGTCTAGGAGCACATTGTGGACCAGGCCAGGGTAGTGTTCCTGGGACATTGTGATCACTGTAGGAGGGGTGTTCTGGACCCAGCACCATGTCACTGTGGTCTCTGGGAGGGCCCACCAGTGGTCTGGGGAGACCAACGGGAGGGAAGTGTCACTGTAGGAGGGGTGTTAGGGGAGACCAGGGCCCTGTAGGGGTGTCCTGGGAGGGGTGGATGTGTGTCACTGTAGGAGGGAACACATGCCACCCGGGAGACACCAGGACACTGTAGGAGACCACCAAGCCCTGGGGACACAACACCGGGGCTGTTCTGGGGGCAAGTTCTGTAGGAGGGTCACCAGTAGGAGGAGTGTAGAAACATCTGGAAGGAGCACAGTGTCACTGTAGGAGGCACCAGGAGCACTGCCCCTGGGGAGTGCACACCAGTAGAAGGGGTGTCTCTAGAAGGAGTGTGGCCACCAACACAAGTCCAGGAGGAGCCACCAAGGCACAGTCACCAGAATGGAGGCATGGAGACAGGTCACTGTGGGAGGGGTGTCACTGTAGGAGGGGTGTTCTGGGAGGATTGTGTCACTGTAGGAGGGGTGTTCTGGGAGGATTGTGTCACTGTAAGAGGAGTGGGGTGTGCCAGGGAGGATTGTGTCACTGTAGGAGGGTGTTCTGGGGGAGGATTGTGTCACTGTAGGAGGGTGTTCAGGAAGGATTGTGTCATGTAGGAAGGGGTGTTCTGGGAGCATTGTGTCACTGTAGGAGGGTGTTCTGGGGAGTATTGTGTCACTGTAGGGGCGTGTTCTGGGAGCATTGTGTCACTGTGTTCTAGGGAGGAGGAGGGTGTTCTGGGGAGATTGTGTCACTGTAGAGAGGGTGTGTTCTGGGGAGTATTGTGTCACTGTAGGAGGGAGGTGTTCTGGGGAGTATTGTGTCACTGTAGGAGGGTGGTGTTCTGGGAGCATTATGGAGGGGGTGTTTGTGTCACTGTAGGAGGGGTGTTCTGGGAGGGATTGTGTCACTGTAGGAGGGGAGTGGGGGAGTATTGTGTCACACCTGGGAGGAGCAGTGTCACTGTAGAAGGAAGGATTGTGTCACTGTAGGAGGGGTGTTCTGGGAGGATTGTGTCACTGTAGGAGGGTGTTACCTGGGAGCATTGTGTCACTGTAGGGGGTGTTCTGGGAGGAGCACTTGTGTCACTGTAGGAGGGGTGTTCTGGGAGTATTGTGTCACTGTAGGAGGAGGTGTTCTGGGAGGATTGTGTCACTGTAGGAGGTGGTGTTCTGGGGAGGATTGTGTCACTGTAGGAGGGGGTGTTCTAGGAAGGGGGGAGGATTGTGTCACTGTAGGAGGTGGTGTTCTGGGGGAGCATTGTGTCACTGTAGGAGGTGGTGTTCTGGGGGAGGATTGTGTCACTGTAGGAGGGGGTGTTCTAGGGGAAGATTGTGTCACTGTAGGGGGGGTGTTCTGGGAGTATTTTGTCACTGTAGGAGGGGGTGTTCTGGGAGGATTGTGTCACTGTAGGGGAGTTCTGGGAGTATTGTGTCACTGTAGGGGGGTGTTCTGGGAGTATTGTGTCACTGTAGGAGGTGGTGTTCTGGGGAGGATTGTGTCACTGTCGGAGGGGGTGTTCTCGGAGTAGAATGTCACTGTAGGATGAAAGTGAAGTGTAGGAGGTGTGATGAAGATGTGACCAGTAGTTTCATACTCATACTTCAAGCATAAACGAACATTGTTATCAATGAATTTCTCATGCCATGGACCATTGCAGTCATCAATAAATGTCCAGTGTTAAGGTCCAGTCCTAACAGTGTGTGAGTTGAATTATTTTTTTAAGTCAAGGTGTCTGACATTATCCAGTTGTTACAAACTCGAGGTAATTTGTTTCTAGATTCAGCAACTATCCTCAAGGACCAAGGATCTCCCATGACGATGGACCGGATACCTTTTGAAAGACGTCTTTTCAAATAAAAATTTAAATTCATCCTTGGAATGTAAGGCTTCTTTAAGCCATGTCTGTGTATTTTCATTCCTGATTAGAGATTTCAACAGTTGGCAAGGGAAAGACAATTTAAGGTGCGACTTTCTTCATATCAACACATCAGACACAACATAATTTATTTCCCAGACTCTGGAGCAACATTATGTAAAGCGTGTTTTGCGTGTCCTGATATAGTACACATTCTAGGTGGAGCTGTAAGTTACGACTGTGTACATCAGCGTTGATGTTGGTACATGGCCACAACCTGTTAATGATGCTGCTTTTACAGAGGAGGATGAAGTTGAAGGCTCTGATACCAACAGAAGTGACAGTATTCTGAGAGGAGGAGGAATTACAAGGGTGTAGAGGAACATAACTGAAGATTGACACTCTCGAAGCAAACATGAGTAGTATACCACGGCCACAGCCAATTAAACGGTGTGCTTCCTTCGTTGGAGCGATATGGTTCCAGACAGAGTTACTAAATCAAAGTCCTGGGTCCCGTTCCTCAAAGCGATCGTAACTACCATACTCTAACATAGACTTACGACAGTCATAGCGCTATGATTGCTTTGAGGAACGGGGGCCCAGGGTATTGGTATTCTTCAAAGGGCCCAGGTGGACTGTTTCTGCACAATAAGGCAAGGACAAAGCATGATAGTGGCCGTTTCTGTCATACAGGCTCAGCCCAATTTTACAAAACAGTAAACATGTTAGAAATTGTTTGGCGAGTTATCAGATGTGTTCATAATGAACAAAATTCCAAACTGAGCCCAGAACAATCCCTAATTTCACCTAGAGCTGAGGCAATGTAGAGTTGCTAAATCACTCTAGGCTTGGGCTACACTTTATCCAATAGGTTATGGGAGAAAGGCTGCCCACTGGTAGCACCAGCCAAATTTGAAAAAAATACTTTGTGTTCGTTGCTTGTGTTGATGTTGCACAGAAGATTTTTACACATTTTAGCTTCGACAGATATCTGGCCTTTTCATAATTTAACCTTATGTTAATAAAATGAAGTTGAGGAAATGTTACCAAGGTGATATGTCAAGGACACACATGGACACATTACATATTTTGATCTGTCCATGACCACTTCAATAGTCCTTATTCCACACGCCAGATCTCTTGCTACTGCAGTTTATGGTAGTCACATGACATGGAACATTTTATTCTTACAAATTGGCCTCCATTCTGAAGTAGACGTAGGTTGACGTAGGCTAGATTGAGTGAGTTCATTGTACCCATGTAGGGTATCGACCCCAGGTCTTCAGGGTGATTAGGCTAACCCACTACCCCCACGATGATTGAACAGTGAATGGGTTTGACAGTAGCCATTTTGTTAGTCTGTCGTACAGACCCTGAAGCAAATATATCCAAGAAAGCCCACGCAAGTCTAGAAAATGTGGCAAGTCTAGATTTCCTCAGCTCTGAAAATGAAGAAGTCTCAGGGCTCCTTTTCATTATTTTATATTTTTTTTTACTATGAACTTTTTTCAGTAAAATATGTTCCTTTCAGAGACTAGTTGTTAGTCTACCATTTTGTCTATTTATCATTATCATGTGATCACTGACTGATGCCGAAACTCCATTAATCAGAAGGCTGTCATTATAGTTAGGGACACTTATACATTGATTCGCCATATATTTATACTGGTAGTCCAATCTATCACATCTTTTTAAAGAAAACAGTGAGTTAGTGAGTGAGTGAGTATAGTTTTATGCCACTTTTAGCAATATTCCAGCAATATCACGGCCGGTACACCAGAAATGGGCTTCACACAATTTACCAACGTGAGGAATCGAACCCGGGTCTTCGGCATGACGAGCAAATGCTTTAAACACTAGGCTACCCCACCACCCCTTAAAGAAGACAGACAACATAATATATTCAAACTATTTATATACAAAATTGATGTGAAACTGGTTTCATGAGTTTGTATGAAACGTGACATGATCTACAATGTACAAAGCAGTGAGTTGAATGTTGTAACAAGTGACATGATTAGTCATTTTACAGACTTGAATACAAGCGACGCAGTTCGTCATGTCACACTCAAAAACTAAATATGAACAACATTATTTTCATGACATGGTGATATTTACAAGTGTGACAATGACAAGGAAGCAATGTTTACTTCATATACATACAAACTATTACAACAAAGTTGAGGACCACTCGATTGTTTCTGCCTCAGGGTTAGTGAGTGAGTGAGTATGGTTTTACACCGCTTTTAGCAATATTCCAGCAATATCACAGCAGGGGACACCAGAAATGGGCTTTACACATTGTACCCATGTGGGGAATCGAACCCGGGTCTTCAGCGTGACGAGCGGACGCTTTAACCACTAGGCTACCCCACCGTCCTAGCAAGGTTATCTGTAGCCATACAGAAGGATATTGTCGTCCTGAACTTTGTTTGCAATTAGCACTTGAATATGACATATCTTGAAACAACAAAGATTAATTTGCTTTCTGTCAAGTAAAGATTGGTCATAATTGTCAATATATACCACTCCTCTTTTGGTAGGGATATTTTCATCTGTCCATGATACAGAAAACATATTCTTGCAAAATGTCAAGTGTACCTCTAGAAATATGAGACATATTTGATTATTACTATCAAAAGTGAGTGAGGGGGTTTTACAACACTTTTAGCAATATTCCAGTGATATCATTGCAGAGGACACCAGAAATTGACTTCACACATTGTACATATGTGGGGAATCATGGGGAATTAACCCAGTCTTTGGTGGTTAAGACTGAACACTTTAACCACTTGGCTACCCAACAACCCATTGTGTGTGAACAGTAAATGTACTCAAACAGTCACCAAAAGAAATGATAGCACATGTAACAAAATGTCCTTAAACAGAATGCAAGTTATAAAGTAAATCACAAAATAGATCAGTTTTTCTCAATGTGACTGACTGACTGAGTTTAGTTTTACGCCGCTTTTAGCAATATTCCAGCAATATCACGGCGGGGGACACCAGAAAAGGGCTTAACACATTGTGCCCATGTGGGGAATCGAACCCGGGTCTTCGGCGTGACAAGCCAACGGTTTAACCACTAGGCTACCCCACCGCCCTTTCTCAATGTGACAGGTGGTTACCAAAATTAACTCAATGAAAAGGATACTGACTATTTTATCTCTGTAAACACGTTGAACATTTACAGCAATCTTTAACATTATTATCATCGAACCGAGCAGCAAGCAAATTAACTGACAAGACAAGCTAGGAAACTTTGTGGACAGTCTCATAAAGTTCTGAAATAGCCTCCCCTGTTCCAGAACACACTCACCTAAATACTCGACCCTCCGCTGAATTCCACACAAAGAAACACTGTTGCACTGATATATTACATAAAGTAAATATCTTCCGCAAGAGCTCTCCTAATTCATGGCTAATGTCTATCTGTTAAACTACAGACACCCTAAACACTCCTACATCAAGTGTGAGGTGTAAATATTGCCTTCATTTAGGGTCATGTTCAAACATATCCTAATTCTTTTATAGCCGTTGTGGGTTTCCGTTCCTTCATCAAAGACATTATTGCCAGTTTATGTATTTGGACTCAGTCTCCAGCTCGACCAGGACAGTGTTTTGTCCCCGTGTTTTATGGATCTCGTAGTGCGGACTTTGTTTTATGCAGGTAATCAACTGATAATTTACACCTGATGTCCCTGTGTCTCGCCCTTGGTTGTAAGGTATGGCTGCAAGATTGCATGCGACTGTACTCATTAGACTGAGGGGGACAGGTGTAACAGGTGCTTGTCAGGTGTCAGTGTAACATCATACTGGGCTAGACTCTTGACAAACATGGGTTATCAGTGACATGCAGCTATATTGCAACATGGAAAATTATCACTTTTATAGCCACTGAAGATTTGGGTTCGAAGTGTTCATACATAGTGTGACATGCCATCTCTACCATGCCCACATCCACCTGTCTTCCTTGTACTCATTTCTAATAGCCTACGACCCTCTCGTCCTGGTACAACCCTTACCCTAAAAGGTCAAGCCTAAAACATCAAGCACCACCCTTGTATTACCCATCCCATGATACCCCTATTGTACTACCTCTATCTACCCATTTTGACCTTATATCCATCCACCCCCAAGCTCCAACACACAGAGGCTCAAGAGACCTAGACAGAGACACAGACAGACACACACACGCATGCATGCGCGCACACACACACACACACACACACACACACACACACACACACACACACACGCACACGCACGCACACACAGAAGCACAACAGGCAGACAAACAGACAAACAAACATGCTCAGACACACACACAAAAAGAAAAGAAAAATGGCCAGCCATACTACCAACTCCTCTTGCCATGCCCCCAACCACCAGGCCCCCCTGTACATTAGGAGCATCAGAATAACCACCCACCACTAATGCACTTGTCACTGAAAGGATTCCACACAATCCTCCACGATTCCTCCTACATTCTGACAGTGTTTATATCTGTTGAGCAGCAGACTGGGTCGCGATGGTGCAGGTTCTGACATCTTCAGTCCAGTGACGGCAGCAGTAACAGCGGCAGCACCAGCGGACGTAGACTGGCCCATGGTACCTGTGGCTGGTCTTGCCATCAGCTTGAGTACATCCTACCAAGCCAGAATGCCCCTGTCATTCCTGGAATAAAATACAAGAAAATAAACATTTGCCACATAAATAAGCAATTCTCAGGATCAATCATATTACTTGACAACATTTTCACGGATCAGATATACGACACTTGGTGGTTAAGCCTCTCTACATATTTCTTTCACAACAGCACTAGACAGTTTGAGGTCAACCATGGATCTTAAAACTGCCCCAGAGAAAATAGCCATGGGTTATACTGAGTGAAAGTGTTGTCAAACAACAAATAACATCTTTTCTAGAATAACAGCATTATACATTTTAAAAAAACAGACTGTCGAAAAGAGTCATTCCACATATGGTTGCTTGATGTTAGTTTTACATCACATTCAGAAACATATGATGATGGCCTGTAAATCACCGAGGATGGTCAGTGACAGTAAGCAACCATTCATGCCATCAAGGTACATTTGGTCGATACGATGTCACCAAGTCTGACAACCTGATCTATCAAGTTCGATGACAAGCATAGGATAGAAAATCACCACATGGAGAGTTTACGTTTGTTTGTTTGTTCCTTGACACCGCACTCAGCCATATTCCAGCTATATGAGAGTAAAAAATCAAGTCAGGACCAGACATTCCAATGACTGACCTTACGAGCATCATACTGGGAAACAATGGCATGTGGTACTATTGTTAAATGCACTTCTTTGCCAAAGTATTTGTTATACATACATACAAATACTTCTATAGCGCCAGAATCCGATGTAATCACCCAAAGGCGCTCTGAGTCCACGCTGGAGCTAAAGGTAAGCTTTGGTAAAAAGATGAGTCTTTAACTGGCTTTTGAAAGATGCAAGTTCAGTCAGTGATCGAAGTTCTTGTGGTAGATATTTCCAGAGTTTTGCACCATTCGAAGAGAATGCTCGGTCACCAAAAGACTTTGTTCTTGTACATTGAATTTGCAGAAGAGATTGGTCACTGGAGCGAAGTTGTGAAAGATACCCTATAAGATAACTATAAGTGTTTTGTTACAAAATAAATAACCATCACATACATCTATTCTTTGTCATCATTTTCTTTTAAATATTGAAAAAATATCTATTACAATCAGAACTAGTATGTATGAGGTATACATTGTATAGATGTATAACCTTTTACTGTAATACAATTTTAAAAAAAGATATTATTTTTTTATACGGGGCCTTTAATTTTGACTAGGGGTTTGCCTCCCTTTCGACTTTCTTGCAGACATTTTGACTTTTCTGTTTTGGGGCCCTTTTTTCATGCGGCCCTTTTGACCTGTTTCACACCACAATATACCAATGAAATGTTTGTTGGTTTAACGCTGCACTCAGGAATGTTTCAGCTATATGATAGTAGACTGTAAATAATCAAGTCTGGAACAGACAATCCAGTGTTTGACTCATGACCATTGATCAAGCACCATGGATTTGATGACAAGCATAAACTAAGTCCACAAGACTGACCATCCGGTCCCATTACAAGCCTTCTGTTCTAACAACAATCGGGGCTTCTGAGGAACAATTTGGGCCTGGATAAGGGGCTGTTTACATGTGTGTTGAAACTAAAATAAGCAATACGATCTATGTGATAATCACTAGGGGTGACTATTGAGGAGGAAAAACTATTGCTTAATGCTATAGTGATAGTGATAGTCTATTGCAACATACTATTGCGATAGCGATCGTCTATTGGGAAAAACTATTGCTGTTGTTGTAGTTTTTTTCCCTTGAGTTGTCGCATTTGAAGTCATTTCCCAAATGAATGTATAGTAATAGATATAAATAAAAACAAGTTGGAGTAGTTTCAGTCTGGATTTTCCAGCTTTGTTATTCACAATTTCAAACTCCAAGTCGTATGCTGTGGTTGCCGCCATGTTTGTTTAAGAGGTAACAGGGGCAAATAACTCTAAATCAAAGTGAAAGAATCTGATACTTCCTGTATTTTGCGCTGCACATTTATCAAAGGAAGTCAATAACTAAACTATCGATAGTCACACATACTATCGATGCATCGATAGTTTTTCATTTCTACCATCGATTAATTGCTATCGGAGACTCAACAACTGCAATCCATCAATAGTTCGATGCATCGTTACAGCCCTAATAATCAGACATCAGATGCATTAGGTACCGGTACTAACATCAAGCAGAAAGAGCTTATGGCATTATGAAACCTGCTGTTATTACTTTCACACTTTTTACATCTCAGAACTGAAAGAAGATCCCAGCTATGACATCTCTATACAGTCCAATCTTATATTTAAAATGTCTGTAGAGAGCAATTACATTGCCATTTTGGCATCATTATGGTGAATGTATTGGTAGATATCTAATAATGTATGTTGCAGGCATAACAGCATACAAAATATTTTGGGCACATTCTGATCGATTCTGCTATGGCACTGACAGCCACGCACCCAGATTGATATTGACTAGCAGCATCTCCTAAGAAACCTGAAAGTTTATAAACGTGAAAGTTTATTACGCGATCCAAGCAATGGTGCCTATGATATTTCTCTGGTTTGATTAGTGGTATAAGTGTTTGGCCGTCATATCGAGGACCCGGTTTTGATTCCACATATAGGTGTAATGTCTGAAGCCCTTGTGCCCTTCCATGATACCGCTGGAATACTGCTAAGAATGGCATAAAACAACCAACCCACTCACTTATCAAAGTTAAACATGGCTGTCCTATGCCTTGTAACGTGATCAAGCCGTCTCCACAGTTCACTTTATTGCCAATCTGCACAACTTTCACATTTATGATCTGACAAGGCAAGCTGCTAAAAGAGTCAATGCAAAATTCTTGGGAATATATTTTGAATGACTAGATTCCGACCTGACAAAGGCATTGTACTTCATCATCTGCCAAGAGTTACTGCCTAGCAGAAAGGGCTGAAGATGAACAGATGTTCTTCACAGTATCAATGTACTGCCGAACTCACCGATTTGATTGACAGTTGTCTGGTATCATTACGAAAAATGGAAATTTAACCGGCTTTACAGAGAACTGTAAGTCTTCTAATACCAGCAATTAGTACACTTAGAGCTGCGGCCTGGTCTATCACTGTGGTAATCTAGCCTAAGCCAGTCAGTCAAGGCAGAGAAGCCCTAGGCCATGACTATATCACTGACTGCCGGACTATCTTGCTGGGGATCTTGCAAATACATCTTCCAGGAGTGAGTGAGTGAGTGAGTGAGTGAGTGAGTGAGTGAGTGAGTGAGTGAGTGAGTGAGTGAGTGAGTGAGTGAGTGAGTGAGTGAGTGAGTGAGTGAGTGAGTGAGTGAGTGAGTGAGTGAGTGAGTGAGTGAGTGAGTGAGTGAGTGAGTGTTGACTAAATATTGTCTCCAGCTTATTGTCATTTACTGTTCGATAATAAGAACATGTGTTAGTATTTTTTGAGTGAGTGAGCAAGATTGGATGAGTGAGTGACATCACAGGCTGCATATATCTAAGCTGCATGACAACAGTGAGTGAGTGAGTGAGTGAGTGAATGAGCTAGTGAACAAGACTCAGGGAAAGACTACAGTACATATGTTACAATAGCTGACCATCTTTCAGGTGATCGTTCAGATGTTGTCTTCTAGGAGTGGTTAAACAGTACTTTGATAACAATCACTCTGTGAACTGGAAATCAAATCCTGCTGATCCTTATCTATTTCAACCCGTGAAGGTCCGGGTTAGATTGAACCTTCAGTAACCAAATGCTTGTTGTAAGAGGCGACTAACGGGATTGGGTGGTCAGGCCTGCTGGCTTGGTTGACACATGTCATTGGTTCCCAATTGCGCAGATCGATGCTCATGCTGTTGATCACTGGATTGTCTGGTCCAGACTCGATTATTTACAGACAGATTATATATTTTCCATATCACTGGAATATTGCTGTGGGGTGTAAACTAAACTCACTCACTCACCTTATCTATTTCAACGTAAAATGGTCATCATTCTCACATGCTACACACCATGTTCCACTCAAAGGACATGAAAATTAGCACACTAAAACCCACATGCTGTATACTAGTCAAAAGAAGTTAAGGACAATCCAATTATTTGATATTCTGGCAAACATGTCATGACAGCGTAACTATAGCAACAGAAATAAAAAATTTTTAACATTTTGTTGCATTTTTTAACATTTTATACAAAACAAATAACAATGGACTGACTGACTGAGTTTGGTAAATTGACATGCCACCAGAACGTGTAGAAAGCAAGCAATATTCCAGCAACATCCTGGCACCAGAAATGGGGCTTGAAGAGAGAATTTATTGGATCATTGTGCCCATGTGGGGATTGCTTTAGCAACCCGGTCTTCGCATGACGCAAGCCAGAATAAATAGTTGTTTCTCTATCTTTAATCATATGTCTTTATATCCTACTAAAACAATGTTTGTTGGCAAAACAATCTAGTATCTTTCATTACATCTGAAATAATGGAAGCCATGACAGATTCACTACGATCATCTGAAAGATTAGGGTGATCCTTAACTTCCTTTGTGTAATATATGTACAATATATTCTTGTATCGGATACTGACTTCAAATCATAAAGCATCAAATCAAATCTCCAGTGTCTCAGTTAAAGGGTTAACCTTGTTAGTCGGAACCCTTCCGGTCACTATCTCCCACAGGATCCACTTAACCCGAATAATCCTTCAGGTGATTCACATGATTGAAACTAATGATATCATCATTAGTGAAAGTGCACAGTTCCTCCAATCACTTCGGCAGAGCACCTCAGACAACTGTGTCAGGATCTATTCCGTTGGTGTCATTCTCCTTCACAACCTGCCTATCTACAATCAACTATTTCTCACATTGCAAAGACAGGAACGATGCAAATGAGTGAGTGAGTTTGGTTTTACGCCATTTTGAGCAATATTCCTGCAATATCACGGCGGGGGACACCAGAAATGGACTTCACACATTGTACCCATGTGGGGAATCGAACCCGGGTCTTTGCGTCATCAGCGAATGCTTTAACAACTAGGCTACCCCACCGCCCCCGGAACTACGCAAACTCTTTTCTGAATGAAAAATGAATAGGACAAAGCAGAGAACAACAAACCTTAAGATGAAGTGGGGTAGCCTAGTGGTTAAAGCGTTGGCTCGTCACACCGAAGACCCGGGTTCAAATCCCCACATGGGTACAATGTGTGAAGCCAATTTCTGGTGTCCCCGCCATGATATTGCTGGAATATTGCTAAAAATGGCGTAAAACCATACTCAGTCAGTAAGATGAAGTTGGGTGAGTGAGTTCTTATTGCTTTATGCTGCATCCGCAGTTTTGCAGTTATTCATGGCAGGACATTGGGTGCAGGTTTTAAATTAAATACGTGTCTTAAAATAATATTTTCAAATTTAAGTGAAACAAGCTAATAGTCTCTCCCATGTAATAAAAAAGAAGAAAGCAAAGTGAATACAAAATATATTCCACATTACGGCATCACATTCCACATTACGGCATCACTAAAATTAAAATCACATTGAATGTAAAACATTCCTAATTAAATCTATCATCTTGTGAGAAAACTGTACGTGTTCAAACCAACAATTAGACTAAACCAGCAACAGACATTTTGATAAAGTTGAACCATCAGATTCACAGAACATTGTATTTCCATTAGTTCCAAAAGCCAATTTCCTTAAAGAGCATCTTATCAGGGCCATGTGTGGAGAAACATCGTTACCATCAACATGGCATTTCAGGTGCAGACTTGTGAGGCCAAACAAATCATTTCATCGTTACATTCATCATTTCAAGACACGACACTGATCTGATTATTCAATTACCCCTGTAAGGAAACTAGCCACAGAATTAACATGTTCATTTTTCACACTATTTACACTTGGCAGATTCTGCTTCTTGTCAAAGTTTCTGGAAGAGCAGGTGTACATTTTGTGGCAAACATCAGTCGGGGGACCATGTTGGACTAGCCTCAGATGAGGGATATCAACCAGCTTCAGGAAATGGATCTGAACCAGTCTCCCATGGTAGATCTGGACCAGCTCACTTCTGACAGGAATGCTTATCGCTTCGCCCTGTTCACATTTGTTGTCTAGAGCAACAACGAACAACGAATCCTGGGCCTACTTGAACAAGACGATCTTAGCACTATGACTGTCACAAGTCTATGTTAGGTGAGGTGAAAGGGGTTTAACGTCATACTTAAGAATATTTCGTTCATATGACGACGTGCATGCGTGTGTATGTGCGGCGGCTTGTACGAGCCCAGACTTAAGCTGGTTTTATAGTGCTAGCTCACTGAGATACCACGCCGCAGTTAAGCATGAATACCCCACACATTATACTGACTCGGAGCCGACCAGTCCTTGCTGTACCCATTAATGCCAAGTGCCAGGCAGGGACCAACAAGCACCATAGTTTAACGTCTTTTGGTATGACGCGATTGGGGATTGAACCCGCGACAAGTCTATATCAGAGTATGAGAGTTAGGATCATCGAAGTGTAAGGTCCCATTGTGCCACTCTGGAGTAGTTGTTGTTGTTGTAGTCTTTGTAGTTGTTGTATGACAGCGTTCTCAGCAACATTCCAGCTGTATGATGGCGTTATTAGCAACATTCCAGCGATATGACAGCAACCAGTACATAGGCATGTTCCAGACAAACCAGTGATTGATATTATGACAAATGTCTCACTTCATCAGTTTAAAACGACGATTTTAACCAGTCAGAGAGAACCCTCTTACTCTTACATAAGGTGATTGTTTTAATGTAAGCTATATCAACACAGCCTGGTGATAGTTGTATCTGTTATGAGGTGATGTGAGGTGAAACCCGCGACCTTCCGCTCTCTCGTATCTGTTATGAGACAACCCTGAGGTTGATAGCTTGAGCAACACTTCCAAGTCACACATTTCAACAACTGCCACTAAAACAGACGGTGATGATCTATCACTTTGGTGAAACCTTGCAGCATGACGTGTACCATAATTTGAACATGATCATAAGGTCCTGCTACACCCAAGGGATGCAACTCTGAGACTACTGGGCTCTCTGTGCTCCCTGAATGAGTGAGTGAGTGTAGTTTTACATCACACTCAGCAATATTCCAGCTATACGGCGGCGGTCTGTAAATATTTGAGTCTGGATCAGACAATCCAGTTATCAACAGCATGAGCATCGATCTGCGAAACTGGGAACCAATGACGTCACATGTGTCAACCAACTCAGCGAGCCTGACCACCCGATCCCGTTAGTCGCCTCTTACGACAAGCATGGGTTACTGAAGATCAATTCTAACCCAGATCTTCACGGGACACTCCCTGAATGACATTCTAAACATTTCCTGTAGTCCAAAAGCAACATCACCTCTAGTCAAGCTGACAGCCTGAAAAACAACTTGTCAATATTATTCTGATAGATTAGGCCAACAGTCCTACTTGAAAAAAAACCCTTCCCGAGTTCATGCACATGAATTTGTTATTCCCAGAGACATTTTTTATTAAGGATATCCAAATGCTACAGTTTATTTAGTCAGCATTTTTTGCATGATGATGTTTATGGCAGGGGCATTCACATGCTGGAGTTTATACTGGGTGGATATTCTACGTGATGGTGTTTATCTTAAAGACATTCATGAAGGTGGGTTTACGCTGTATGGATATTTCGTGCCATAATGTTTAGTCTCAGAAATGGAGAGTCCCAGTCTCATCATCTACATGACAGAAGCATAGCCCAATGATGACTTCGAGCAGGTGTATCCCCAGGCTATATATTGCCAAACAACATCTTACGAACACCCTCATGTTGGATCTTGAAATAACGATAATTACAACAATGTGTTCAGATGAAACGAATCTTAATTGTGAGAATCCAATATTGACTGTTTATTTCCCTGAGTTAAGTTTGATGCCACTTTGAACAGTGTTCCAATTAGATCACAGCTTGTAGGGGTGAAACAGTATGCTCTTACCACGGTATGCTCTTACCACGGTATAGTACGTATTGCGGTACAAGGCCTTCGGTTCGGCCCATTTCGGTTCGGTATATGAGATATGATCATAATGCAGAAAATTGACAAGAGCCAAACCTAGATAGACAAAATGATTCGATTTCAAGACATTTTAGAAAAGGTTTTAAAAGGTTAATAAAATGATGGTAAGAAAACTGAAAATACCGAATTTTTGGATTGCATTCAGTATACCGAACTAGTGTTGGGAATTGGTTAAAATCTCATAATTGATGATTGGTTCATTACAACCGATCAATCATCGAAAATAATTGGTTGTCGTCATTTATGAAATGTCCCTGGTTATTTTTGTTCATGCTCAAATAAGGAAAAAAACCATGTAGTTCTTTGGGTTTTTTTGGTGCAAAATTTCATATCTTTAAAGGATGACAAGTATGTAAGGAACATAAATTTCTTAGAGTCTTTAAGATATATTCAATCATGACTTGTAGTGCTTATGAAATGTAACAGACAAAACCAACCTTGTGAAATATATTGTTAATGAAAACAAGTGTTCCAGAATTGTTTGTGTTCGATTATGAGAAAACATGATCGATTGCTTGGTCGTATAGTCACTGCGACCAATCTTCGATTTTTTCAATTAATTGGACCACCACTATACCGAACCAAAGGCAAATAGCGTGGTTCTACTAATAGCGTGGTATACCGTCTCACCCCTAACAGCGTGTAATCTTGTGGGGGGAAGGCATGAAGTGATGCAGGTCTATGATGTTGAACACATTGATGAAAACCATGAGGATGGGCATGGTCTTGAGAAACCTGGAAACAGTGAGTGAGTTTAGTTTTACGCCACTTTTAGCAATATTTCAGCAATATGACGGTTAGGGGACACCACAAACGGGCTTGACACATTGTTCCCATGTGGGGAATCGAACCCAGGTCTTCGGCATGATGAGCGAATGCTTTAACCACTAGGCCACCCCAAAACCTGGAAATAAAAAATGGGGTGAACTGGGAATTGAACCCATAATTGTGTGTTTCTGGGGTGGCCAAGGGACATAACTCTGAACAGCAATCAGCAGGGCAAAGCACAACTGGGCCACATGTGCCCTTTGCTTATCAGATTCAAACACAGCTTGTACAGCATGATCTATGTGTTGCTCTATCTATTCTCAACATTCTTATTTTTACATGCATCTCTATACAACTCTACTCAATGTTCACATTCACATATATCACATCTCAAATTCATAACACCCTTTTCATCACCCTGTTTGTTTGTTTGCTGTATAATAGTTCAAACAACAACATTTCAGTCACATCTTGACTTCATTGCTCGAGTCAGGACCAGACGAACCAGTGATTCACCAGACAAACAAGTGATTGACCACACAAACCACTGATTGACCAAACCAGTGATTGACCACACAAACCAGTGATTCACCAGACAAAGCACTGATTGACCAGACAAAGCACTGATTGACCAGCACTGATTGACCAGACAAACCACTGATTGACCAGACAAAGCAGTTATTGACCACACAAAGCACTGATTGACCACACAAACCACTGACTGACCACACAAACCAGTGATTGACCAAACCAGTGATTGACCACACAAACCAGTGATCGACCAGACAAAACCCTTATTGACCAGACAAAACCCTGATTGACCAGACAAAACACTGATTGACCAGACAAAGCACTGATTGACCAGACAAAGCACTGATTGACAAGACAAAGCACTGACTGACCAGACAAACCAGTTATTGACCAGACAAGGCACTGATTGACCACTCAAACCACTGACTGACCACACAAACCACTGATTGACCAAACCAGTGATTGACCACACAAACCAGTGATTGATCAGACAAAGCACTGATTGACCAGACAAACCACTGATTGACCAGACAAACCAGTTATTGACCAGACAAGGCACTGACTGACTGCACAAACCACTGACTGACCACACAAACCACTGATTGACCAAACCAGTGATTGACCACACAAACCACTGATTGACCAGACAAAGCACTGATTGACCAGACAAACCATTGATTGACCTGACAAACCTGTTATTGACCAGACAAAGCACTGATTGACCACACAAACCAGTTATTGACCAGACGAAGCACTGATTGGCCACACAAACCACTGATTGACCAAACCAGTGATTGACCACACAAACCACTGATTGACCAAAGCACTGATTGACCAGACAAAGCACTTATTGACCAAACAAAGCACTGATTGACCAAACCAGTAATTCACCAAAGCACTGATTGACCAGACAAACCAGTGATTGACCAGACGAACCATTGATTGACCACACAAACCAGCGATTGACCAGACAAAACCCTGATTCACCACACAAACCACTAATTGACCAGACAAACCATTGATTGACCAGATGAACCATTGATTGACCACACAAAAAAGTGATTGACCACACAAACAACTGATTGACAGACCAACTGATTGACCAGACAAACCACTGATTGACCAGACAAACCAGTGATTGACCACACAAAACCCTGATTCACCACACAAACCACTAATTGACCAGAAAAAACACTGATTGACCAGAAAAACCACTGATTGACCAGACTAACCACTGATTGGCCAAACAAACCACTGATTGACCACACAAACCACTGATTGATCAGACAAACCACTGATTGACCACACAAACCAGTGATTGACCAGACAAACCACTGACTGACTAGAGAAACCACTGATTGACCAGACAAACCAGTGATTGACCAGAGAAACGACTGATTGACCAGACAAACCACTGATTGACCAAACAAACCACTGATTGACCAGACGAACCACTGATTGACCAGACAAACCAGTTATTGACCAGACGAACCACTGATTGACCACACAAACCACTGATTGACCAGACAAACCACTGATTGACCACACAAACCACTGATTGACCACACAAACCACTGATTGACCAGACAAACCACTGATTGACCACACAAACCACTAATTGACCAGACAAACCACTGATTGACCACACAAACCACTGATTGACCAGACAAACCACTGATTGACCACACAAACCACTGATTGACCACACAAACCACTAATTGACCAGACAAACCACTGATTGACCACACAAACCACTGATTGACCACACAAACCACTGATTGACCACACAAACCAGTGATTGACCAGACAAACCACTGATTGACCAGACAAACCACTGATTGACCAGACAAACCACTAATTGACCAGACAAACCACTGATTGACCAGACAAACCACTGATTGACCACACAAACCACTGATTGACCACACAAACCACTGATTGACCAGACAAACCACTGATTGACCAGACAAACCACTGATTGACCAGACAAACTAGTTATTGACCAGACAATGCACTGATTGACCACACAAACCACTGATTGGTAGCATGATGAACATCCACTATTGTCCAGGTGTGATGACATGCTTTCTGAGTCTGTCCAACCAATCCATTAAGTCTCACTTTAGACAAGTTACCGGGGTCCATATGGGCCCAAATTACTTGAGTACTGGTTGAAACAGTTAGCCACATTCAACAACAAATGCTCTGACAACAACAAATTCTTTGACATAATGCTGATGTCAATCCTTCCTGATACATGATAACTTCCTGATACATCTAACTAACTGATCCAAGCAGTCATTAACCAATCAACATATTTATGTATCAACCTGACTATTCATCCAACAATCTGACTTTTCACCAGTCCAGTCATATACAGATCACCTTAGTAGGGGTGACTATTGAAAACAACTATTGCAATAGCGATAGTCTATTACAACATACTATTGCGACCAACTATTGCTTTACTATTGCAATAGTTTTTTCTCATCAAATTGTCTCATTTGAAGTCATTTCCCAAATGAATGTATAGTTTACATGAAATACAAACAAGTTGAAGTGGTTTCAGTCTATTTTAATAACTAACAAGAAACTTGAAACCCAGATCAAGTAAACAGTCAAAACATAAACTCAATGAAGCTGGAAGTCTGCACCCAAACAATAAAAAAATACAAAACATTTTTTTATTCCCTGTATCAATGGAAGTCAAGTACTAAACTATCGATTGTCACATATACTATCGATGCATCGATAGTTTTTCATTTCCACCATCGATTAATTGCTATCAGAGACTCAACAATTGCAATTCATCGATAGTTCGATGGATCTTTACAGCCCTACACCTTAGACATCTGTCAAACAACCAGGCGATCAAATAATTGATCAAACAAGTAATACATTCATCAGTTCATGAATTAATTCATCTACCAATCTATTTAACAAATCACAACCTCTCAATCCTTCAATACAGAAGTGAACCACGTCAAAACTCCATCCACTTTAAATCCACTTACCTATGCACCTACTGATGAGCATGTTATCTATTCACCAATACATTTATCTATGTAAAATTCCCACGCTGCTTCTTATCCGCCCACATACCTATCTATCAATCCAACAATCCATCAACCTGTCCAACTACGTAAACAAACTTGAAATTACATATAGTGAACGTCTCAACAAACATGTTTCAGGTGTCTGGACCTTTAACTTTCGGAAAACATTTAAATAAGAAATATCCAAGATGGCTACCTGGCAGTCATATTGAAAATCAAATTTTGAAACCCAATTATATCAAGAAACATCCACACAAATTTCCACCGAGTCATTATATAGAAACATAACTTGTAAAACACTGACAATTCAAAAGCTCAATATTTACCATGTTAGCTAAATTAGTAATATCCAAGATGGTTACATGGCAGCCATACTGAAATTCAAATTAGGAAACCCAATTATATGAATAAATATCCACACAATTTCCACCACGTCATTATACAGAAGTAAAACATTGAGGATTCCAAAGCTCAATATTTACCTTGATAGCTAAATACCTTACACTGATTTACAAAAATAACTTCACTTGATACTGACCCCAAGATTTATAACTCACTTGACCCCTCTGACTTACTAATGTTCTGCACACACCTTCCCAAAGAAACCCCATCAAGCAGAGACAATACATAACAGAAGCGTTTATCAAGGCCCAAGAAGCCATGCTTTCCTCAAGCCAAGGAAAGAAAGTTCAAAGAGCTGATCGTTTGAGGTTCAGAGAAAAACACAGAGTAGAAGGAGGGGGGTAATTAGCCCAACTCTGTGATGCTCTGTGCTCCTACAACAGTATCTCCCAACAGCTTGGACATCCTATCTGACTTCCAGTAAGTATCAGCAAACATTCCTTCTCCTCCCTCCCTGATCTCGCTATCAAAGGACAGAGTTGCTGTTCTATGGTTTTCTCAATCTTTTGTTGGCTTGTTTACTGAGAGCTTTGGGTTGTTTTTATCTCTGTTATTGTTTTGATATGATTACTGGCGTGTGGATGGGAAATAGATTTATCTAGATCTTATTGTAAGGGAGTTGGGTTGAAGGAGAGTCTGTGGAGTCCAGGTTTACCATGCATGATGGCAGCCTTGCTTCCTGAATGTCTTACTGGTACATTGACGTTACGCTGCTCAATGGGAAACAGACAGACACACCCTCTGTGCCTTATGCCGACAATATTCTGCTCCTTGTCAGACACACAGACAGACACACTATATCTCGCACTGTGTCTTATGCCGACAATATTCTGCTCCTTGTCAGACACACAGACAGACACACTATCTCGCACTGTGTCTTATGCCGACAATATTCTGCTCCTTGTCAGACACACAGACAGACACACTATCTCGCACTGTCTTATGCCGACAATATTCTGCTCCTTGTCAGACACACAGACAGACACACTATCTCGCACTGTGTCTTATGCCGACAATATTCTGCTTATTGTCAGACACACAGACAGACACACTATCTCGCACTGTGTCTTATGCCGACAATATTCTGCTCCTTGTCAGACACACAGACAGACACACTATCTCGCACTGTGTCTTATGCTGACAATATTCTGCTCCTTGTCAGACACACAGACAGACACACACTCTGTGTCTTATGCCGACAATATTCTGCTCCTTGTCAGACACACAGACAGACACACTATCTCGCACTGTGTCTTATGCTGACAATATTCTGCTCCTTGTCAGACACACAGAGACACACTATCTCGCACTGTGTCTTATGCTGACAATATTCTGCTCCTTGTCAGACACACAGACAGACACACTATCTCCCACTGTGTCTTATGCTGACAATATTCTGCTCCTTGTCAGACACACAGACAGACACACTATCTCGCACTGTGTCTTATGCCGACAATATTCTGGTCCTTGTCAGACACACAGACAGACACACTATCTCGCACTGTGTCTTATGCCAACAATATTCTGCTCCTTGTCAGACACACAGACACATTCGGTATTTTCGGTTTTCGTACTGTCATTTCTGTCTAGTCATAAAATGACAGTTTTGTTCATTCAAAATAACAAAGATTATGGTTATATTTTTATCCACGTTATTAAAAAATGTATGGTTTGGCTCTTGTCAATTTTCTGCATTATGATCATATCTCATATACCGAACCAAAACGGACCTAACCGAAGGCCTTGTACCGCAATACGTACTGTACCATGCTAAAACGTACCGTTATACCACTAATATTTATAAATGAAAGTTTTTGTTTAAACACATCACAGCAGTTTTCTTACACGTACCTGTTGTATTATAGTATTGTAACATTTTCCCCTTCAATCTCATAGTTGTTTGTAGTGTATGAAATAAGCCAAAAACCCAGCCCGACATCTGGGCTGGTAACTTCAAAAACTTACCAGCCCAGAAGAGATTTAACCAGTCCTTCTTAAATACTAAATAGACAGTGCCAGTGGAATATTTGAATACTTTTTTCCACCCGTCCATCGGGCTGGCTAACTGTAAAATTAGACCGTGTCCGGCAGAAATCTAGCCCGTCTTGGGCGGTCGGACGGGCCTTATTTCATACACTGTTGTTTGTCACGCAATTTGTGATGGCGAATATTCTTGGAGAGAGGTTTTATGTCGTATGAAGTTTTCCTGATCCATTTCACTTTGTGAATAAAACATGTTTAAACTAAACTATGGCTACTGTACATGTCTATTTATTGTGATGTTATTGGGAATAGTACCATCAAGAGAAACAGTGTTTAATTGTATACATAGAAGCATGGTCATTACTAATCTGTTCTGATTGAGTGAGTGAGTATGGTTTTACGCCGCTTTTAGCAATACTCCAGCAATATCACAGCAGGGGACACCAGAAATGGGCTTCACATATTCTACCCATCTGGGGAATCAAACCCGAGTCTTCGGCGTGACGAGAGAATGCTTTAACCACTAGGCTACCCTACCGCCCCTAATCTGTTCTGAGTTCAGAGTACACAGCCTTATAGGGAGGGAGTCAGGCTTACCACCATTACAGCATGAGTTACCCGGGTATATACAAGTCAGCTGACCATCCTAGTACCTGACTTACAGATTTCAACATGCAAAATACGAATTAAGTCGGAAAGCGCACGTTAATCCCCAAATAATAATCACTTTCAACATGATGCTGCAGTCCAGAGGCTGGTATCGTTATCAAATTCTCACTTTATAAAGGTAGTAGCATCTGTATCAGAATGAAAAAACTTGGTACATCTGTAAGTCTGTCAGCATTGTTACTCCAGCTTCTAAATGCCACTTAAAGATAAAACACCGAGTGATGAGCAACACAACATGTTTTTCCCAATTTGCCTGCCAAAGGCACTTTGTCTGGAATCCTTAACATATCTCTGATTAGCTTGGAAGATATGTAAATCACCATCATTCAAAGTATCTTTATTTCTAACAGGCTTTTAACCAAGGAATAACTGCTTGTTTTGATTTTCGGCTTACTTGCTGACAGTTTCAGGTAACTAGTGGGGTGGTGTAAATCTAACTGATGTACCATACAGGTAGAAGAGGTACCATAAATACACATGGTCTCCAGTGTGGTGCTGGTTGTGATCTGTAGGCTGGTTGTATATTGTCCTGTCTAATAAAAGTTGTATCTTTTAAAATTCTATTACCAGTTTAGAACAAAATCTGTGATAATCTACCGTACTTGTTATGCTGTCCTTCATTTCATATGTGACTTTTCTCTTTTACTCACTATACTGATCTACAAACCGTAGGATGTGAGTGAGTGAGTGAGTGAGGTGAGGTGAGGTGAGGTGAGGTGAGGTGAGGTGAGGTGAAACTGGGCTTAACGTCGTGCTTGAAAATATTTCGCTCATATGACGACGTGCATGCATGTGTGTGTGTATGTGCGGCTGCTTGTACTAGCCCAGACTGAAGCTGGTTTTATAGTGCTAGCCCACTGAGATACCATGCCGTAGTGAAGCATGAATACCCCACTCAGACACATTATACTGACTCTGAGCCGACCAGTCCTTGATGTACCCATTAATGCTGAGCGCCAGACAGGGACCAACAAGTACCATATTTTAACGTCTTTTGGTATGACGCGGTCGGGGATTGAACCCGCGACCTTCCGCTCTCCGTGCGGACGCTCGAACCACTACACCACGGAGGTGGTCGAGTGAGCGAGTGAGTGAGTGAGTGGCATGCCCAACAGATGCAACTCCAGTCTAGTTGGGAATACTGTAACTTGGGATCTGAGAAGATCCCCAGGATTCTCTGCTTTCAAGATCCTGAATCCATTCCACAAAACGATCTTAGTCCTCTGATGATTGTAAGTCTTTGTTTAGACATCTGAGTTATGATCACCTTAGCACTAACATCGCTTTGTGGAACAGGGTCAAGACTACTAGAACTGAGTGGTCAAAATACTCTGAGAGATGCCAACCCCAAAGTGTTGCAAATGGTAGTTTCAAGGATCAAAATTATTTTGACCATAAAATTAGAAGTCAACTAAATACTTAAAATCATGATGGATGCTGAGAAAGATAATATGACACTAATCAAGAGTGAAGCTTTAATTTCACATACCTCCAACAGCAGATTTCCAAATTATCAGCCTTACATTTCTTATCTTTTATTGTGACAATGTATATAATCGACGAAAATATATATGTTATTGTCTACATATCCGAATTGTAATGAATTTTCTTCAAATTTCGTAGAATTTCTAGTTCAATCGCATTGTCGTAGTTTGAGGCTACGACTACGATAAAATCGTAGAGGTTGGCATCTCTGATCAATGAATTCTGTCACAGTCAGTCAACCAGCTTGAAACTATTGTGCCACAGCTCATATATTCTTCTGCCTAGGACATGAACCACACTCATACCAGAAATGTCTAAAAGCTTGAAATTTAATTATGTTCCCAGAACTGGTAGTGTAACCATTTTCCAGGGCACATCCAGAAGATGCAATACATGGCTTCAAGACACAGTTACAGGATATCTGTATTTCTGAGGCTTGATGCCATACCTTCCTTTGGGAATGAGATAAACCCATGAACCATAGTAGAGACACCATGGAAAGCATTTATTACATTCTATTACAATAATAATCACGTGTTATCTGCCCCTGATTTGATGACATAGCTGGCAACGTGTTGACAACGAAGAGTCCCTTTGCACGATTATCTTAATTAATGGTTTATTTCCTTTTGATAGCAACCATATTTCAATGCATTAATTAGCAGATAAATCTTCTCAGTTCTCAAAATGTTGAAAGTTGTCTTGATTTGCTGATAACATTCCACAAAGGTCAACACACATTCGGTTTATCTCTAATATACAGATCACAGACTCACAGAGGCTTTAAGACATTCACACACCTAACATATGTTCAGAAATGATTTCTTCCTTTGACATGTCAGGAAAAAATCTAAGAGAGTTGCTATCTTCTTGATGGTGAAAAGTGGTGGTGCAAATGAACATATCTCTAGTTCTTCCTGAAATATTGTTTGTTCTTGATGTGAGGACTTGATGATTTGAACACTGAATATCTACACCTGTATAATTTTATGTGGCAGTAGATTGTGATGGGTTTCATGTGATTTTCAGAGGCAGGAAATGACTGAGATGCCCATAAAGTATAGATTGCTGTAGTCACCAAACTGCACGGGAAGTGAGATTTAGAGTTACCTCCCTTGGATGCGGTTTGACAAACATGAGCGAGTGAGTGGTGTTTATACATTGCTTTATTATTATTATTGTTATAGGATATTTATATAGCGCACATATCCAGGCAACTAGTGCATACTCAAGGCGCTGATATTTTTCCCCTCGATCATTGGATGTCAATCTCAATGGCACATCGTATTATCACTCTCAACTCCCTGGGGAGTATACAACTCTTGCAGCCACTAGGCGCACCGAGTTATTGTGGCTTTCTCATCCTAACGAGGCACCCATTCACAGCTGGGTGGACTGGGACACATAGTCACAGTACTTTGTCCAAGTTTTACTGCACGTTGCTCTACCCGCAACTAGGTGTTTGCATGTATTCATGTGGCCACCATCTGGTTATATACCAACGGATTCCTGGGTTCTTTTAAGTGCACAGGGTTGTGTACTGTACACTAGGGGCTGTGACAACACTGAAAGAGTCTGCATTCAAAGTTGACTCCAAGGTTTTTATACCCGGTCACAGGTGGGCTCGATCCAGACACCTTTAACAGTATTTCAGAAACAAGAGCAAAGCCTGAAGTGGTGAACATCTTGGACATTTAACACTATGGTGCACTCAGTCAACATAGACACTGTGAATCTTGGAGCCAAATCCATGACTTCTGGCATGGTTAATGGTGTGCATCATAGACTACTGGGCCACCCATTCCCAACCTTAAAGTAATATTCTATCTGCAAACTTTAGTAATTTCACAATAAGGCTTGGTTAATCAGAACGCTTCCAATCCTCACTCTCTTTGTCGGGCTTAACAGATTTCCATGTACCCCAGTGAAGAGCGAAGTGTTTTGTCAGCATTTAATCATTAAGTTACAGTGTTGTGTTGTAGAGTGTAAACAGTTCAGCCAGGCCAGGAACACAGGATAACCTAATCTGTGAACCATGCTCTTACTGATGCTGTTGATTGACAGCTATGTTTACCGGTCAGATGGGCAGCTGGCCAGGTGGGACCCTGTAGCAGTCTTCACTGAGCTGACCATCCAGACTACTGAACAAAATAATACCACTTTCCTTTTCAGTCCCTTGATATGAGAGACTGACTGACTGATTGAATTTGGTTTTACGCCACTTTCAGCAATATTCCAGCAATATCACAGCGGGGGACACCAGAAATGGGCTTCACTCATTGTACCCATGTGGGGATTCGAACCCAGGTCCTCGGTGTGACTACCCCCACCGCCCCTTGATATGAGAGAGTTTGGTGACACTTTCTTGATTAATTTGCTCAGAATTGTTTCATAATTGCATCTGCGTATGACCCATCTGTTCACTGCTGCCTTTCTGTAAAACCTATATGAACTATTTCCTTCCCCAATATTGTCACAGCACCACTGAGCATCTCTACTGTGGATATTAGGCGCTTTAATAATAAAGTATTATTATTATTATTATGAAATATTTGTTTGTCGTTCGACTTCACAACATTAGACCAGTATGACAGCACTCTGTTAATAATGGAGTCAGGAGGAGATATACCAGTTTATTACCCATATGGTGAAACATAACCAGTGTCATATATATCCTCTGTGCACATATGCACACATCACTTTTGCCTAGCAACCATTGTTTCTGTATTTCGTCGTCTGTGACGCCATTAAACAATTGAATGTGATGTCAATGAAGAGGGCCATCACACTTGCTTACCGTGCTTTACTGCACAAATGTACATGAATAAAATGGATAATAAAGAAATTATGACACTCGAGCAAGTGTCTCATACGACTTATACGAAACTCATGCAAAATTATGTATTGCTCGAGCGAGAGCTTGCTCATGTAATAATTTCTCTGAGTGATATTGTTAGAATCAGTCACGGCAATTAAAACATGGTGACACTCACTCACTCAGTCAAGTCACTTAGCTGAACCGCAAGTCTTCTGATAAGAACGGATGAATGTTAATGTTTGAAATCAAAGGAAATATAATCACATACCTGATAATAACACCTTCTTGTTCATTCTGCTGGAGTTTTTTTATTCTGAGGAGGCTGTCGCAGTCGTGTTGGCTGAAACACAGGCAGAGAGAGATGAATTGTATTTCACATCTACCACAGAGCACTTGTAAAGAATAAAACACTTCCCATTTAGATGAGCCTGAGCACACACGTTTCTTTCTGAAACCAAAATGCATTTTTTTCAATCATACTGTGCATTTAGTTCATTCACGTGTTCAAAATTGTCCATGTGCATGTCATGATCATTTTTGGTCTGATGTGATAAATGTGGTCACTAGGTAATGGTGTTAACAAAAGTGTGCCTTGCAAGTACTGGAAACTTATTTCAACGTAGACATTATGGGTTTTTTTATGTTTAATAATCACAAAAATACAGGGATTTTAAGCGTGATGAAATAGTGAAGCATTTCCTTACTCTTTACAGGATCGTAAACCTGCTGATAAGCTAGCTGCAGACAACTATTTCCACACACAGAGTTAAAGTGTATCAGTTCCTTGCCATGTCTGATGAAAACCTCTGATGACTGTTACAGTATATTTTACTGCAGCTTCAATAAGTATATAATACAAAAGAGTGAAATTAAAAGTTGAAATGTTCACTATGTTAGAAGTTTTGAAACTGGGTTGGATTGATCGTAAAACACTGCTTTGATTTGTAGGTTTATGAAATATGAAAACAGTAACTATACAATAACAATCATCTAATAAAACACAAACAAGCGTTCTCTCTGTGTGTGTTTGTAGTCAATGCCACATTTAGAAATATTCCTGCTATAAAATGGCAGCACTTACAAAATAAATCTGGACCAAACAATACAGTGATTGATATTAGCAGCAATTTACACCATATGGGTACATTGATACATTATCATGTATTATAGCTAAAATACATGGAATTATCATGAAACGGCCCTCCTATTATCAGAAATTTGCCCGCCGCTGCAAATGATATTGGACCGCTCAACCTTAACGATGGGCCACTATCTGTTCTGTTGTCAAGTGACGTCATAGTGGGTGCGTGGGCTGACGGTTCATTTGACATTGGCTTTGGGGCAAACAAGTCAAAGCAACCCAAATTCACGCTTTAGCAGTGCTAACCTTAACAACTGCACTTCGTCGGGCAGTTGATGGAACACCTAGGGCTTCCTCAAATGATAATGCCCTAAAAAATAGCATTACCCTTATATGATCACTCTGATCGCCACTTAAGGCCAGTTAAGGCTGCTGGGACCAAAAATGTCCATAGGTTTATCCACTGAATAAATACAAGGGTACTTTGAGTATGTTGAATATGTTGGATCATGGACTCTTAAATATGAGGCTGAGAATAAGGAATTGATAATCGCTGAATGTGTAGTCATAAGGCAACAGATTGACTGTAATCGACTGTATTTGATCACTGGAACATGCCCCAAAGATCACCAGCAGTACTCACATACTACAATCTAACATGTAAAAACCCTTTTCAGTCATATTTCATTTTACAAAATGAACATGAATTTACAGTTCTAGTTCAAAAACAAACAGGTCTATGTCCAAATACAAACATCTTCTGCAGTCTTGGTACATACTACTCGCAAGAGTGAGTGAGTGAGTGAGTGAGTATGGTTTTATGCCACTTTTAGCAATATTCCAGCAATATCACGGTGGGGGACACCAGAAATGGGCTTCCCACATTGCACCCATGTGGGGAATCGAACCCGGGTCTTCAGCGTGTCGAGCGGATGCTTTAACCATTAGGCTACCCCACCATCCACTACTCACAAGACTGACTGACTGAGTTTGGTTTTACGCCGCTTTTAGCAATATTCCAGCAACATCACGGCGGGGGACACCAGAAATGGGCTTCCCACATTGTGCCCATGTGGGGAATCGAACCCGGGTCTTCGGCGTGACGAGCCAACACTTTAACCACTAGGCTACCCCACCGCCCTACTACTCACAAGAAGTTGAGAACACCCAAATGTTTTCATATGACAACTGCTAAGGTTTTATGACAACTGCTAAGGGTTCCGGTTTCCGGTTGTTAGTGTTCTTTACCCTGTCTACAGAAGCATACATGTCAGAAGGGGCGTGGGTATTTTCATAGCGAGCGAGTGAGCATGTTTTTACGCTGCTTCTAAAAATATTCCAGCAATATAGCGACGGGGACACCAGAAATGGGCTTCACACATTGTACCCATGTGGAGAATCGAAACCTGGTCCTCAGCGTGACAAGTGAACGCTTTAACCACTAGGCTACCTCACCGCCCGTGTATTTTCATAGCTTAGAAAGTTTATCAGCACTAACCTTGGTAAAGCCTCTCTGTCTCATCAGCATGTCAACCTTGGAGTTGTAGAAGTCAAACACAAACTGGGCCATCTGTGACATGTCATCGATGACTAGCGGGGTGCTGTCTGGACGCTCTTGTACCTGTGGAGGTAACAGTGTTTCAGGTCAGGTATATATTTCAGAATGTATAAAAACAATTTCATCCAAAACAACTTGTCCTTGTTCTTTACACCAACCTCTAGTGTCAAGAAAAGAATCTTCCTTAGGTGAGCAAGTTAGTGAGTGAATGCTGTCAATCAGCTATTGGGTTTTCATGAGTGAGTTCATGAGTGAGTTCATGAGTGAGTTCATGAGTGAGTTCATGAGTTCATGAGTGAGTGAGTATAGCTTTAAGGTTCCGTTCATAATTTATGGCTGGGGTGGTGGTGGTGATGATGATTTTAAGGGGGGGTCACCCATATTGTTCTCGGGAGGTGTGTGTGGGGGGTGTCATCAATTTTGTACACATGTTTGTAGGGGGGTTGGTTCAGCAATTTTGTACATAAAAATATTTAAAAATTATGCTTTAAATATATGGAAAGGGGAGGGGGGCCCTAGCCACAAATTATGAACGGTCCCTAAGCAATATTACAGTAAAATCACGGCGGGGGACACCAGAAATGGGCTTCACACATTGTACCCATGGGGAATCCAACAGGTCTTCAGCTTTAACCATTTGGCTACCCCACAACCCCCGAAGATGAGACACACACTATCATTCGTACAACTGTATGATTGCCCATAACATGATATTGGCAAGAGGAAATATTTCTAAATGTAGTAATTTCACGGGTCCTTCAATTTACATAGCTATATTTGCAGGTAACATAGACATTTGAATTAACAGTTGGACACAGGTGTAGTTAATAAGTCTCACCTGTCTCCCGGGTGGGAACCCCTCCTGGGGCACGATGTGAAGCTTCAGAGGTCGGGACGTTAACTGTGGAACAAACAAAGATGAAAATACATTCTGCTGTTAACAATACATCTGTTTAGTGCATTGTGGTTTTAACATATACACATCTGAAAGATAATATGCATTGATATTTTCAGCCCTATTTAGAAATCAAAGCTAAAAAATTAAAATTTGATAAACAGGAGGATTAATAAGAAATTCCTGCTGACAAGCAGAGCAGCAACCAATGCCTCTCTAGTTTATCAAAGCAGTTCTGTCAACATACAGAATAGCATAGCAAACAAACAACCCTGTAGTGTTAGTTGACTAACCAAGTTGAATGTAGATGAAGGCACCAGAATTACCTCCTTTGACTTGCCCTGTTGGTTGGCCATGTTGCCAAATATCTCTCGTAATTAATCATGTTGGCTGTAGGTGTAAGTCCAACAACATTTTTGGGTGAGGGTATAAAGACTAACTTGCTCTGCTGAATGTTGGTGTTAAGCCAACTTACCCTGTTGAATGTAGGTATGAAGACTAACATACCCTGGTGTAAAGCCATCTTACCCTGTTGAATGTTGGTGTAAAGACTAACATACCCTGGTGTAAAGCCAACTTACCCTGTTGAATGTTGGTGTAAAGACTAACATACCCTGGTGTAAAGCCAACTTACCCTGTTGAATGTTGGTGTAAAGACTAACATACCCTGGTGTAAAGCCATCTTACCCTGTTGAATGTTGGTGTAAAGACTAACATACCCTGGTGTAAAGCCATCTTACCCTGTTGAATGTTGGTGTAAAGACTAACATACCCTGGTGTAAAGCCATCTTACCCTGTTGAATGTTGGTGTAAAGACTAACATACCCTGGTGTAAAGCCAACTTACCCTGTTGAATGTTGGTGTAAGCTCATAGCAGTTGCTGAAGAGACCGACTCTAGCGAAGATGTATAGACCAAGTCGAGCTCGGGACATAGCCACAACCAGACGGCGGACATCTCTAGAATATAAAAAGTAGGCGTTAAAAGTGCAATAAACAAATGTTGCCTACATGGTCAAAACTTTATTCAACCTTCATGTAATGTTTCTCTTTTCCACGTACCTGAGATGTCCGACGGTCTTGGTCCTAACGAGCGACAACAAGATGTAGTCGTTCTGCTGACCCTGGTACCTGTCCACAGTAGTCACCTGACAAAACATGATTACCAGTAAATTATGACACGATTACACGTACCTGTATGCTACAGGCACACAGACATATCTACATATAGCTGTGATACAGGTGGTATGAACAGATTCATTAACATATCTACATATAGCTGTGATACAGGTTGTATCAACAGATTCATTAACATATCTACATATAGCTGTGATACAGGTTGTATCAACAGATTCATTAACATATCTACAGATAGCTGTGATACAGGTTGTATCAACAGATTCATTAGCATATCTACAGATAGCTGTGATACAGGTGGTATCAACAGATTCATTAACATATCTACAGATAGCTGTGATACAGGTTGTATCAACAGATTCATTAACATATCTACAGATAGCTGTGATACAGGTTGTATCAACAGATTCATTATCATATCTACAGATAGCTGTGATACAGGTTGTATCAACAGATTCATTAACATATCTACAGATAGCTGTGATACAGGTTGTATCAACAGTATCATTAACATATCTACAGATAGCTGTGATACAGGTTGTATCAACAGTATCATTAACATATCTACAGATAGCTGTGATACAGGTTGTATCAACAGTATCATTAACATATCTACAGATAGCTGTGATACAGGTTGTATCAACAGATTCATTAACATATCTACAGATAGCTGTGATACAGGTTGTATCAACAGATTCATTATCATATCTACAGATAGCTGTGATACAGGTTGTATCAACAGTATCATTAACATATCTACAGATAGCTGTGATACAGGTTGTATCAACAGATTCATTAGCATATCTACAGATAGCTGTGATACAGGTTGTATCAACAGTATCATTAACATATCTACAGATAGCTGTGATACAGGTTGTATCAACAGTATCATTAACATATCTACATATAGCTGTGATACAGGTTGTATCAACAGTATCATTAACATATCTACAGATAGTTGTGATACAGGTTGTATCAACAGATTCATTAACATATCTACAGATAGCTGTGATACAGGTTGTATCAACAGATTCATTAACATATCTACAGATAGCTGTGATACAGGTTGTATCAACAGTATCATTAACATATCTACAGATAGCTGTGATACAGGTTGTATCAACAGTATCATTAACATATCTACAGATAGCTGTGATACAGGTTGTATCAACAGTATCATTAACATATCTACAGATAGCAGTGATACAGGTTGTATCAACAGTATCATTAACATATCTACAGATAGCAGTGATACAGGTTGTATCAACAGATTCATTATCATATCTACAGATAGCTGTGATACAGGTTGTATCAACAGATTCATTAACATATCTACAGATAGCTGTGATACAGGTTGTATCAACAGTATCATTAACATATCTACAGATAGCTGTGATACAGGTTGTATCAACAGTATCATTAACATATCTACAGATAGCTGTGATACAGGTTGTATCAACAGTATCATTAACATATCTACAGATAGCAGTGATACAGGTTGTATCAACAGTATCATTAACATATCTACAGATAGCTGTGATACAGGTGGTATCAACAGATTCATTAACATATCTACAGATAGCTGCGATACAGGTGGTATCAACAGATTCATTAACATATCTACAGATAGCTGTGATACAGGTTGTATCAACAGATTCATTAACATATCTACAGATAGCTGTGATACAGGTTGTATCAACAGTATCATTAACATATCTACAGATAGCTGTGATACAGGTTGTATCAACAGTATCATTAACATATCTACAGATAGCAGTGATACAGGTTGTATCAACAGTATCATTAACATATCTACAGATAGCTGTGATACAGGTGGTATCAACAGATTCATTAACATATCTACAGATAGCTGTGATACAGGTTGTATCAACAGTATCATTAACATATCTACAGATAGCTGTGATACAGGTGGTATCAACAGTATCATTAACATATCTACAGATAGCTGTGATACAGGTGGTATCAACAGATTCATTAACATATCTACAGATAGCAGTGATACAGGTTGTATCAACAGTATCATTAACATATCTACAGATAGCTGTGATACAGGTGGTATCAACAGATTCATTAACATATCTACAGATAGCTGTGATACAGGTTGTATCAACAGTATCATTAACATATCTACAGATAGCAGTGATACAGGTGGTATCAACAGATTCATTAACATATCTACAGATAGCTGTGATACAGGTTGTATCAACAGTATCATTAACATATCTACAGATAGCTGTGATACAGGTTGTATCAACAGTATCATTAACATATCTACAGATAGCTGTGATACAGGTGGTATCAACAGATTCATTAACATATCTACATATAGCTGTGATACAGGTTGTATCAACAGTATCATTAACATATCTACAGATAGCAGTGATACAGGTTGTATCAACAGATTCATTAACATATCTACAGATAGCTGTGATACAGGTTGTATCAACAGATTCATTAACATATCTACAGATAGCAGTGATACAGGTGGTATCAACAGTATCATTAACATATCTACAGATAGCAGTGATACAGGTTGTATCAACAGATTCATTAACATATCTACAGATAGCTGTGATACAGGTGGTATCAACAGATTCATTAACATATCTACATATAGCTGTTTTACAGGTTGTATCAACAGATTCATTAACATATCTACAGATAGCAGTGATACAGGTTGTATCAACAGTATCATTAACATATCTACAGATAGCTGTGATACAGGTTGTATCAACAGTATCATTAACATATCTACGGATAGCAGTGATACAGGTTGTATCAACAGTATCATTAACATATCTACAGATAGCAGTGATACAGGTTGTATCAACAGTATCATTAACATATCTACAGATAGCTGTGATACAGGTTGTATCAACAGTATCATTAACATATCTACAGATAGCTGTGATACAGGTTGTATCAACAGTATCATTAACATATCTACAGATAGCAGTGATACAGGTTGTATCAACAGTATCATTAACATATCTACAGATAGCTGTGATACAGGTTGTATCAACAGATTCATTAACATATCTACAGATAGCTGTGATACAGGTTGTATCAACAGTATCATTAACATATATACAGATAGCTGTGATACAGGTTGTATCAACAGTATCATTAACATATCTACAGATAGCTGTGATACAGGTTGTATCAACAGTATCATTAACATATCTACAGATAGCTGTGATACAGGTTGTATCAACAGTATCATTAACATATCTACAGATAGCAGTGATACAGGTTGTATCAACAGTATCATTAACATATCTACAGATAGCAGTGATACAGGTGGTATCAACAGATTCATTAACATATCTACAGATAGCTGTGATACAGGTGGTATCAACAGTATCATTAACATATCTACAGATAGCTGTGATACAGGTGGTATCAACAGTATCATTAACATATCTACAGATAGCTGTGATACAGATTGTATCAACAGTATCATTAACATATCTACAGATAGCAGTGATACAGGTGGTATCAACAGTATCATTAACATATCTACAGATAGCAGTGATACAGGTGGTATCAACAGATTCATTAACATATCTACAGATAGCTGTGATACAGGTGGTATCAACAGTATCATTAACATATCTACATATAGCTGTGATACAGGTTGTATCAACAGTATCATTAACATATCTACAGATAGCAGTGATACAGGTTGTATCAACAGATTCATTAACATATCTACAGATAGCTGTGATACAGGTTGTATCAACAGATTCATTAACATATCTACAGATAGCAGTGATACAGGTGGTATCAACAGTATCATTAACATATCTACAGATAGCTGTGATACAGGTTGTATCAACAGATTCATTAACATATCTACAGATAGCTGTGATACAGGTGGTATCAACAGATTCATTAACATATCTACATATAGCTGTGATACAGGTTGTATCAACAGATTCATTAACATATCTACAGATAGCAGTGATACAGGTTGTATCAACAGTATCATTAACATATCTACAGATAGCTGTGATACAGGTGGTATCAACAGTATCATTAACATATCTACAGATAGCTGTGATACAGGTTGTATCAACAGTATCATTAACATATCTACAGATAGCTGTGATACAGGTTGTATCAACAGTATCATTAACATATCTACAGATAGCTGTGATACAGGTGGTATCAACAGTATCATTAACATATCTACAGATAGCTGTGATACAGGTTGTGCATCAACAGATTCATTAACATATCTACAGATAGCTGTGATACAGGTTGTATCAACAGTATCATTAACATATCTACAGATAGCTGTGATACAGGTGGTATCAACAGTATCATTAACATATCTACAGATAGCTGTGATACAGGTTGTATCAACAGTATCATTAACATATCTACAGATAGCTGTGATACAGGTTGTATCAACAGTATCATTAACATATCTACAGATAGCTGTGATACAGGTGGTATCAACAGTATCATTAACATATCTACAGATAGCTGTGATACAGGTTGTATCAACAGTATCATTAACATATCTACAGATAGCTGTGATACAGGTTGTATCAACAGATTCATTAACATATCTACAGATAGCTGTGATACAGGTTGTATCAACAGATTCATTAACATATCTACAGATAGCTGTGATACAGGTTGTATCAACAGTATCATTAACATATCTACAGATAGCTGTGATCAACAGGTTGTGATCAGGTTGTATCAGTATCATTAACATATCTACAGATAGCTGTGATACAGGTTGTATCAACAGTATCATTAACATATCTACAGATAGCTGTGATACAGGTTGTATCAACAGATTCATTAACATATCTACAGATAGCTGTGATACAGGTTGTATCAACAGTATCATTAACATATCTACAGATAGCTGTGATACAGGTTGTATCAACAGTATCATTAACATATCTACAGATAGCTGTGATACAGGTTGTATCAACAGTATCATTAACATATCTACAGATAGCAGTGATACAGGTTGTATCAACAGTATCATTAACATATCTACAGATAGCAGTGATACAGGTTGTATCAACAGTATCATTAACATATCTACAGATAGCTGTGATACAGGTTGTATCAACAGTATCATAAACATATCTACAGATAGCTGTGATACAGGTTGTATCAACAGTATCATTAACATATCTACAGATAGCAGTGATACAGGTTGTATCAACAGTATCATTAACATATCTACAGATAGCAGTGATACAGGTGGTATCAACAGATTCATTAACATATCTACAGATAGCTGTGATACAGGTTGTATCAACAGTATCATTAACATATCTACAGATAGCTGTGATACAGGTTGTATCAACAGTATCATTAACATATCTACAGATAGCTGTGATACAGGTTGTATCAACAGTATCATTAACATATCTACAGATAGCTGTGATACAGGTTGTATCAACAGATTCATTAACATATCTACAGATAGCTGTGATACAGGTTGTATCAACAGTATCATTAACATATCTACAGATAGCTGTGATACAGGTATGTATCATTATCAACAGTATCAGGTTAACATATTAACATATCTACAGATAGCTGTGATACAGGTTGTATCAACAGTATCATTAACATATCTACAGATAGCTGTGATACAGGTTGTATCAACAGATTCATTAACATATCTACAGATAGCTGTGATACAGGTTGTATCAACAGTATCATTAACATATCTACAGATAGCTGTGATACAGGTTGTATCAACAGTATCATTAACATATCTACAGATAGCTGTGATACAGGTTGTATCAACAGATTCATTAACATATCTACAGATAGCTGTGATACAGGTTGTATCAACAGATTCATTAACATATCTACAGATAGCTGTGATACAGGTTGTATCAACAGATTCATTAACATATCTACAGATAGCTGTGATACAGGTGGTATCAACAGTATCATTAACATATCTACAGATAGCTGTGATACAGGTTGTATCAACAGTATCATTAACATATCTACAGATAGCTGTGATACAGGTTGTATCAACAGATTCATTAACATATCTACAGATAGCTGTGATACAGGTTGTATCAACAGTATCATTAACATATCTACAGATAGCTGTGATACAGGTTGTATCAACAGATTCATTAACAGCAAGTTCTATGACTTGAGGTTGTTGCTATTCATTGTACTGCTCTAACAAAACGATATTTCACTTAAGAATTTGACAACTGAACTTTTGGGGTAGGATTTACATGGCCATATATTTTCTAGTCAGATACAGGGCGGTAGGGTAGCTGAGTGGTTAAAGCGTTCACTTGTCACCCCGAAAACCTGGGTTCCATTGCCCACATGAGTACAATGTTTGATGGCCATTTCTGGTGTCCCCCACTGTGATATCGTTGGAATATTGCTAAAAGCGGCGTAAAACTAAACTCACTGACTCACTCTAGTCAGATGCAAGGGACTATATGGAAAGACCTTACATATGTTAATAAAATAATAGATCCAAACAAATTAAGGAATAACTGCATTTTAAGTAATGTGTCAACACTGCACTGTACGGCCATAACAAGTCTCACCTTGTGAGGTCTGCCAATGAATGGGTTGTCTCCGCAGCGCTGGTGTATGACGTCTCGGATAAGATGTTTCTGTCCGTTGTATGTTGTAAGGATGGAGATCTTCTCTGCAGGGTAGCCAATCAGCCGCATGTACATGAACAGAGCCACGACATACTCCGCCTCTGCCAAGTTCTACAACAGATAAGTGGGTTCACAATGGTTAGAGTACCCATAGCAGCATGCATGGCGGTGGAATAATTGCCAGGAAATCCCACTTATAGCTTAGCTTCACTTGTCTGGTTCTCACCAAATGTGCTATTGCTTTCATTGTTTGCAGCCAAACATAAAAATGTTACATGATATCAACTCATTGTTGACGTAACTTAAGGAGTTCATCCGGTCACAGCGGTATGGTGTTTTTGTCTCAAACAACAGTGAATATAACCATTTGAGATCAGGAAACCCATGTTGAATGTTTAATGTCATGTTCAAGATTGCTGCACTATATTGCAACTTAAGTGCTAGTTATTTGAGATACCCTGCATCAGTTTAGCATGGATAGCTCATTCACATCAGTATACTTTAATCCACACAGTCATCTATTCATGTCTTTTGGCATGTTTAAAACTAAACAAATTCCAAGCCAGACAGCCGGACTGTTAACTGTAAACAATTACCAGTCCGGATACAAACTTGCCTGTCCGGTTTTCAGCAATAAAAAGAAAAAATTAAAAAAAGAAAAAGAAAAGCAGGTTCCTGAAAACTTTACTGTTTGTAGGCATCGCAATGAACTACATAGCACTAACAGGCAATTCACCAGGTTTAGGTAAACTGAAAGTACACGTGTTGTGATTGGTAATCGTAACATGAACTGTCCAATCGTAAGAAGTTTAACATAATATCTTAAACACCTGAAACTGACGACAAGAGAGCCTGTCTGATATTATGTAATATTTACTGTTCTGGGTAAAAATATCTACCAGACTACCGGACAGGCTACTTTTGAAATTTGACCGTCCGAGATGAAAACAGACTGTTCTAGACGGTCGGGCAGGTGGGAATTTTAAACGCTGCTTTTGGTATATCTGGAATCAAAACATTTGACCTTCCTCTCTCCAGGCAGAGGCTTGACCCACTAAACCATGAAAGAAGTCATTTGATGAGTGACTGGAGCACAGTTGTAGCAGTACTTTAGTTGAGACATGTCTACTGCTAACTACCACCAGCGTGATGACAAGCCGGACCTACCTGATAGAAGTATGGGTTTGGCTCCGACTCCCCAACACCATTGAAGTCACCAACATCCACCAGCTGATAGTCAAACACAAAGCCTGGATTGGCCATCTGGAACTCTGGACGGTTGAGGACGTGGGGGAGACTCCCCAGCTTCTTGTAGCGCCAGTTGTACAGACTGGCCAAACTGGGGGACAAAGGGACATTCATTAATTTATAAGTGTAAACTGGAAGGCAAATTATATGTTTATCTTACGACTACCAGTCAAAACAGAGTTCTATAATTTTTTTCATGTTGAGTCACACGCACGCATGTTGTGTGAATGGGAGTCAGCCATATACTTAGTTATGTCCATTGATGGAACACAAAGTCTCCCATGACAACAGAGAAAAACTTACCTTGCTCTGGCTCTCCCTTGTGCGTCTAGGTCCACGGTTGGCACTCCAAGTCGGACCAGCCGAGTGAAGAGGGACTGCTCCATGTTTGAGAACTTCTGGAAGGCCATGTTCTTGATGACGGGGGGCAGCTGGTGGTGGTCGCCGATCATGATCCATCGCTTCAGGCGGTTGTTACCATCCTCTGGGTTCTGGTGAAGGAGGTACAGATCAAAATACTGAGTAACTGAATGAGTCAGTAATGAGCATATGATCCATATTTGTCCTTTCATACGCCCGCGAAATCTGTTCCATTTATTAAACCATTCCCACATACCCCGGTATATATTTTCAATATTGGTGAGTGCGCCTAGCACTATAAAACCAGCTTAAGTCTCGCCTAGTACAAGCAGCCACACATACACACGCATGCAAGTCGTCATATGAGCGAAATATTCGTAAGTACGAGGTTAAACCCCATTTCACCTATGGAAACACACCTAAAAGAAATGTTTGGTTAGCAGATCACATGTAATGGGACCTATTCATCCGAACATGTGCACTGTACCTGCAGCAGGAGAGGGATGAAGGTCTCAATCTCCAGAATCTGTGCTGCTTCCTCCATCAGAATGTTGTCAAACTGCAAACAGAACAGCGCGTGGGCACATTCAGGTATTCTCAATACTATAATAATACTGGTAATAAAATCCTTAGTAATACCAGCAAAATCTATAGTTTCTTTTCATATTAAATACTCATCCCAAGACCCAAACGTTTTGAAAAATTGGAAAGAAACAATTCATATTACTTTCAGTTTAAATTTTGAATATCATCTCTATTCCAAACAAAAATATCTACGTATTTTGAGGTATAGATCAATCGCTTTCAATAATTCATTATTTTGTCTGTGCAAGGTAATTTTATTATGATTTAACATGACCAAAAAAGATGATTAAATGTAAGCAAGCCTGAACAGAGAAGGAAATACTCCCCAGGGAGTTGAGATTGATAATGCGATGTGCCTTTGAGATTGACATCCAATGATCGAGGGAAAAAATACCAGCGGCCTTGAGCATGCACTAGTGCGTGGATATGTGCGCTATATAAATATCCTATAATAATAATACGACAATATGGGTAATGTGACAAAAGCACATACCTTGAAGCCCACACTGACGAGATCCCTCCTCTTTAAGGCAGCATGGGTACAGGTCATGGCAATAATCTTGGCTTCCTTGATCAGCAGGTAGTTGGCTCGGTCAGCTCCACTCCGCAACAACTCAAACGCTCGGAACTCCTGGAGGGAGAGAATGTGTGTGGACTGCTGGCTATGCTTACATAGTACAGTTACAACAAGAGAGTCAAACACCAGCCATTGGTTCTGTCGACTCCATTTGGAACATGCTGATGCGGGATAGAGAGGGGGTTTATACACGAGTCCACAATACTATCTCTACAGATCCTGTGATCTTGGGTAGGTTGGGGGGTAGGTGGTTCTGTAGTTGGGCGTGCACGCTCGTGCGTGCATGCGTGCATGTGTATGTGTGTGTGTGTGCGTGTGCATGCGTGGGTGTAGGTGTGTATGTGGGTGTGTGTGTGTGTGTGCGTGTGCATGTGCGTGCGTGCATGCATGTATGTAAGTGTGGGCATGTGTGGGTGTGTAAGGTAGATCAGTAAGTTTTAAATACATGGTATACGAGATGCTATACAGGGATACATGGGATAAACAGGATACATGGTATACGAGATGCTATACAGGGATACATGGGATAAACAGGATACATGGTATACGAGATGCTATACAGGGATACATGGGATAAACAGGATACATGGTATACGAGATGCTATACAGGGATACATGGGATAAACAGGATACATGGTATACGAGATGCTATACAGGGATACATGGGATAAACAGGATACATGGTATACGAGATGCTATACAGGGATACATGGGATAAACAGGATACATGGTATACGAGATGCTATACAGGGATACATGGGATAAACAGGATACATGGTATACGAGATGCTATACAGGGATACATGGGATAAACAGGATACATGGTATACGAGATGCTATACAGGGATACATGGGATAAACAGGATACATGGGGATACAAGGAACCTATACTTTCATGCCCACAGGGTCTACAAGTATATCAACGTAAGAGTAGATAACATTGTCCTACCTCCAGTTGTGTGAATATTTTCTTGATATGTCTAAAGCATCCCTCTGAGATGTCCAGATCCTCTGCATAGCTGCGTCGCTTGAACAAAGGTTGCGGTGCATTGTCGAAGAATTTCTTAAAGGGGAATATCTCATCGATCACTTTCACATTCTGCTCCTGCAACAAATATTCATGCACCTGATAAGAACTGTGAAAACATTAATTAGAAAAAATGTTGCTTCTTGATGCTGCACTGAAGAAAATCCAGTGATGGACATTATTAGTATAGATCTAGGCAACTGGGATATAATAGCATATATACTGAAAGGTAAAACAAACGTCGTATTTTTTAGATTATGGATTTGGTATCAATGATGTATTTTGATTGATTGGCTGTTATTTGATGGCTAAAAACAACATTTAAAAAACATGATTCGAAGACTAAATGATAAGTTTGTACAACGCACCAACTTTTTGGATGGTTTCAAAATGTTTCACTGTTTTTGGACAAGGAACAGCTCAACCAAACGCAACATTGAACAGGGTATAAATTCCGTGTTTGACTACCGATCCTTCAGTTGTTTCCTGACTACAGCTGCTATGCCTAGGTTAACAAAGTATCAATGTCAACAGGCCATCAGACGTCTACACGCAGGTCAACGTGTTACTGTCATTGCCAACGTCTCCGACAGCGGTTCAACACCACCAACAGCACAGATGACCGTCCATGCAGTGGTCATCCCTGGTAACCACCTGTTGCCAGGACCGTCAGATCCTCTGTCACCACCTGCAAGACCGGTTCAACAAGGCAACAGAGACAGCTCGAAACACCATTGGCACCCACAAAAGAGCAATCAGTGATCGCACCATTCGGCAACGCCTCCAAGCCAGCAACCTGTGCTGTAGACGTCCTGCCCTGGGTCCAGTGCTAACGCAACGTCACCACCATGAACGTCTACACTGGGCACAACAGAGACAACACTGGCATCAGAGCCAGAGGAGAACTATTATCTTCTCCGATGAAAGTTGCTATTGCGTATCTGCAGCTGATGGGAGGACTAGGGTCTGGCATTGCAGAGGAGAATGCTTCAATGATGAGTGCGCGATGGAGAGAAACGCTTGGGGTAGTCAGAGCATTATGGTATAGGGTGGCATCAGACTTAACCAGAAAATCAGGCCTGTAATCTTATAGAATCTCTGTCCAGGAAGAGGGAATGGTGTGACAGCTGCCCAGTACATCGACGAAGTCCTATGGCCCCATGTTGTGACGTTTTTTGCACGTCATCGGCGTCACGTTTTCCAGCAGGACAATGCGCGTGCACATACTGCCAGACTCATTGGAGCATTTCTGAAGCAGCATAATGTGGAAACCATGCCATGGCCAACCCTGAGCCCAGACCTCAACCCAATAGAGCATTTGTGGGATGAGATCCAAAGACGCCTCAATGACATTAGACCAAGACCGGGTTCCTATGGCCTATGTGAATCGCCTCGTGCACTCTATGATCAGGAGGTGTGCTGCAGTTGTGAATGCAAATGGTGGTCACACCCGATTCCTTCCGGTTACGGTTCCTTCCAATGATGTCATCGGTGAATCGGATGTGACAAACAACACCAAATGCCTTAATAAACAAATGTTTGTCAAACAAACTTCTGTTATCTTTTCATTGTGTCCTTGTTTCTTCTAACCACAGAGTCATCTATTCCACCAGTTACTATCCCATCTACATACGACGTTTCTTTTGCCTTTCAGTATATATCAGTGAAACCTGGCCACCCAATCTGTTAGTTGCTGTATGGGTTCATGATGAACCAATTTGTCACTGCAGCTTTTTAATTGATAGATAGAAAATTAGAGTGAGTGAGTGAGTGAGTGAGTGAGTGAGTGAGTGAGTGAGTGAGTGAGTGAGTGAGTGAGTGAGTGAGTGAGTGAGTGAGTGAGTGAGTGAGTGAGTTCTTTTAATCTGCAGTCAGTGATGTTGCTGCTACATCAATGCGACTGGTCAGATTTAGCCTGGCAGTACAAGTAACCTGTATCCAGGTCATGGTTGGTTGGTTGGTTGGTTGGTTGTTTAATGCCGCACTCAACAATATTCCAGCTATATGATGGCGGTCCGTAAATAATCGAGTCTGGACCCGACAATCCAGTGATCAACAGCATGAGCATCGATCTACGCAATTGGGATACGATGACAAGTGTCAACTAAGTCAGCGAGCCTGACCACCCGATCCCGTTAGTCGACTCTTACAATAAGCATGGGTTACTGAAGACCAATTCTAATCCGAATCTTCACGGGTCGTATCCAGGTCTTGGTAACAAGATGATACGTAATTATCTAGGTCTGACAATGCCAACATCAGAACACCTTCAGTTAGCTCTTACATGGGGTACTGCGTCGACAGGTTTTAATCTTCAACATGTTCTCTCTTTATATTGTATAAATTGTTTTCGACACGATAGGGCTGAGATATTGCCGATGTTACGTTAACTATTAACTCACTCACTCACTCACTACATGGGGTACTGATGACCTATTCTTATCTGACCATTCAGGGGGGATGGGGACTGAGAAATATAGAACATTAATACATTGCAACATGCATAAATCATCGAAAACACTTCTGGTAATAAATTTTAGAAATGCCAGAAAACAACTGGAGAGTGCTTACATTCAATATAGTATAAGATTAATTTCCATACTTACTTTATCCTTGGTGGCTCTCAGCTTACTCAGAAATTCTTCCCATCTTGCTAATACCTGAAGCCCAGATTAAGTGAGAATTATCACTTTCTATTGTCAATAATAATGTACATTTGTATTGTTAAATAGAATTGACATGGAGAGGTGACGACTGTATTATTGTTAAGGTTAAGTCAAAATTGAACAACCGCAAGAGTGTATAATGTGCATCCTCACCTGGTACAGATAGAAGTAGCCAGCGGTCTCACACGTGTACGACATATCTCCTGTTACTCCCAGACTGCCTTGCAACCTTGCCACTTCCTCCAGCAGTTCGAGTCGCTGAGCCAGAACATAATTAACGCGACCATATCTGCAAGCAGAGCAACATATCAGTATTTTGATGCTTTTCTTATGGAGCTAATGTGAGTTGTTAAAAGGTTATGGAAATTGTATACAATAGAAAGATTATCCATTTACAATTTACAATTTTTATACAGAATGAATACAAGTCGTAATTATTATTGCTATTTATTATTATTTTGTAACTTAACTACAGAAGCAATATTTCTGATAATTATACCCTGCAATCTCAAACTCAACATTTCAGCAATTCCTCATGCTCATGCTAATATCCTTGCTATGATTAAAAATATAATAAGAATTATCGATTACCTGCTGAAATCTTTCTCAGTTTCAAGAGCCTCTTCACCATGACCCAGACGTAGCAAATGTCTTTCATCAATGTCTAAAGCCATGATCTTCTCAAATAGCTGGTTCAAGGCCTACAACACACACCACATACATATATAACTGCATGACAGATGATAGACGTGGGTAAAAAGTATTCTTAATAAACAGGGGGATGGGGCAGCCAAGTGGTTTAAAGATTCAACTCTCACACTGAATACCCAGGTTCAGTTCCTAAAATGGTTCCACTGTATGAAGTCCATTACTGGTGTCCCTAGGTATAGTGCTTGAATGTTGCAAAAAGCAGCCTTTTAAAAAGATTACTAATGCTTAACACTTAACTCAAGAGCGCATTACTATTCCAGCAAAGTCACAGCAGGGGGGCATATAGAATAGACTCACATTTACGAACTGACCTAACAGTCACAGGTTTCTGGCACACCTATCATTCTACTCTGGAACAACTTGGCCCAAACGGTTTGAAGACCAAGTCCAAAGGTGTAGAAATTTGGATCAAAATATAAAACATTTCTGTTATCAAGAAGTTTGACATGATGTAGACACAATGCTATATGGTGTGTGTACCTGGTTAGAGTGTGTGACTATCAGCGTCCTCTGGTCGGGGAAGTTGTGGTAGATGTTGGAGATGATCTGTACCGCCACGTCAGTTTTACCCGTTCCCGGGGGTCCGACCACCATGGTCAGCCCTGGCTGCATCCCTGCCCGGATAGCCTCGATCTGAGTCGGGGTGAACCGGATGGAGTTCCTGGCAACAACATCCCAAGGCATCAGTCGGTGGATACAAATACAGAACTGCACTGTCAGCAACATCTACTGCCTGACTGGCTGGTCATATAATGATGTCACCGATTTCATATACAGTGGAAACCACCTAAGTAAAGACCGCTTAACTAAACAGACCTGATAAGTAAACACTTTTCTTTGGTCCCGGCAAATTTCTTCATTAATTATCACTATTAGAGTCTGGTTAACTAAACTCGGATAAGTAAACAATACCGCTTAACTAAACGTCTTCTCACGGTCCCTGGAAGTAAATTACTTAACAAAAGAGACTGGATAACTAAATTAGTGATTACCACATAATCCGACATGAGGGGCACGTGTCAGTCTCCAGCTAAACAAACATCCTACGTACAGCTCGCTGGCGTCATGCAGTTGACAATACACTGACAACTGGAGGCCAGCCCTGATAAGTGGTTCATTGTTACATATGCATACATATACATGCATATGGTTGTCATTTGCAGGTTTTTTATCAGTTTGGATAAGTAAAATACCTGATAAGTAAACAATTTTGGCGAGTCCCTTGAAATTTTACTTATCAGGTTTGCACTGTACTTAGCTACTGTTTTAGTACTGTTGCATCGACCAGACTTTCCTACCCTTGCTGACCGCCTCCGTGGTGTAGTGGTTAGAGAGTCCGCCCGGAGAGCGGAAGGTCGCGGGTTCGATCCCCGACCGCATCATACCAAAACACGTTAAAATATGGTACTTGTTGGTCCCCGCCTGGCGCTCGGCATTAATGGGTACAACAAGGACTGGTCGGCTCGGAGTTAGTATAATGTGTCTGAGTGGGGTATTCATGCTTCACTGCGGCATGGTATCTCAGTGAGCTAGCACTATAAAACCAGCTTAAGTCTGGGCTAGTACAAGCAGCCGCACATACACATACCCATGCATGCACGTCGTCATATGAGCGAAATATTCTCAAGCACAACGTTCAACCCAATTTCACCTCACCTCACCTCACTGTTTATGGTTTAAAGAAAAATCCATGAAGTCATTTTTGCTGACACATTTAAAGATAAGAATTGAATTATTAATGTATCATGTGTACAGACATGTTAAAGTAAAAACCTGTATACACCCCTTGATGTGCACACCAGTTCCATAGCTGATACCTCCATAAATAACCGAAAATGTTCAAACATACTACATTCCTCCATCACTCATGAAGTACCAGTGGCTATTTCTATTTCTTACTACTCTTTCTGTAGTTGGTAGGTTGTGTACTCAAATCCAGGAGTAGCTGTAGTGCTGGGGTCATCATTATGTGTGTCTGCACGCATGTGTGCATGTACATGTGCGTGTGCCTGCGTGCGTGTGTGTGCATGCATGTACTCACCTTCGTGGCTGGTTGTAGGGGTAGGGTCCTCTGTTTGGTGTTACATGAGGCTGAACCTCTGCAGTCAAACTCACTGATGGATGGTCAACACCCTCCTTTCTCTTGCTCTCAGACTTCTCTTCTTTAAAGTTGATCCTTGAAGAGGAGTTTAATTAAGTTTCTGCCAGCAGTGGTCACATCATTCTCTTCCCACAGAGGTTACTCCTGTCATATCTTCCTACGTAACCTCTGTTCTAATACGGCCATATTTCCCAGTTCTCGTAAAATCCCCTAGCGGCAAAAGATCGCAACACAAATTATCTCCCTTCTTTCTATCCAATCAGAACACGTGTTACATCGACTTAGATTCAACTTCACTAACACAAGCAAATGTGAGGCCACAAATATCCCCCATCTGCCGGGGACTTGTGTTGATGTTACACACAAGACGTTTAATGGCTAGCTTGTCCGTTGTCAACGAGGGCGATGGAGACGCCACTGATCATAACATGACTGAGTTCTGTCTAGAAGAAACGTTTGCGCATCGCGCAGGAGAAGAGGTTTAGTTTTCTCGAAGTATACGGAAATTTAACCAAACCTGAAGAGGTTTTAAATTCTTCGAAGAGAGTCGTCCTTGGGGTACATATTATGCATTTTCCGAGCTGAAAATGTCCTGTGACAGTTGTATCAATGTTTTTGAATAAAAATATTGTACAATAAATAAACTTTTTTATTTATTATACGGCCCCCACCTCGTGGAGTTACCTCCCGTTGCGCATGCGCACCAACTGGGTAAGCACCTAGGCCCGTATCATCATTCCTTCTGCTGAATAAATCAGTGAACAGAATTGCGGGAGGCGGAGGCCCTACCCCAAGGATCTACTCTCTTCGAAGAATTGAAAACCTCTTCAGGTTTGGTTAATTCTTCTTCATAGAGATCGTCCTTGGGGTACATATTATGCATAAACACAGACTCCCAAAGACCGGAGGCCAGGGAGGAGGGAATTCTGTCCAAGCACACACAAATAGCTATCGTTAATTGAATAATGTAACAGACGCCATAATCACTCACCTGTCACATGTCCCAGGTTGTGCTTCCGCGAGAGGCATTATGGGAGGGGAACTGACAGGGAGGAATTGCACTCAAAGAAGCGACCTCACAGGTCAAGATAAGAATTCGCACATGGTGCTTAAATGTAAACAAAGCCCCACCCACCTTGTGTCGATTAGAGAGCACCGGGGGGGAATGTAAAAAACGCTCACTACTGACCTTTATACTCCGTAGAGGATCGAAATGAGGTTAAGGGCCCAGCAGCGGATATGTCAATACAACACAGTATTGAACAGCAGCGCCAACAAAAACAATGAACCAAGACTCACTCGGTCAGGGTGGCAGGACACTGTTCACTGGAGAGAACAGAACGCCAAAGCTCGCCGCGATTACGGGAATGTGTATCGAGCTGATAATGCCGAATAAACGTGCTAGGCAGTCGGCTCCAAACAGCGGCAGAGCAGATCTCTTCAATGGGGAGTGCCGATGCAAAAGCTTTTGATGCGGCTACTGCCCTGACCGAAAGTGAGCCTTCAACCCTCAGGGGAGGCTTGCCCTTAGCCTGATAACGCAGCACAAATACGAAACTAGCCAGCAGAGACAAAGTCTGCTTGTCTCGCCGGCACACCAGCCTTCCCGCCACCGTAACAACAGAACAGCTGGGTACCTGTACGGATTCCCTGTGTTCGTTTGATATAGACCTTGAGTGTCTTACGGACATCCAACGGGTGAGTGCTCGTTGCAGAGGTCCCCGATGTGGAAGGCTGGGTAAGAGTGGGAAGTTCGATAGGAGCTGTCACATGGAAAGCGTGATCGACCTTCGGGCGGTAAGTATCCGGGAGGCAAATACTGACACGATCAGTGTGAAACACAGTCAGCGCCGGGTCGGACGACATAGCGTGTAAATCGCCGACCCTACACCCAGATGTTACCGCCACCAGAAAAACAGCCTTCCAAGTTAACAACTGAGTGGAAATAGCCGATAGGTGTGAGAAAGTGGGACCGGACAGCCAATCGAGCAGGTCGAACCCGATCCGCGCCAGCTAAAAAGCGCTGTACGAGATGGTGCTGCCCCAGAAGAGCACCATCGACAGGGGTGTGAAAAGTGGAAATAGCGGCGGAGTAGCCACGAATGGTCGAAGCCGCCAGGCCTTCTTCCAAACGAGCTTGCAAAAACTCCAATACTCGGACTAAATCCGCAGAAAAGGGATCTGCAATCCCCCTATCTGAACACCAGCACGCATAGCGGGACCACCTATCCTAATACTGAACGTTTGTCGAATCCCGCCTCGAAGCCAGAATTGTGTCTGCAACTGCTGCAGGAATTCCGCGTGCTTCAAGGCTAGACCTGACAGAGGCCAAGCCACCCACTGAATCCTTGGATTGGGGTGGGGTGCTCCGTTCTGAGTGAGAATGTCCGGTCGTAAAGGTAATAGAACAGGAGGCTGAGCCAGAAACCTGAGAATTACCGGAAAGTACTGTGACGGCCAAAGCGGTGCCAGTAGCACAAGCAGCCGAGCTGGCTGGGTGGACAGCTGTGAAAGGACACGGGGAATAAGTGGTAACGGCGGGAATGCCCAGAGCACTTTGCCCGTCCAATCCAGCAGGAAGGCGTCGGCAGCCAACGCCCTCGGGTCCGGTATTCGAGAGCAGAACACGGGTATCTGGTTCGTCCCGCAAACAGATCCACCTGGAACGACCCGTACAACTGGGAGATAACTCCGAATATCTGCCGGTCGAGCATCCACTCGTGCGGGGCCAGGATCCGGCGAGAGAGAGCGTCTGCTCGCACGTTCTCCAGCCCCAGGAGATAAACAGGGAGTACCTGACAATCGCACTGGTCTCACCAGAGGAGAAAGTCCCATGTCTCCCGGAGGAGCGTTCGGGACACCGTGCCGCCTTGCTTCAGGATGTACGACATGGCCGTCTGGTTGTCCAACTGAAGACGAACCACCTGGCCCTGGACATGCTCTCGAAGCGCTTCGAAAACCAACCGCGACAGCTCTCAGTTCCAACACGTTGATGTGAAGGTGGGCTTCGGCTTCGGACCAGAGTCCGGACACCGACAGACTGCCCAGAACACCCCCCCAGCCCGTGAGGGACGCATCGGTCTGAACTGTAAGAGCTGGCGTCGGGAGTTCCAAGGGGACCCCCCTGGTGAGATTCCCAACATTGGTCCACCACTGAAGGTGAGGAGACAACCACCCGGGGACTGTGAGACTCCGCTCCAGGTCCTCCGAGTGAGCCCACAGACTCGCCAAAGCTTGCTGTATAGGGTGCATCTTCAACCGCGCCCGCCACACTACAGAGATCGTCGCCGCCATATGGCCCAGTAGACGGAGCCAAGTCCGTGCTGGTGCCTGGGGCTGGGAGAGGAACAAAGACACCATCTCCCGAACTCTGGTGACCCGATTGGGCGACAAGGAAACGAGATCCTTGTGTGTTTGGAAACTCGCCTCGAGAAAAACCAAGTCCTGGGTGGGTACCAGGTCGGATTTCTTGAGGTTGATGATCCACCCCAGTCGAACTAGAATGTCTATCACCTTGTGAGTAGAATCTAGGCTCGCTGGCTGTGTCAGTGCACCGAGCAACCAGTCGTCGAGGTAAGGGTAACAACGCCTTCCTTGCGAGCGAGCGAGGGTAGCCGGGACTAACATGAGCTTGGTGAACACCCTGGGGGCAGTAGATATGCCGAAGGGGAGCACCCTGAATTGGTAACACATCCCGTCGTAAGAGAACCGAAGGTACTGCTTGAACGATGGATGTATGGGCACATGCAGATACGCATCCTTGAGGTCGATTGACGGAGCCAATCGCCGGGCTGAACAGAGGAGATCACCGAGCGCAGTGTCTCCATCTTGAAGGATGGTACTTCGAGCATGCGATTCAACCCCTTGAGGTGGAGAATGGGACGGAACCCGCCGTCTTTCTTCGGAACGAGGAAGTACGTGGAGTAAAATCCCGCCTGTTCCTCGCCCGGTGGTATGCGCTCGATAGCGGACTTGTCCAGCAAAGCCTGGACTTCGTCGCGCAATATGTCCGCCCTTGCCTGACATGACGGCACCGGAGTGCGGCGTATGCCGGTGAAGTCGGGCGGACCTCGCTTCCACAGTGGTAAATCGCCGACACTGACGGTGGACAGCACCCAAGTGTTGTTTGTAGCCTTCTCCCACTCCGGCAGGAATAGAGAGAGGCGGCCTCCCACTGGGACGTTGGGTAAGAGCGCGTGAGTGGTCCCGAATAGAGGAGCTGACTGGGAGTGACACACGGCTTGGTCTACAGCCTGATGGGTTAATGGGAGGTCGGGGCAGACCTCCCGCGCCCGCGAAAAGGCTGGGAGCCAGTCGAAGAGGACTGCTCCTTGCCCTTACCCTTGGCGGGACGGTTCCTCCGCCTACCCCTGCCTAGCGGCCGAAGTCAGCCAGCAGACTCGGGTGTAGGCTGCACCCTGGCGGAGAAAAGTCGGAACGGGAGCGCGGGGGCGAGAAGCCCGCGGGTGCTCCAACAAGGCCTTAGAGTCCTTGAAGGAGGTAGCTGCAGCGGCAGCCTCCCGGATGACCTGCTGTGCCCCAGGAAACAGCGTCGCTCCCGGACGGAAGGGGAGGGCCAGCAAGGTCTGCTGTGTAGCTGCCGAGTACCGAGACGTCGACAGCCACAGCTTGCGCATCCCCATGACTGCGCACATCACCGTCGACGCAGCCGACCGCAAAGAGTCGCGCGCGAGGTGTGCCTGGACTTCGGATAGTTGACGGAGCAGAATGACATGCGGAGAAACGTCTCCAGCGTGCCCCTCCGCCTCCAGGGCCGACCTCTGTATCGAGGAGAGGTAGGCCTCATGGACCACTACCCGCACCTGCTGCATAGCGTTCCGGTAGACCTCCTCGAAGGTCCGGTACGCATGCCGCAGGGGGGCGCCCGCGAGGGCAAAAGGTGGTGTCAAACGCCCTTGCTTGGCAGCCGGAGCTGTGCCGGAGGAAGCCGAGCCTCCCCCCAGGGCGACCGAAGTGAAAACACATTCGTCGACCATTGGTACAGCGAACAGGGAATCTTCCCCCAGCTGGTACCTCCGGACAAGCTCAGGCAAGTCGAAACGGAGGCGAGACCCAGACAGGAGGGGATTGACCACGTCCTGCACCAAGGACGGCAGAATGCGGAGCAGCGTCTGCGCAGGCTGCCGAGGGGCAAACGCCTCACCTGGCAGGCGGAACTCAGTCGAGTCCTAGCGGCTGGCAGGCACCGCGGCCTGGGGAAGGAACTCGGCAATGCGTTGCCGGACCTCCCGTAAAGCCGACAAAAAACGGAAGGCACCCTCCTGCTCCTCAACCTCCCCAGTGTCCATGGACTCGGCGCCCAAGCCCGAGTCCGAGGCTGGGTCTCCTCGCGAAGAGGACCCGAACCCCGACCCGGTGGGCGGCCTAGCACTAGGCACAGAGGAGAGGGAAGAACAGACAGAGCGCCCCGCGTCAGCACCTGCCATCATGCACGAACCCCGGTCCCGAGACACTGGAGGCAGACCAGGCAGAACTGGTGCCTCCGCTCTCATGGGGCGGGATGCCGCAGGGACCGGAACCCCAGGAATCATCAACGGACCCTGCGCCAACTCCGAGAGGGGGACTGGGAGCGAAGCCTCCCCCTCCGGGGCAGCCGAGGCGTCCGAGGCGTCAGGACCCGAAGCCAGAGGCAACGGATCGACAGACGCCTCCAGGCCGAGGTTCGAGCCGGGCTCGGCGATCCCACCCCCAGACTCTCAGCCCCCTGCTCCAGGTGGGCGAGGAATTCCTGACGGATACCTCCAACCGACCCGTGAACAAGGGACTTCACGGAGTCCATGTGCTGCTGGAATAACTGAGTAATGAGAGACATATCAAATCCGCTACTAGGAGCAGGGGAAGGCGGCTGACTGCGCGACTTTCTGCCTTTACTTCTAGGCTTTTTCGCTTTAGACGGGGGGACCTGGGTCAATTCCCCTCCCGCCTCACGCATCTCCCTATAGAATAGGAAGTCTGCCGCCCGTCTCTTCTGGGCTCGGGGGGAGAAACCCATACAAATCTCACAAGTTTCCGAGATATGGTCGGTTTTCTCAAGGCACACGATACACTTATCAAGGCGGTCGGCCCTGGGGATACTTTGCCCGCAGACCGAACATGAAGAAAACGCCTGAAAGCAAACACGCAAGCATGTAGCTAACAGCGGACCAGCAGTCTAATATACATGTAGAAAACATTGAAAAATATGTGAATGTGACCACGGGAAGAAATAGTTGGTTCAATACGCAATATTACAACCACGTGGCACGCTAAACTTCCCGCCATCGAATAGCAACACGTGCGTAAACCACGGGAAAGTGCTAGCGTAAATAATTAATACAAAGTCACAATTATGAAACAACCGACCGCAAAGCTTTACTGTTCCGTTAAAGGACAAAATAAAGACCATACATACAGGTGGCGTCTCAGACATTATCTTTCTCTTTATCTCACAAGAGGTCAGCTTTGCTCGACAGATGCGACTTGTTTAGTCAGTGACAGCAGAAGGAATGATGATACGGGCCTAGGTGCTTACCCAGTTGGTGCGCATGCGCAACGGGAGGTAAAAAAGTTTATTTATTGTACCATATTTTTATTCAAAAACATTGATACAACTGTCACAGGACATTTTCAGCTCGGAAAATGCATAATATGTACCCCAAGGACGATCTCTATGAAGAAGAATACCGAGGCCTTGCGAATGATCACTTTTGAAACAACGTCGCTGATTGAACAACTAAATCTGATTGCCTCCAATCACGAGTCTTGAACGCTTCACACCATGAAAGGGCCGTATTAGAACAGAGGTTACCTGGGAAGATATGACAGGAGTAACCTCTGTGGGAAGAGAATGTGGTCACACATAACTGATTAAAAAAAACAACTATCTATAGAAGCCTGCAGCTTGATACGGCCCTGGACATTATATATTCTTCTGGTCTAATACCACTGCATGTGGGAAGTGGGGCTACCATGTACATCCGTGTTGTGAAGACGAGTGAACAGTCGGTATGAAAAGTTGACTTGTAGAGTGAGTGAGTCAGGTTTTATGCTGCTTTTAGCAATATTCCATCAATATCACAGAGGGAAACACCAGAAATGGGCTTCACACATTGTAACCATGTGGGTATTTTAACCTGGGTCTTCAGCATGACTGTTGAATGCTTAACCCACAGGTTGACTCTTGTAAGTGTGATTTCATTTAAAAGCTAAAGAAGAATAAAGAAACGAAGTGTCTACTGTAGATAGATGGTTGGTTATTTAGATAAGATTGGCACTAACAAGCCATTCCAGCTAACAAATAGCCATGCCTGTGGTTGTTCTTACATTCCCACTGGTATTGGAATCACATGCCAATGAAAACATGAATCACTTTTAGTACCTGAAAGGTGGAACTTGTTTCTCCTTGTCATCTGTTGCCACGGTGATCTGGTGGTCTAGGAAACTGGCCTTGAGATGGTCAAGGTGAAGGAATGTGTCATTCCAGTCCAGACTGGGGATCTTGTTTGGCATTCTGGAAACATACAGATCAAGTGAAGACCCATTTTAATCTCATTAAGAGCCATGCAGGGTAACAACAAGTACCATGTTTCACCATGGAATCAGTCATCGTTGTGTGAGTGAGTGAGTTTTACGCTGCTTTTGGCAATATTCCAGCAATATCACGGCCAGGGACACCAGATATGGGCTTCACACACTGTACCCATGTGGGGAATCGAACCTGGGTCCTCGGCGTGACGACTGACTGACTGAGTTTGGTTTTACGCCGCTTTTAGCAATATTCCAGCAATATCACGGCTGGGGACACCAGAAATGGGCTTCACTCATTGTACCCATGTGGGGAATCGAACCCAGGTCCTTGGCGTGACGAGCCAAAGCTTTAACCACTAGGCTACCCTACCACCATCGTTATTATTACTTCAAGCATGTGAGACGTACTTATCATAATGAGCTGCATCCGGCTCCCCGTATCCCAGGATGAGGTCGTGCAGCCAGTCTGGCACCACACAGTCAGTGTTCATTAGGTCCCGGATCGTCTCCAACACAGCCTTGAAGTTGTTCTCCTTTGGTTTACGTCTCATCATCACGTTAAATGTTTCATACACATCCTGTCAGAAATAATGAAATCATGAAGGAATAACGAAAGTGAAATTGAAAATTTTAATATAAATTGTATATTTATATACTTATCCTATCTCACGACTTGACCCTCTCTCGCTTTGACTTTTAGTGGAACGACTGTAAACTTTTTTCCATGGGCCTCCTTGTCCATTCACCCGTGCACTCCATGCTGCTCTCCTTAATTAGCTTCCTAGTTCCTACTGAAGCTTGCAGCATGCTCCACTGATTGCCCACGTGACTACCTTGAATGATCATTCTCATTTTGGAGCCAACATTGTAATCGGAGTAGTGGGGAGGCAGGGCGGGTATCCATAGCGAGAGATAGGATAAGTATATAAATATACAATTTATATTAAAATTTTCAAATTTTTAAACTTATCCTATCTCATGACTTGCAGTTATCCCACGGTTGGACGGCGGGCCACAGATTACCCTTCTGTCTGGACAGTGCGAACAGCTGGTCTTGGAGCTGTGTGGACTGATGACAACTGTAGATAGCGATGTACAAGGGAGGCCTGTTATGCATGCATGCAACTCCTATGCTTGTAGTGGGTCCTCCGGGAACCCCTTGGCTTACTAAGCACAACGACTCCCAGGGAGATGGGTGCTCCCGAGCGATGTGGTGTTCGGCCGCAACCTTGTACAAGACAAGGGACGCAACTCGGTAAGTAAGCCTCGCCTCGCAAGTTTTACAAGGTACCCCCGTTAAATGCAGTCTTGCGACTAGAATCGGGCCACCCCCTGCTTCGAGAAGTCCCCCCAGACACCAACTGAGGCGGGTTAAAGAGAAGCACAACTTGGCATCTCCAAGTTTTAACGTTCAGTTCCGGGCAGCATCAAATTGTCAAAGGATGTGACTGGCAACTTCAGAGGCAGAACGCAACGAAATCCACTGTAATTCGGGAGTGTCACACTTCACTGACGTAATTGCTCTGTGGAGTAGATGTCAGTAAGTGTGAATGTTGAACACATCTGCATCGTCATACTGGTTATGCTAGAGGTCCGTAAGGCCACGTTTGGCGGCCGTATTGGTATGGAGGCCAAGTGAAGTAGTTCTTCAACATATATAATGAGAACGGAAGAGCGAGAGCGGAACCGTCCCTCATCTGCGTTGTTGGGCCGATGTAAGCTGCTGAGCCAGTACAAGAGGTCCGAACTGGTGTAGTCCCTGGACATCTGTGACAGACAGGTCTCGCAGTTAATGTGAAGAGAAAACTGTATCAGAACGCCAGAAGCAACCTTCCATGATAGCGGTCAAGGAGCAGTTCCTATGGAGGGCCATTGACGAGGCTAGTGCACAAGTCTCATGAGGATTGGAAGCGGCTGGAGGAGGCAACCCTGCAAAGGTGTAGGCTCGCAGGATCGTGGCACGCACCCAGAAGGCCAATGGGGTCTGGGAAGCCTCAGTTCTTAAAGCGGTCGACAATGGTATGAAGAGGTGCTTTCGTAGCCATCGACGATCCTTGGAGGCAGCAAGGTAAATGTGTAGAGCCCTATCAGGGCAGAATGTCAAATCTTCATTATCATCAGGTCAAAGAATGGTGGACAACGGGGGAATGGTAAACATCAGGTCCGGTTGCCCTGGCAGTTGGTTTTTCGCAATGAAGTCCCAGCGGAGACCCAGGAATGCCTGGCCATGCTTCTTCCGCTAGAACTGCACCCAACTGACATCAAGCCCATGCAGTTCAGATATACGAGCAGCGGTAGCCAAAGCTACCAGGAAGAATGTCTTGAATGTCACTTGTTCGAAGTCCTTGTCTTCTAAAGGTTCACAGTCTGCAGAAATCATTTGACGAAGGACAGACAGACAGATCCCAGGCCGGTGGTCTGAACTTCCTGGACTGGTCATAGAGTCTATAGGAGCGTAGTAGACTCTGCAACTCGGAAACAGTGGAAATCTTCGTGCCCGTAGTAGTAGCCAAAACAGAGTTGATTGCAGCTAAGTAGGCAGCTAAGTAGGTAGCTAACATAGTACCCTTGAGTTTCTTAGTAGTGCGGAGATGCTGGAGAAACTCAGCAACGACCTGAGCAGAGGTGGAAGTGGGAGATGTAATTCCCCTAACATTGCAATAGTCTTCAAACTTCTTCCACTTGTTGTCGTACAAGGAACGGGTCGAAGTACGATACGCGGAAGTGATAGCTGTGGCCACTCGGCAAGAGAAGCCCTAAGCTATGAGAGATCTCTGGAGATGTGCCAAATGTGTAGGTTGAGGGTTTGAGGTGACCTGTGGAGCAGTTCCAAGTGAGGGTGATGAAGTAAGTCGTCCCGGTTGGGAAGCGGTACTGGGTTTGGCTCTGCAAGTCTTCTTAAGCTGACGAACCAACTTCGCGCTGGCCAGAAGGGTGCGACCCAAAGCAGTAGTATGTTGCTGGGGGCTAATACTTTCTGTATTACTTTTGGTAGCAGAGCTCCCATGATATTGCCAACACGTCGAGGTCCCACGCCAAGGGGTCTGGGATTGGCGATACGAACTTCGGAAGTTGGTTGTTGGATCTTGTGGCGAAGAGATCTATTTGAGGTCATGATAATAGGTAGATCATCGACTGGAAGATCTGGGGCAGTAGCTTCCGCTCTGTCGGGGACGGTCGGATGGATCAGGACAAGGCATCGGCGATCACATTTTTTACCTGGGAATGTGTCTGGCTCTGGCTACGATGTTGAGTGAGTCAATAAGATGGAAGAACCTGATCGCCCATTGTAGCAGATTCGCCAAGCCTGTCAAGCCTAGATGATTTATATACCAAACCACTGTCGAATTGTCTGATTGGATCAACAGACTGGTTGATTGAAGCTCTGTTGCCCAATGTGAGATGGCTTGAATTACTGCTTTGAATTCCAGGTACAGAGAATGATCATACAAGGTAGTCATGTGGGCAATTAGTGGAGCATGCTGCAAGCTTTATTAGGAACTAGGAAGCTAATTAAGGAGAGCAGCATGGAGTGCACAGGCGAATGGACAAGGAGGCCTATGGAAAAAAGTTTACAGTCGTTCCACTAAAAGTCGAAGCGAGAGAGAGAGAGGTGCAAGTCGTGAGATACGATAAGTTTAAATATTGGTCTTGGCCTGCAATAGTGGCACAGACTGAAATGATATCAAATGTAGGTAAAGATATCAATGGATTAATTGTTTCCATAAAATCTTAATGCATGTGGCATACAGTGAGACTGCACAAAATATAACACAGAGGCAGAATCGATTAGTCAAAACTGGACCATCACCATGGCAACCTGACACATATACCACTGACCTACTGCACCACTGGTATTACCCAAATGGTTGATACAAACCTTCAACCAAGTCAGCAAGCTGATACACACTGATAATCCAGCTATAGTTTGGCATGAAATGCATGTGGACCCGTTTTTTTTGTAAATATCTCTTCATCCAATGACCCAATCGATCTCAAACTGTGCAAGTGGATGTTTTGTCAGACAACCTAATCACATTGTAAATCACCGATTTTATGCATTTGTATTAAAGAATCTGTCTATGTAACTGTCAACAAAATAAACAGCAGAACGCAGAATGCTTGCAGAGGGAGGGAGCAAATGACCTGTAACAGCGGCAGTGTTGGGTCATAAAGGTCAATGCACGTGCAGTTCATGATAGTTACCTGTGCACTGCACAGTGATAGACCGTTTGGTTCATTCACATTGACTACTTCTAGCTGTCATTATGAAAGCTTATTCAGATGATGCTAAACGTTTAATTAGAAATTTGTTGAATTTTTGTAAAAAAGAGAGCAGACGTAGCAAACCGATTTATAAGGTGTCGCATTACATGAAACGTACAACTTTTGCTCTTGGCATGAAAAAGAACATCGTGCTAAAAATTGTGACAAATAAACCAACAACCAATAAACAAAACCTTGTACAAAAAGGTAGGCATCCAAAGTTAGATTCTTTTTACATCAGGGTCATCAGAGATGTCATTTGCCGGCTATTTGCAAAATTCGAACTAACCTGTAGAGGTTTCAGATTCTTTGAATATATTCCTCCTTGGGGTACTTATAAGCATTTAAATGTCCATTTAAATTCCCTACGACAGTTGTAACAATATTTGAATAAAAATATTTACAAAACAAAAAACTACGTTTTTGTCTTGTGAGACCACCCTTACAGGGCCCTCCGGCCCCCTACAGCCAAGAGCAGGTAACTCTAGACCGTAACCTCGTGACCTCACTTTCCATGCTGAACCACGCCAGACAGAATGTGGGGGGAGGTGAGGACTACCAAGGAGGAATATATTCAAAGAATCTGAAACCTCTACAGGTTAGTTCGATTCTTTTTTATATATTCCTCCTTGGGGTACTTATAAGCATAAGACAGACTCCTAAAGACGGAGCCAAGGAGCGGCATTCTGTCTGCATAAACACCCCCGACAAGAAGTGGAATTTCCCAAGCTAATTATAGCAGAAAAGGCACACTTACCCGGTCACGTGTCCACCATAGCCAATCAGGCGGGGGCATGAGCCAGGGTCAGGGTCAAACATATGCAAATTGCCCAGCGAAACCTCGCTAATGCAACTAACGAGACACACCCTCCCTCCCTCCCGTAATCTACTCGGAAGCGAAGATAAGGGTCCCGCAATAACCCAGAAACGAAATGCCGGAATATGAACAACAAAGTTTCCAAGGCCAGTTAAGTCTAGAGCAGAATGCAAAAGACATGGGAGTAAAAACCATCACCACATAAAACCCATCACCAAGGGAAAATGTCACAAGATTTTTAAAAACCCAACACCAGTGTTAAAATATTGGCAGAGAATGGTTCACACAATACATCCTCGAAAGCTCAATCAGCTAGAGAGGTGGAACCATGCCCACTGGAGAGAACTGACTGACCGAACCGAGCACGCTCACTGGAGAGTCTGTCAAGTTGATAATGACGGATGAACGTACTCGGACGGCTCCAAATAGCCGCGGAGCAGATCTCCTCAATGGGCAGGGCTGCAGCGTAAGCTTTCGATGTAGCAACTGCCCTAACCGAATGAGCTTTCAACCCTACAGGCGGGATCCGCCCTGTTTGAGTATAGCTCATATGTATGGCAGAGACAAGCCACCGAGAAATGGTTTGCTTGGTCGCCGGAAGACCAGCCTGAACCCCGCCATAACAACAAAACAATTGGTTACCCTTACGGGTACCCCTTGTTCGCTTGATATAAGCCTTAAGGGTCTTTACGGACATCTAAGACGGAGCACGCCGTGAGAGAGGTACCGGACAGGGAAGGCTGAGGAAAGCTGGGAGCTCAATAGGCTTCGGCCACATGGAAGGGACTATCCTTCTTAGGACGGTAAGTATCAGGCAGCCGTATGCTAACTCTGTCTTTGTGAAAACAGTAAGCGCGGGATCGGCCGACATTGCATGAATATCGCCAACCCGCCTGCCTGAAGTCACCGCCACAAGAAACGCCGTTTTCCACGTCAACAGCTGGAGTGAAAGAGCCGACAGATTGTGAAACAGTGGACCGGACAGCCAATCAAGAACGATTGACAAGTCCCACAGGGGACTAATCCGCCGTACAACCGGACGGATTCTGTCCACGCCTGCTAAAAAGCGCTGCACTAGAGGGTGCTGCCCCAAGAGAGCACCGTCAACAGGTATATGAAACGCCGAAATAGCTGTAGAATATCCTCGAACAGTTGAAGCCGCTAGACCGGCGTCCAACCGAGACTGGAGGAATTCTAAAACACAGACTAAATCTGTAGAAAAGGGATCAAGAATCCCCCTGTTGACACACCAGCGCGAATAACAGGCCCATCTATCCTCATATTGAACGTTTGTCGAATCCCTCCGCGAAGCCAGAATTGTGTCTGCAACTGGTGCAGGAATTCACTCAGATGGAGGCGATCCCTGACAGCGCTGCCAGGCCACCCACTGAATCCTGGGATTCGGGTGGGCGCCCGCTCTGGGATAGGAGGTCCGGTCGAAAAGGTAATAGAACAGGAGGCTGAGCCAGAAACCTGAGAATTACCGAAACCAGCAAGCAGCCGACCAAAGGGGTGCCAGAAGCACAAGTAGCCGAGCTGGTTGTGCGGTCAGCTGTGACAGGACCCTGGAAATCAGTGGTATCGGGGAACGCCCACAGTACCCTGTCCGTCCAATCGAGCTGAAAGGCGCCGTTATTAACGCCCCGATCCGATCCGGGAGCAAAACACAGGAATCTGGTTCGTCACCCCAGACGCAAAACAGATCCACCTGGAACGCAATTCAACAACTGGGAGATAATCCCGAATATCTCCCGGTCAAGCATCCACTGCAGGGGCTAGTATACGCCGTGAGAGTGCATCTGCACGGACGCTGTCTACCCCGGAGATAAACAGGCAAAACCCGAATGTTGAACTGATCGCACCACAGTAGAAACTGCCACGCCCCTGAAGGAGCCGACGGAGACGCCAGCCGCCTTTGCTTGAGAATGTAAGACATGGCCGCTTGATTGTCCATTTCTAGACTAACCACATGGCCCTGCACCAACACCCGAAGCACTCGAACACCCTGCGGACTGCTCTCAGTTCTAACACATTGATGTGTAGGCTGATTCTTCCCGCTCCCACCAGAGGCCGGAGGCTGAGTGCTCGCCCAGGACCCCCAACCTGTGAGGGAGCGCCCCGTCTGAACTGAGAGGGGAGGTGTCGGGTGTCGAGGGGATCCCCTGACAAATTCCGATATCCGCCCACCATCGCAAGTGAGGAATTAACCACTCGGGCGCTGTGAGAATAATCTCGTGAGCTCTGGCGAGTGGGGACTCAACAGCTGCGCTAACGCTTGCTGAACTGGTCGCATCCTCAGACGCGCACGCCAAACCACGTCCACTGTCGCCGCCATGTTGCCTAGCAACCGAAGCCATGTTCGGGCTGACGCATTGGGCGACTGGAGAAACTGTGAAACAGTACTCTGGACTTTGACGATGCGGTCCGGAGCAAGGGAAACAATCCCTAGCTCCGTGTTGAATCTGGCCCCCAAGAATATCAGATCCTGCGTCGGAACGAGGTCTGATTTCTTGAGGTTGATAATCCAGCCCAGTGACACCAGAGTATCCATCACGCACCGCACAGTGTGGAGGCTCTGCTTAACTGAGGACCTAAGGCCCTGAGAAGCCAATCGTCTAGGTACGGGTGACAACACCTGCCCTGAGACCTGGCTAACTGAGCTGGGATTAGCATAAGTTTGGTGAACACCCTTGGCGCCGTGGAGATGCCGAAGGGGAGCACGCTGAAACTGGTAGCACGTCCGGCCGAAGGAGAACCTGAGGTACTTCTTGAACTCGGGTGCATTGGAACATGGAGGTATGCGCCTTTGAGATCGATTGACGAAGCCAATCCTCTGTCTCGACGGAGGAGATCACTGACCTGAGTGTCTCCATCCTGAAAGACGGCACCTCCAGTAACTGGTTCAACCCTCTGAGATTCAGAATGGGTCTGAACCTCCGGCCCTTTTGGTCACTAGGAAGTAGGTGGAATAAAACCCCTCTCCTTGTTGACCCACAGGAACCACTCGATGGCTGCCTTGTTCAGTAAGGACTGAACCGACGCACGGAGCTGGCCCCGCCTTTGTCAAGGGAGGTCGGCACAGGCAGTGCCGAACCCCCGAGAAGGACGGAGGATCTCGCCCACTGTGGCAAATGGCCATCCCTGAGTGTGGACAGGACCCAGGGATTTGAGGTGGCTGCCTCCCACTCCCGGAGGAATAGGGACAGCCGGGCCGCCGACAGGACGCGGTGGCAGGAGGCAGTGCACCCCCACAGTCGGCAAGTCTCCGCTTGCGTGAGTGGGGGGCAACAAGGGCTCTGGGGAAGAAATCAGCGGGAAGCCGGGGCTGGCTTCCCCCTGCCCCGAAAAGGCTGCTGCGCTTGAGCAGGCTTGCCCCTGCCTCTCGTGCGCCTGCTCCGCTTGGACTGCAAAGGGGCAGTCCACTTAGCAACATCCTTCGCCGGGGCAGAAGGATAAGCGGACACAAGCGGGGAAGGCCGTTGGCGAGGAGCGGAGGGCTGCTCCAACAAAGGCTTTGAAGGTAGAGACAGCCTCCGCGGCCTCCCTTACTACCTGCAATGCCCCAGGGAACAGGGAAGATCCCATGGTATAGGGCAATGGCAGGAGCGCTTCTTGTGTGGCCGGCGAATACCGCGCCACAGACAACCACAGGCGGCGCAAGCCCATGACGGCACCCATCATCTGGCTGGCACAGCACCGAATGCTATCCCGAGCCAGATGCGAGTGTATGTCCGTGAGCTGTCATGAGCACCGACCGATGAGTCGGCCACTGTGTGAGCCACCAGCTGTCCCTGCAGAGCAGACAGGTAGGCCGAGTGGACTGCTACTTTGATGTGCTGGGCCGCGCACCGGTAACATTCTTCGAATGACCGGTATGCAGCCTTCAGCGGCAGTGAATTAGCAGGAAAAGGGGGGAGGCGCCTGCCCTGCCTGGCCGAGGCCAGGGAAGACGAGGACGACCCCCCTAACGTGACTGAGGCAAAGACGCACTCGTCCACCACTGGTGGTTCGAAGAGCGTCTCCTCACCTAACTGGTACCGCCTGCCGACGTCCGGCAAATCAAAACGCGAGCGAGTACCAGTCAGGAGAGGATTCACCACCTCACTTACCAGTGATGGGAGAATGCGTAGGCGTGCCTCGGCAACCCGGCTAGGCGCGAACGCCTCCCCCGGGAGCCGAAACTCCGCGGGGTCGGGCGCCTGAACGGGAACAGCCACCTGTGGCAGGACTTCGGCGAGCTTATCCCTAACCTGCCGCAGGGACGAGGCAAAGGAGTACGGCACTCCCGCCTCCGACTCCTCCCTCCCTTCCTCATCCTCCATATCTACCTCGGCATAATCCTCGGCCGCCATACTCTCAGACTCCTGAGAGACCGCCGAGGAGATGCCAGAGGCAGGACCAGAAAGACTCATAAGGTCAAGAGGAGCCAGAGGAAAAGCATCGCCCTGCCGGGTGGAACCCGCGCCAGGTCGCCGAGGCGCCCGAGAGGAACCTGCCGAAACAGGCTTCCCGGGCAACCCAGACTGGCTGCCAGGCGCCGAGGTATCCCCGAGCTGGTCGGCGCCTAGGCGACCGCCAGTCGGGGCACCAGGCAATGACAGGGGCAAACCTGTATCGCCGGCGCCAGGCACCTGTGACAGACCAGAGCATAAAGCCAGGTCGCCACCAGACGCCGAGGGCGTGCTATCCCCACGGCCTAAGCCGGGATCAAGCCGCCCGGGGGGAGGCGCGTTCTCCGAGCCGAAGCTCGGGCCGCAGCCAACCCCCCCAGATGTGTCAGATCCGCCCCCGACGACCGGCGCGCTGAGCTCCTTACGGAACCCCGCTAACGCCGTATCGATCAGGGACTTTACTGACGACATCTGCTCCTGAAATAAAGCGGTTAAAGAATCAACAGGAACTACTGGTGCTGAAGCAATAGGGGGGGTGGCGGTAACAGACACGGTAGCAGTAGGAGAAGCAGAAGGGGCATGCGTGCCTGAAGACGAAGCCTCCTTGGTCACCTTAGCTTTCTTGGGAGCCGGCTCCGTATGGGAAACGGCTCCCGCAGACCCCTTTTTTTTACTATGGGAGCGCTTGGACGGGGGATCCTGTGCCCAGATATCACCCCCCGCCCTAAGCAGATTGCTGTAGAACAACCGGTCTACCCGCCGTGCCCGAATGGTTTGGGGCGTAAAAATGGCACATGCCGAACAGCCCTCTTCCTCATGATCCGCCTGAACTAGACAGCGTAAGCACGCCTCGTGTGTATCCCGTACAGGAATGGCAGCAAGGCACGAAGTACAGGATTTAAACTGCAACAAGTAAAAAACCTGTGCAGCAATCCCCATACCCACATACATAAACATGAAAAAAGACGCATGGGCAACACAACTCATGCGACAAACGTAGCATGCAGTTGACAATAACATAATACACGCTGCCGCATAACTAACAATTACGACTTTTAGCGTAAGATAGAAAAATGCTAGCAGCGGACACACGCCCTACACGTACAAAAGATAAATCACTAAAACCACCTGTAACATTGAGAAAACACATGGAAACCAATGAACAGGAAGGCTAGCGACGGGACCTGTCCGCCATCTTGACACGCACCTGGCGTGCCGACCGCGACAGGTACCAAGTTACAACTAGAAATTATGAATGAAAAAATTCAGAAAAAAACTCCAATTCGCCCATGCAGGGAAAAAAGAGAACCATACATACAGTTGCAGTTTCTGATACACTCATAATTGTCGCAGGGAAAACCTTCTTGTATGGACCCACGTCTTGTCGGTACAACGACAGCATGGAAAGTGAGGTACGAGGTTACGGTCTAGAGTTACCTGCTCTTGGCTGTAGGGGGCCGGAGGGCCCTGTAAGGGTGGTCTCACAAGACAAAAACGTAGTTTTTTGTTTTGTAAATATTTTTATTCAAATATTGTTACAACTGTCGTAGGGAATTTAAATGGACATTTAAATGCTTATAAGTACCACAAGGAGGAATATATAAAAAAGAATTAAAGATTTTAACCTACAGAATAATTCTCACTAACGGGTTTTGTGGTTAATGTTGAACAACTCAGAGAAACAAACTCCGTATGATGGTTAACCGTTGGCACCCACCTTACCCTATTCATGACCTGTCACACCTCTTCATACCTGTCACGTGCATAGCTGACCTACATTGACGAACGTTGACCTTTATGACCCAACACTGCCGCTGTTACAGGTCATTGGCTCCCTCCCTCTGCAAGCATTCTGCGTTCTGCTGTTTATTTTGTTGACAGTTACATAGACAGATTCTTTAATACAAATGCATAAAATCGGTGATTTACAATGTGATTAGGTTGTCTGACAAAACATCCACTTGCACAGTTTGAGATCGATTGGGTCATTGGATGAAGAGATATTTACAAAAAACCGGGTCCACATGCATTTCATGCCAAACTATACATGACAGTTACCGGTAAATAACCGAGTTAGGACCAGACAATCCAGTGATTGATATCATAAGCAAAACTTCAAGCTGTCAGGGAACACAGATATGTCATGAAGCAAGTCACCGAGTCCGACCAACTAATATATTAATTCATTTACAAGGACCAGTAAGGGTTGCTCGGGGCTACTTCTAAATACACAAGAGCAGACAATCCAGTGTCTGACATTTTGTCAGGGTACATGCTGTCAACCAAGTCACTAAGTCTGACCACACACTTTTCCTAGGACCCAGTTGCCCCAAAACCAATTCTACACAGAATCCCCATGGGATTCAACAAGTAATAGACTAGGACCTATTCCCCCTGAGTCCCTAGCGAGACACACTATGTGTGGATGTTGTACCCCCAGGGACTGACTCGACTTCATCAGGTGGCCTCTCACCTCTCCTCCATTCACAGTGTTGGTCATGTCCTGCTGGTACTGGTTGGGATCCAGCCACACCCGGAACGTCCTCGTGTCCCCCTTTAAATCTGGCTTGGGCTCCGGACCTATAGGGAACAACAATAATAGTGAGTGAGTGAGTGAGTTTAGTTTGAAGCCGCTTTGAGCAATATTCCAGCAATATCATGGCGGGGGATACAAGAAATGGGCTTCACACATTGTACGCATGTGGGGAATCGAACACGGGGCTTCGGCATGATAAGCGAACACTTTAACCACTAGGCTACCCCACTGCCCAACAAGAATAATAGTAACCAACACAACTCAAACAGGATCTGTTTACTGGCACTGTTCTTCCAAATACTCCATATCACTCACAGCACCACCCATGCTTGTACAATATCCCACTTTATCATGGTAAAATACCAAAAACTCATTCCATAGCTTGTCCAATAGAATTGCAGGAGAAATTATGTGTTAAGTCAGAAGAGAAGGTGTAGAAGAAGCTTTTGAGTGTACTTCAAAAATGATTCCATGGTGTTAATCATGTTCAGGGAATATATTACTAAAAGAAGGAAAAGAACATCTGATTTTATGTGACTAACGTTAATTTGTCATGGCTAGTAAATACTGAAACACATAGACTTCAAATTGTCATTTATCTTTCATAAGTTTTAAGTTGTATGGATCATAGTGAGTGAGTGAGTTCAGGTTTAGAGTCACATCAGCAATATTGCAGCCATATCGTGACTATAACAATATATACTTTGATAATAAATAAAAGTTATTTCGTAAAATCTGTCAACAAAGGACAGTGTATGGATCATAACAGAGTGGAGATTGACTCCCTTGGATAATTATATATTATGGATGTGCACTACTGCGTATCAACACTGAAAACAGACGCACTGTAACCGTAAGTAGTGGCTATTCTTGCCACATCATTTCCACTGTCTGAAGACCTCGTTAGGATGAGAAAGCCACAATAACTCGGTGCGCGTCTAGTGGCTGCCAGAGTTGTATACTCCCCAGGGAGTTGAGATTGATAATGCGATGTGCCTTTGAGATTGACATCTAATGATCGAGGGAAAAAATACCAGCGCCTTGAGCATGCACTAGTGCGTGGATATGTGCGCTATATAAATATCCTATAATAATAATAATAATAATAACAATAATAATAAAAAGATGCTCATACTCACCCTCCTCAATGACTTTTCCTGCATCGTCCAACATGCCCTCTATCTCACAGCCCCGGACGTAGGCCAGGCCAACCTGTGGGATGAAGGGTTCTTTGTGTCGGTACTGGTATCCGATGGATACTGAAGGACGCAGTGTCACCAGGAAGGCCACGTCATGCTTCCTCAAACCTGGTAACAAGACCATGCAAGTGTTCAGTCAGATATAGGACAGTTAAGCATGTTAAGTAAGGCTGTGGGGTTTAATGTATTAACCAGAAATAAGTTGAGCGCTAATATCGCTTTTGGGAACTGAGACCTGATCCAAGTCAAAATGCATCAAGCCACTGTACTGTTTCTCGTGACAGTCATCTATGTCTGCAACACTTGAATTATCTCCTCTAGTAATTTACCTAGGTTAATCATATAATTTGAGGACAAAAGCAAGATTGAGACACATATGCAGTGAGCCAGGTAGGGTGTGTGTGTGTGTGCACTCACTCACGCCAAAAAAATCCTCTGATATCACTCACTCACTCTCTCTCTCTCTAACTCTCTGATATCACTCACTCACTCACTCCAGATGTTTTACCTTCCCACTCCCATTTGACTTCTGGCCTGACACTCAGGTTGAGGCTGATGTCTGCTCGAACCTGGGCTGGATGGTTTTCACCAATCAGGGGCTTGGCAACCTGTAAAACAAACCATGGACTTTACATGATTGGCCAGCCCCAATACTCAGTGTGCCATGATTGTTCCACTAAACAGACATTAACAGCCTGGGAGGAAATGCTTGTAGTGAAATATATGTGATAACATCCACCAGTCAGATGCGCTATGTCTTATAAACCACACTTCATAAAAAACAAGTGGACAAGACGTCAATAGTGTGGCAATTCTATATGCAGAGTTGTGTCCCTTTAACATACTGTAAATTAGGATCGTAAGACTTGGTCATGGGTTTGATCCCCAGAGTTAGTCCTGATAAAGTTCAGGGGGTTTGTTAGCACCACCTTTAGGCCTGTAACATGGCGGGTCTACATACCCCCAGGCTTAGTTGCCTAGAGGTCCCCAGTTAGCTGTACAGAGTTGCGTCCCTTGGGCATTTCCGACGCCTATGATTGTAGGTTCCAATCCTGGTTCGCCATGATTACGTTTCACTGTAAATTTCGAATATTTCCTTGACCATGTTCAGGGGAATAAAATCGGCATCTTTGTATGAAATCCATGACACGTTGTGAATGGAATGGTCGTTATCTTAATTTAAATACAATTGTACAAAATGGTTCCCAAATAATACAGTTCCCAAACTGGAATATCGCCTACTGTTTGTAACAGCATATTCACAGGTACATTTACAGCAGGTAGACTTACAGCAGGTAGATTTACAAATCACAAACCTCCACAACACTGAATGCAGCAATAGGCTGCGCCATTCTTGCCCAGCCCCCAAACAAACAATGACCATCTTCTGCTCTCCTGAAATGAAAACAAAGAAGTTCAGAATTTCGGTTCTGAAATTATAACAACAACAACAGTTCCTTGGCTTAATGTTTAATGTCCATTCTGCAAATACCTTCATGTTGACTACAAACTTATGTTGGTATCCCAAAGGAACAGGCTGATATCCTTGCAGGAAATTCCTTTCAATCCAGACTTTGCCCCTTTAGTGCATGTACAGTACCATTAATCTAGATGAAAACATTTTCTGGACTGACAAATAATGGCTGCTTAGTAATGACCCTTTATATATTTAAATGCCAGGGGCAGTGGGGTAGAGTAGTGGTTAAAGAGAAGGCCCGGGGTTCACTTCCCCACATGGTCCAATGTGTGAAGCCCATTTGTGGTGTCCTCCGCTATGATATCGCTGTAATATTGCTAATAGCGGCGTAAAAACAAACTAACTCACTCATTATTTAAATGTCATAATGCAATTTCTATTTTATTGCCATTTTACCTTTGTGAAGAATGCAGATATCAGCTGTGAGATATCTACAGTGATACATCCAATCTCACTATCAACAATAACAAGCATCCCCCGCCACAAATCATCAGATCAAACTTAAAAAGTAATGAAAGTTTCAGATGAAGATAAATGTCAACAAAAACATGACCAGTCAATCTCTCTTGATATCTTGCTGTTTAGTTGTTCAAACACACAAAAATTTTCAAGACTGACTTTGACCTTGACATGAATGTCATAGTGAATGAAATATGCATAAATGGTAATAAAAAATGGTAACATGCTGAAATCGTCAAAGTGTCTTTGTGACCTTGAAAATAAAGTGAAGGTCACCGAAATCGACTGGGCCTTGCATTTTCCCTAGATGAAACTTGACATCAAATATGAAGAATATCCAGTGAATGGTTCTTGAGGTATCTCGCTGACCATCTTACTATGCAGGTTTAACATACTGAAATCTTCAAAGTGTCGCTGTGACCTTGAAAAGTAAGTGAAGGTCACCAAAATCGACTAGCCCTGTGCCTTCCCTAGATAAAGCTTAATGTCAAAAATGAAGAAAATCCAGTGAATGGTTCTTGAGGTATCTCGTTGACAAGCATAACATGCAGGTTAATATGCTGAAATCTTCAAAGTGTCACCATGACCTTGAAAATTAAGTGACTGTCACCAAAATCGACTGGGTCCTGCACCTTCCCTAGATAAAGCATGGTGTTGAATATGAAGAAAATCTAGTGAACGGTTCCTAAGATATCTCGCTGACAAAAGTAAAATGTTAAAGTCCCCTTGTGGCCTTGAAATAAAGGTCAAGGTCACCAAACCGTCCTTATACTGTCATGAACCTAGGTACCAAATATGGAAAGAATCTAGTCAATGGTTCTTAAGATATTCAAATTTGTACGGACAGATGGACGGAACCTAATACTATATCCCCCGCTTCGCGCTAAACGTGCGGCGGGAGATAACAATCAAGATGTACCAGGAATCTTCAGTGATTCACCATAAAATGTCATATAATTTGTTGTTGATCACATAGGCTTGGATATGTTTCATTCTGTTTGGCAGCCTGACAATTCTGCAACTGAGTTGAGTTTCAACCAATCCACTCACCATGGCTTCATGTGTGACACTGCGTCTTCGATGTCCTGTCTGATTTCATCTGCAAATCAACAAACATTAAGTAATCACATACCAACCCATAATAATCCATAACAGAAACTAAGATGGCTACACATGCCCTGGTGAAGGTGTGTACATGAAATATTGGCAAATCCTGGCCAAGTAAGGATAAGGAAAATAAGTAGCTGTCAAGTACATTATGCACAGGGGTTCAAATTTTTTTTAAAGAGCCACTTGCCACAGGGCAAGTGACTTTAAGAAAGTAACTTGTCCTGACTAATTATCCACTTGCCCTGATTTTATGACATAATTATGATGATGTAATTATGAAAGAAGAAGTCAACATCGTATTTGATGTTAATGTTTACTGGACTATTTATTGAAAAGTGATAAATAGCAAAGAAAAATAACTCTACTTTATTATCATTGCGAAATTTAATAGCTACGTGGGCAATCAATCAATGTATTGCGGTTTTGAGCAGATATGAAATTAAATCAAAGTTTATTTGCAGTTTGAAACCATAAGTGGAAATTATCTAGTAGCCCACGGACAAGTAAGATGCCATTATTTGATAATTATGAAGAAGTCAACAATCGCATTTGATGTTAATGTTTACTGACTATTTATTGTGATAAATAGCAAAGAAAATAACTACTACTTTATTATCATTGCGAAATTTAATAGCTAATGCGGCAGATATGAAATTAAATCAAAGTTTATTTGCAGTTTGAAACCATAAAGTGGAAAATAGTAGCCCACGACAAGTAAGATACAATTATTTGAAATGAAAACTGACTTGTCCCGGCATCTCAATGAATGGGGCAGTGGGTAGATGGGATTTTTAACCCCTAATGCACCATCAGTCAACATATTCCTGTCAATATCTCAATGAACGGGGTAGTGGGTAGCCTAATAGTGTTCGCTCTTCATGCTGAAGACCCAGGTTCGATTCACCACATGGGTACAATGTGTGAAGCCACTTTCTGGTGGCCCCTGCTGTGATATTGCTGGGATAGTGCTAAAAGCAGAGTAAAAGCCACCTGCTGTGATATTGCTGTGATACTCACTCACTTAATTATCTGACAATCACAAGCACTAGAGAGGTAAGCCTACCAAATCCTTCATTCTGACAGCCACAGGGACTGGAGATCTGCAGCAGAATCCCCACAGAGATACTCACATGTGGACTCGAGTCTGAAGAGGTTGAAGTTCTTCAGGAGGTAGTCATGGAGTGTCAGGAACTGGAGGTTCAGCTTGGGCAGTGCCAGGCAGCCTGGAAACACAAAATAGATTTGATTGTCGTTACTAGCGTCACACTATGTTGGCAGCCTTCAATAATTGAGTCTGGACCAGACAATCCGGTGACTGATATGGTGAGGTTGCAGACACTGATGTTGGGACTCAGAAACTTCTTTGAGTCGGGATGGACACTATTAACAAATTCATGGATAACAACTTCTTCTCGTGAGCGTGACATTTCGATACAGACTCTTGTACCATTGTAAAGCAGGAGTGATACAGATTCTTGTACCATTGTAAAGCAGGAGTGATACAGATTCTTGTACCATTGTAAAGCAGGAGTGATACAGATTCTTGTACCATTGTAAAGCAGGAGTGATACAGATTCTTGTACCATTGTAAAGCAGGAGTGATACAGATTCTTGTACCCTTGTTGTAAAGCAGGAGTGATACAGATTCTTGTACCGTTGTAAAGCAGGAGTGATACAGATTCTTGTACCGTTGTAAAGCAGGAGTGATACAGATTCTTGTACCGTTGTGAAGCAAGCAGGACCGTTGTGATACAGATTCTTGTACCGTTGTGAAGCAGGAGTGATACAGATTCTTGTACCGTTGTAAAGCAGGAGTGATACAGATTCTTGTACCGATTTGTACCGTTGAAGCAGGAGTGATACAGATTCTTGTACCGTTGTGAAGCAGGAGTGATACAGATTCTTGTACCGTTGTAAAGCAGGAGTGATACAGATTCTTGTACCGTTGTCAAGCAGGAGTGATACAGATTCTTGTACCGTTGTAAAGCAGGAGTGATACAGATTCTTGTACCATTGTAAAGCAGGAGTGATACAGATTCTTGTACCGTTGTCAAGCAGGAGTGATACAGATTCTTGTACCATTGTAAAGCAGGAGTGATACAGATTCTTGTACCGTTGTAAAGCAGGAGTGATACAGATTCTTGTACCGTTGTGAAAACCATTACCGTAAAAGCAGGAGTGATACAGATTCTTGTACCGTTGTAAAGCAGGAGTGATACAGATTCTTGTACCATTGTAAAGCAGGAGTGATACAGATTCTTGTACCGTTGTGAAGCAGGAGTGATACAGATTCTTGTACCGTTGTGTGATACAGAAGCAGGAGTGATACAGATTCTTGTACCATTGTAAAGCAGGAGTGATACAGATTCTTGTACCGTTGTCAAGCAGGAGTGATACAGATTCTTGTACCGTTGTAAAGCAGGAGTGATACAGATTCTTGTACCGTTGTAAAGCAGGAGTGATACAGATTCTTGTACCGTTGTGAAGCAGGAGTGATACAGATTCTTGTACCGTTGTGAAGCAGGAGCAGGAGTGATACAGATTCTTGTACCGTTGTAAAGCAGGAGTGATACAGATTCTTGTACCATTGTAAAGCAGGAGTGATACAGATTCTTGTACCGTTTTGTCAAGCAGGAGTGATACAGATTCTTGTACCGTTGTCAAGCAGGAGTGATACAGATTCTTGTACCGTTGTAAAGCAGGAGTGATACAGATTCTTGTACCATTGTAAAGCAGGAGTGATACAGATTCTTGTACCATTGTAAAGCAGGAGTGATACAGATTCTTGTACCTAAATTGTAAAGCAGGAGTGATACAGATTCTTGTACCATTGTAAAGCAGGAGTGATACAGATTCTTGTACCATTGTAAAGCAGGAGTGATACAGATTCTTGTACCATTGTAAAGCAGGAGTGATACAGATTCTTGTACCATTGTAAAGCAGGAGTGATACAGATTCTTGTACCATTGTAAAGCAGGAATGATTTACTAACATCAAGGTAAAGAAACAGAGCCCTTATTCTCGAAACGTTCGTAGCCCTACGAATTCGTAATTTTGATCGTAGCCAATGTGTTAAGAATGGGCTTAAGAAGTTAGGAGGGCTACGAAGGTTTCAAGAATAGCTAGCCAGGTTGACTTATGAGTCCTGTCATTGTTACAAGGACAGCAGTCATTCCAGACAAAAACAGATGAGAACTGTTGAAAGGGAATGCACTTCACATGCAGTTTTTTAAACTTTGTGGACTTTTCGGAGCCTATAGTTGAAAATGAAAGCCAAACTTTCAAGGTCAGTGACCCCCTAATTTGCTTTGATTATTTAAACACATTTAGAAATACAGTGGTATCTTACCTTCTCCTGAGAAGAACTCAGTGGGTACAATGTTCTCGTCCCAGATGATGTCTTCTGTTGGATACAGTGGCATGTCATTAATCTCCTCCAGCTGAGATGGGTGACGCTCATGTTTTGACACCTACCAGAACAGATGAATAACATGTCAATAGAAGAATAATCCTCTACCTGTACATGAACATTCAATTCCCACTGACCCATGAAGGTCCAGGATAGAATGAACTTTCAGTAACTCATGCTTGTCGTAAGAGGCGACTAACGGGGTTGGGTGGTCAGGCTCGCTGGCTTGGTTGACACATGTCATCGGTTCCCAATTGCACAGATTGATGCTCATGCTGTTGATCACTGGATTTTCTAGTCCAGACTCGATTATTTACAGACCACCGCCATATAGCTGGAATATTGCTGAGTGCGGCGTAAAACTAAACTCAATATTGCTGAGGTTTAACGTCGTGCTTGAGAATATTTTGCTCATATGACGAATGCATGCTAAACTCTTGTACTAGCCCAGACTGAAGCTGGGTTTATAGTTAGCCCACTGAGATACCACAGTGAAGCATGAATACCCCACTTATACTGACTCCGAGCCGACCAGTCCTTGCTGATGCGAAGCCAGACAGGGCAGCTATACCATAATATGACGCGGTCGGGGATAAATGAATTCCCACAGGAAATACTTTCTGTCAGATGCAGCTATCAAATATGATCTAAATGAGATCCGTGTCACACGATCTTCCAGAACAACTTGAAAACTTGAAAAGAGATTCTGAGATACTCTAGAATACTGCCGGAACACTGGGAGGTACGAAGAGAGAGTATTCCTTTAATACTGCTAAAATCAGCTAATAACTGAAATAGTACTGACATACACAACTGTTTACATTGAGAAAAAAAACAAGATTATTATGCACATAAGACAATGTGCAATCTGATACATTTACTGAATGTGGGACTCACCATGAGATGCAGCATGAATTCTGTGTCATACACATCCTTCTGGCCCTCCTCTGGGTAGGGGAGGTAATTCAGTAGGGCCAGGATCTTGTGCAGGTCCATGTTACTGTCAGAGAGAAAGAAGTATTGTTGAGTGAGTGAGTGAGTGAGTTGGGTTTTACGCTGCTTTTAGCAATATTCCAGCAATATCACAGCGGGGGACACCAGAAATGGGCTTCACACATTGTACCCATGTGGGGAATCCAACCCAGGTCTTCGGCATGACGAGCGAACCACTGGGCTACCCCAACGCCCCAGTATTGTTGAGACTATTGTTAGATCTGTGTTTGTACTGCACATAGCCTGTACATGTGTTCATGCAGCGATGTGCCTAAGTGCCAGGACTGCAGATATTCTTTAACTCATCATGCTCTCTGACTCCATGAAATATCCAAGCGACAATTTATCTATCCTGCTAGTTGTCAAAAATACCAGTATTATTCCAACATGGCTAAAAGTAACAGAATCCCATTGTTCCCTTCTGTGATATATCCACTCCACTCATTCTGGACAAAATATGAATGAAGGAAAACACACAGGGTCAATAAATTCCACAGCTTTCAAAAAGGCACAAACAGAAATCTGTCTATTTATATGTGACTGCCGTTCCTATTGAGATGAATAATTACACAACAATGACTCTGGAATCCTGTAATAGACACAGACTCAACAACAGAGAGAGACAGTGGTGCTACCTGAGAGGCTGGAAGTGTTTGAAGAGGTTCTGTCTAGTGTCCACACTGGCCACATTACAGATGGCAAAACTCTGCAGGTCAGGGTAATGTTGGAACATGACTTTCTGAAAAACAGGAGCAAGAATTGGATCAAATTAGAAAACAACAGAAAACAGACCATATCTATACAACAAAGGAAGGATGAGGACTATTTTTATGGATGTACAACTTCTTTATTCTGTATAAGTGACGTTTCGACATAGATTCTTATGTCGTTGTCAAGCAAGTGATGACACTTCTGATGACACTTGTGATGAAACTTGCTTGACAACGACATTAGAATCTATGTCGAAACGTCGCTTATACAGAATAAAGAAGTTGTATATCTATAAAAATAGTCCTCATCCTTCATCTACCCAACTTCTAGAATGCCAATCAAAGAAGATCTGTATAATATAACGAAGCTAATTCAATTTTCAGACTGCAGCTGTAATTGAGTTAAGAAAGACCAAATCTATTTTGTCAGCATCTGCATAAACCCCTTGAGGGGCCTTCCAGTATCATAGTCACAACATCTCATATTTTCAGATGCTTAGCAAGCATGTAAAAGATTTCCTGGTTCTGCAAATTTCTTCTGAAAGATTGATATTATTGTCATTATTTTCTTGAAAAATGTACATGGATCTAAGCACAGTGATCAAGTATTCTTTTAACTTAAACTATACAGATGAACTTTCATGACTTTAACAGATAAGGGGATGTTTTTGAGTAAAGGACTAGAAAGAGCTAAAGAGTTGTTTTAATAAGATGAGGAAGGGTTACCTGGAGTTTGGTGACCCGATTATAATGAAGGTCGATCCTGTCATGTACGGTCAGGGCCTCCCCAGTCTGCTCATCAATCTCGAAGCCACCATAGACTGCCAGCATGTCAAGGAGCTGCAACAAGAGTGAGTGAGTGAGTGAGTGAAAAGACAAACCAGTGATCAACATCAAGAGCATCCATCTATGCACTTGGGATACACTGACATGTGTCAACCAAGTCAGCCTGACCACCCAATCCCGTTTGATGCCTCTTAAGACAAGCATGGGTTGAAGACCATTCTAACCCAGAACTTCACAGGTATGGAGTGAGTGAGTGAGGTGGGAGGGATGAGTGAGTGAGTGAGTGAGTGAGTGAGTGAGTGCAAAAGCTTTTGATGCTACTGCCCTGACCGAAAGTGAGCCTTCAACCCCTCAGGGGAGAGCTTGCCCTTGAAAGTGCCTTCCGCCACCGTAACAACAACAGAACAGCTGGGTACCCGTGAGTGATATAGAGTACGGACATCCAGCGGTGAGTGCCGTGAGAGTGGTCCCGATGTGGAAGGCTGAGTGAGTGAGTGAATGATCGATCCGTGTGAGTGAGAACTTACATGAGACCCTGAGTGCTTTCCAAAGTTAACAACTGAATGGAAATAGCCGATAGGTGTGAGAAAGTTGGACCGGACAGCCAATCTAGCACAAGTGGAGTGAGCGCAGGTTGAATCCGTGAGTGAGTCGACAGGGGTGTGAAAAGTGGAAATAGTGTGGAGTAGCCACGTGAAATCAGGTTGAAGCCGCCAGGCCTTCTTCCAAGCGAGCTTGCAAAAACTACCAATACTGTGGACTCGAATCCCAGAAAAGGGTCTGCAATGCCCCTAATCTTTATCCTGCGTACTGAGCGTTTAACGAATCGCCTATTGTTCTGCAACTGCTGCAGGAAATAGGGAGAGGTTAGACCTGACAGAGGCCAAGGAACTGGTGGATTTGGGTGGAAGCTCCGTTCCGTGAGTGAGAAGTAATAGAACAGGAGGCTGAGCCAGAAACCTGAGAATTACGGAAACCAGCTCTGTGAGTGAGTAAGCGGTGCCAGTGTAGCGAGCTGGCTAATGAGGGGCGGAGGCATGAGTGACTGCCCGTCCAATCCAGAGGATCGAGCCGTAGCACCCTGGTGAGCCCGGTATCCGAGAGCAGAACACGGGTGTCTGATCGTCCCGCTGAGCAAACAGTCGAGAACTGGGAGGTTGGTTCTGAAAATCTGCCTGTCGAGCATCCCACTGCACATGCGGGGCCAGGATCCGCAAGAGCGCATCCAGCCCCGGAGATAAACAGGAGTACCTGACTTACTCGCACCAGAGAGAAAGAATGGGGACACCTGATTGGACACGAAGCCGCTGGTTGTCCAACTGAAGGCGGACTACCCTGCCCGCGGACAGGTTACCCCGTTGATGTGAACTTGCCCAGCGTATCCAAGGATCCCCCTATGAGGTGTCAAACCGGGGACTGTGAGACTGGCTCCAGATCCTCGTGTGAGTAGAGCCAAAGCTTGCTGTATAGGACGCATCCTCAACCGCCCACCACACTACAGAGATCGTCGCCGCCATATGGCCCCAGTAGAGCGGAGCCAAGTGTGCTTGGTGCCTGGGGCTGGAGAGATCTAATCGGCAGCTCCAAGAAAACCAAGTCCTGGGTGGGTACCAGGTCGGATTTCTTGAGGTTGATTATCCACCCCAGTCAGTCTATCACTGTGTGAGTAGCATCTAGACTCGCTGGCTGCGTGAGCAACCAGTCGTCGAGGAGTGGTTGATGGCAGAAAGGAGTAAGAGAACCGAAGGTACTGCTTGAACATGGGTCATGAATCACGCGAGGTCGAGGTGCAATGAGTGATGAGATCACACCGACGCAGTGTCTCCATCTTGAAGGAACCTTGAACAGATTCAACCCTTGAGGTTGAGAGCGGGGACAGAACCCATAACAATGTACGTGAGTGAGTTGGAGTTTTATGTCCAGCTTTTAGCAATATGTGGGCCTGGGAAAACCCAAGCAATATCATGGTCATGCCTGTCGGCCCATGGAAAACACCGAACAAAGTGAAAGCAAACAAGGCTTCACAGCAGCATTGTACCCATAGTTGGGGACTTCCCCGCCATCAGAGCAATCACGGAAAGTTCGGGCGTAATATAATATAATACAAACAATTATGAAACAACCAACTGTGACTGTTCCTTTTCATAGGCAAATAAAGAGGTGGTGCTCAGAGCATAGTCGCTTTAACCACTAGCTCATGCTACCCATGGCAGTGACAGCAGAAGGAATGATGATACGGGTCTAGGAGCCTACCCAGCATGCTAGCGGGAATAACAAACTGGCTGTGTGTATACATGAGTGATGGAGGAATATTGTGCATATGACACTGTGAAAGTCTTTATGATGGTGTTACTTTCAGGGTTGTCATGACTGATACTTTGTATTGCTATGAGAGTACTGTAGTTTGTGTCAAGCACTGACATAATGCTGATACGAAGTACAACACACTATGTCATGGAATGTACATGAAAAGTGAATATACTGAGGGAAACAAATAAGGGAACAGCTCTCCATTGCAGAGTTCCTTTATTTTTTCTCCGACTTCTACCCACAGTGCAAAACAAAGCCTTTAAAGAAACTTCGAAAAGAATAAAGGAATTTGTTCTTGTGTTCCCATATTGGTTTCTGTCAGTATGCTTAGGTAAGATATGGAGAAGTCATTATTGTGACCACCCATTTTTTTACCACCACTTTTGTCGGCTTTTCCAAATATTCATGGGTACAGGGGAAATCTGGAGAATACCCTAGCAATTGTTTTCTTCCTGAACCCTAAAACAAGTATGTCAATTACACACTGAATTACACATCTATCATTATAATTAACCAGGACCCATTCACTTACACAGCTTCCTTTGGAGTATTATTTGAATATTCTGCTGAGCAAGAGAAATGCTGTGATATAAATTAGAGTGAGTGATATTCCAATTCAGCAATATTCCAGCTATATGGCAGCGGTCTGTAAATAATAGAGTCTGGACCAGACAATCCAGTGATCAACAACATGAGCATCGATCTGTGCAATATGGAACCAATGACATGTGTCAACCAAGTCAGCGCCTGACCACCCGACCCAGTTAGTCGCCTCTTACGACAAGCATGGGTTACTGAAGGCCAAGATTCTAACCCGGACCTTCACGGGTACCCGGTATGCTAAATTAGAGAAAGGAGAATTGCAGAGTATATAGAACTATAGCGATATACATGGAGATTTAATACATTGTCACATCGAGGCAGTTGAACATGCAGAGAACTTGGTTCATCGTAAATCTGAAATATTAACTGACAAAACTGATGTTCTGTTACCTGTCCATAGAGCTTTCCCTCTTCTCTTTTCCCGGAGTTTGGAGAGTTTGCTGCGGACGATGACGTGAGCACTGTCCATGAGGAGATTGAAGAAACGGCGAGTTGGAAGCTGAGCTTCAATGTCGATCATCAGCTCCATGAATCGTTCACAGTACCTCACTTTTGTGTCATCCACTGGACCTAAAGCATGCAATCAATCAAATACTGATGCAACCTTTAAAGGCAATCTTTACTTGAAACCTGAGTTGCCAGTTTTTGTGACAACAATTCGATCTTACTGACAAGAGAGAGGTAAACCCTTAGAAGAAAAAATGTAATGAGATCATTTCAGAAGTCTGGAAGCCCATAAAGGACATAAATGTTTGTTTATTCCTTCCTTGAAAGTTCAAGATCACATTCTGAAAAATCAATCGAAGTTTCAAGATACTCTGTTGTAAATTCTGCATACCGTAATGAAATTACAAAATAACACAATTGATTCCAGGAGCAGACAAACCTGTGGTTGATGGTGTGAACATCAGTCTATATCATGAAAATTTGATGATACTACCTCAACCAGGTTGACCAGAACACTGAATCAGCCAGGTCACAGTGACATATCTGAGGGCAAACCTCTAAATCACGCAAGTCACAGTGACATATCTGAGGGCAAACCTCTAAATCATGCAGGTCACAGTGACATATCTGAGGGGCAGACCTCTAAATGAGCCAGGTCAAAGTGACATATCAAAGAGCAGACCTCTAAACGAGCCTGGAGGTCACAGTGACATATCTGAGGGCATATCACTAAATCAGCCAGTTCATAGTGACACATCGAAGGGCACATCTCTAAATCAGCCAGGTCACAGTGACACATCGAAGGGCAGACCTCTAAATCAGCCAGGTCACAGTGACACATCATGTGGCAGACCTCTAAATCAGCCAGGTCACAGTATCATATCAAAGGGCAAACCTCTATATCATCCAAGTCACAGTGACATATCAAAAGGCAGACCTCTAAATCATCCAGGTCACAGTGACATTTCTGGGGGCAGACCTATATATCAGCCAGTGACCGTGACATATTAAAGGGCAGACCTCTAAATGAGCCAGGTCACAGTGACATACTTACAACTGGTCATAGTGACATACCTGAGGACTGTATAGAGTCCAGGATAGTGAAGTATGTGTTGATCAGTTTTGACAGGAATTCTCTCTCGAACTGGACTTTTTTCCTTTTCTCTTCAGTCAGCTTCTGATCATTCTTTCTGATTGAGTTGAAGAACTTCTTGTATTTTGGATGAGCTTGGAAAAGTTCTTCCAGTCTGCCCTAAAAAACAATTAAATTTAACATATGTGAATGAAATGAGATTTCAAGCCATGTATACACTAGACACGGAAAAACGATGTCACGATACACCAACAACTGCATTTACACACTGCAGCGAGTTTGGGATTCAAACCTGGACTGCTATCTGCATACAGCTACCATACTATTTATGCAACTAAAATCAAAGAAAGGATATTTTTTATTCAGCGCTTTCACCAATAATTGTTTTTCAAAATAATCCAGTCAGGACCAGACTAACATGTTGACTGACATCAGAAGCACAGATCCATACTATTGGTGTATGATGACATACAATCATTCAAGTGTTTGAACCTGACTATGTAATCCATATGAGTGATTAAACCTAATTTTACACCACTTTTAGCAATATTCCAGCAATATCACGGCGGGGGACACCAGAAATGGGCTTTACACATTGTACCCATGTGGGGAATCAAACCCGGGTCTTCGGCATTATGAGCAAACACTTTAACCACTAGGCTACCCCACTGCCCCTACAGAAAACAGGTGTAGCAGGGGTAAATAACTGCCTAGTATAAATAAGCTTAAAATTTACTCGAACGTTGAAATAAGTTTGTTCTCAACCACTCTATTACTGAAAATGAAATAGACTAACTAAGGTTTTCACATGAAACCTTTGTCAACTTTCTAAGAATCCATGTTGCTACAGGCAAGTACATTATTATGTGATGGTGTGTAACAGTGAGAGGAATATCAACATGAAAATGAATATGTAACAGTGTAAATATCGTGGAACAATGTGGAAGTTTACCGGCAGCAGGTTGACCCAGATGGGGAGGGACACCAGTCTCTGGATCTGCTCACGGATCAGGTCGACCTCCTGCAACCATGGTAACAGTTGGTGAAGGTATTTTCTTCAAGGAAAACGCAACACACACTTTAAAGTTTTCAGATTTATTATGCTTGTACGGCATGTATCAGTTTGGACTGATGATAGTTTTATAGCCCAAGCCCACTGATGTACCACGCTGCAGTTGAAGAGAGCTGACACAAGAAACAGAGTTTTTTTAGTAAATAATTCAAAATCAGCTTAATGTTCATAACCATCACTTGTACGATGTTTGAAAACTATATTGAGTTTGCAAGTTGGTGCTCTAAATTTCTCCTGCTGATCTTCTAGTCTATATGATCTCTGAAGATTGATGAGTTTTTCCCATTAGCCTTAGTCAAGACTGAACTGATAGTTGTATACTTGCAGCCCACTGAGATACTGTGCCACAGTTTAACATGGGAGCCTACCAGACTGTTGAAGCAGTGGATGAGGAAGACCAGGAGGAGTGACTTCTCCTTCAGTGTAATGTCTCTCTCCTGTAGTGATGCCTCAAGCACCTGCTGGAAATACTCTGGGAAGTGTTCGGGCTTCTTCTTAAACACCTGGAAACAGAAGTGAGTGAGTGAGTTTTATGCTGATTTTAGCAACATTCCAGCAATATCACGGCGGGGACACCAGAAATGGCTTCACACATTTTGCCCATGTGGGGAATCGAACCCGAGTCTTTGGCGTGATGAACAGACACTTTAGCCTCAAGGCTACCCCAACGCCCTTGGAAACCAGGATGGTAGTACTGGAGAAATACCTCTCGTGAATATATAGTGACACAAGGTCAATCTTAATGTGACAATTTAACCTTTTCTGATTTTGCCAACCATTTTATACTCTACAGATTAAAGACACATCTGTAACTTTAAAGACACAAATACAAAAACACGAACAAATGTCACTGTTTTATAATATAAACATTGAAGTCCATAAAAAATGTCTGAGAAGACAGTACACCCCCTAACATCCCTGTCGGAAGTAATACAGTGCAAGTCCTCTAAACTGGCATTCGTTGGGACCTGAACAAATTGCTGGTATAGAGGGTGTCCCGGTTTAAAGAATTTCCCCTTTTCAACCTGAGAATGATCTTCCGTGTGCCATAACATACGACTGAACAACGTGCTGATAGTCATCATAATCTTTATTCATCATTGTGACATGACAATTAATTTAGAATACAAGTGACAAGTGTCACTCACCAATTTACCTCACCTGCTTAGGCCTAATCCTTATCCATACCCCATGTATCAGGCAACATCAATGAGCTTAATGCCGATGGTAATCCACTGTGTTGCTCATACACATTCAACCAATCAACAGGAGAGCCCGAGATACCGGATGCCAGTTTAGATAGCGTTAATTACTGTACAAACAGTCAATTAGGCGGTCTTTGTTGTGCCGAAATACGGAAGAGACTGACGCTGGATTTGAAGGCATGCAAATGATCATAAATTTACTAGCTTCTGCCGATACCAAATTCTAGTGCCGATATTGAGAGCATGCCGGATTGGAGGGCTGCCGGTTTAGAGGGCTTCCACTGTACCGTATATGACCGTCTATAAGCCGAATTTTGAGGACCAAAAAAAGCAGTCTGTAGAAGGGGGTCGTCTTATCCATGGGCTACGCTTTCGTCAAACTTATATATAATCAAAAATATAATACAGAATACCATTATTTAACTCAAAGAAATATATCCTAGCATTAAGATTACCGTGTGTATTTGAGCCGGAAATAGCAATCAGCTGTGCACACGTTTCCCAGCCAACGGGATGAATTCTGACACAGTCCTCAGTAAAATATAATACAGAATACTATTATTTAACCCAAAGAAATATATCCTAGCATTGTGTAATTTTATTTACAGTTTTTATGTAAAATATATATAATCAACACTAAGGTACGGACCCTCATGAACGTGGTAAGCACATGGAATGGGGTAAAATAAGGAAGCCATTTAAATTCACACATTTTTACCGATGTTACTGTAAACTAGCAGTCAATGGAAAACGAGGCGGTAATCAGTTAGTGATTGTTGAATGGGGTAAAATAAACAAGCCAGTTTGTTGCTACAATAAATATGATATTTAGAGAAGCAAAATATATTATGCATTTTCTGTCAACTACACTTCGTTTCGATCCGTGAGTAGACACAATATATATGACAGTGAATTCTTTGAATAATGTGGACCAAAGTTATAATTATTGGTAACTGCCAGTTGTCTGTGGTCTGTGTTTGCCGCGATTAGGACCCCATTGAGGGGGATCGACTTATGCACGAAACATACCATTTTGACACTGATTTTAAGGGTCAAGTTTGGGGGTCGTCTTATCCATGGGGTCGTCTTATAGACGGTCATATACGGTATATGTTTCTTTTACTGCAAAATTAGTAAACATCTTGATCTTTCAACAAACCTGGTACTTTAGCCCTTTTACCCTTTAAACCACCAAACCCAAATACCCTGATGCAAAATAACACAACGTGAACAGCAAATGCAAATACACATAAAAATCTATCATTTCAGAATTATGACTCTTTAGTCCTAAATAAAGTGACCACTTACCTCCCATGCTGGCACTCTTTCTCTTATCTTCTCATTCACGATGATTGCTATTGACATCATGTGGGCAGTGCTTGTCTGGAAATGACACAATACTATGTATGTATTTTACAACATTTACATTTGTTTTGAAATGTACCTGATACATTTATTGATGACTGCACGATGTATTCTTTCATTTCTTTTTGCATTGATGATGATTAAGTAGGTGTGAAAACATATTACTCTAAATAAGTTGATGTTCACATCACTGTAGTTAATCTTGCATGTCATCAACTGTAATCAAAACCTCCTGTTCTTAACATGATTACATTCTTTTGAGGTGAGGTGAGGGGAAATGGGTTTTAACGTTGCACTAAAAAATATTTTGCTCATATGACGACGTGCATGTGTGTGTATGTGTGGCTGCTTGCACTAGCCCAGACTAAAGCTAGTTTTATAGTGCTAGCTCACTGAGATACCATGCCGCAGTGAAGCATGAATACCCCATTCAGACACATTATACTGACTCCGAGCCGACCAGTCCTTGTTGTACCCATTAATGCCGAGCGCCAGACAGGGGCCAACAAGTACCATATTTTAACGTCATTCTTTGAGTAACACATTTTTCCCAAACAACCAGGATTCATAATGATAACATACTTTGAAGTCAGAACTCCATGTTTGCCTCATTCCGTTGTAATTTACCACCATGGAAGAACGTCAAAGAGGAATATAAATTGCTTTCTGGGTTTCAAATTTATTTTACTTTAGGAGCACTCTGAATTTGACATATCTGCTTTTGTTTGTAATCATAGAAATGAAAGTATCTTCTAAAAATAATAAAGCTTCTGTGAACTTGTAATGGATTTTAAACGTCAGAATATAGTACAATCTCACCTTTCAAACATGGTAATATGGTAAAATCTCACCTTTCAAAAATGGGAACGTAAAAAGATTCTCACCTTTCTGGGATCATAATTAGGCCACAGGTAATTCTCCAGGTATCGACTGGGAATATACAAAGAACAAACCATGAAAACAGATGGATATTATTCTAAAAAAGATCACAGTAGGTATGTTGAACAGAGAATTCTTTCAACACAATATACAAATAGCTTTCATTTTAAATTCATTCATATATATTTATGATGACACCTGTTACTACTTTGTGGAAAAAGTTTAACAATCTTTCTTGCATGACAATTCTACACCAGGTTCTTCAAACACCTTGAAATACATTGGGCGAATGTGGTGTAACAGTAAAGTATTTCTGCACAATTCACGGTCAAATGTTCCCAACTCTGAGCATTTAAACAAGTACTGCCAAGCAAGCATTGTGTAGATGACCAAACGCCTGTGTCCATCACTTTAACTTCATGATGACACATGATATTAAGCTAGACACATTGTCTACTGTATATTATAGGTGGTCTGTTTAGTACTCAGTGTCACAAAGTGGCCATATGTACTGGTATTGACAGGAGAAAAGTATACATTCAGATCTACAGGCGATGAAACAAATATGATAACCATGAAATTACTCACCTGAATTCCAACATCATTATACGTCTCGTGGAAAATCTGCAAAATAATTAAGCTGACTGACTGAGTTTAGTTTTACGCCGCTTTTAGCAATATTCCAGCAATATCACGGCGGGGGACGCAAAATAATTAAGAATGGTGTAAGCAATATCCCTTAGTTCTAGAGTATGGCTGCCACTTGCTATGTTCAATAAGACCCTTCCCTACGTAATGAAGGTTTCACCAGAAGCAAATTGTTGTGTCTTACTTCCACACTGCTACTGGATGAAATATATTTCAGACACAAAACAGACAATTCATGCTATTTGAATCATCAAAACTAATTCAAACTGTACATTGTATGTTATATATAAATGACATTTGTATTCTGATCAGTTATATAGTCAAAGTTTGGATTTCAGTGGTTGATTTATTTCAGTCAAACATTGATATCCTAATCTACAATACACTAATGACATCTGAGCATAAGCAATAAGATGCAACATAACAAGCAAATATATGCACATTTATGTTACAAGACAACCTTCAAAATAAAACGTTTAACCACCTACTGTCAACTGCTTACAGTATAAGTTTTGAAAATATTGCTTTGTTCATTATCATGCGTATAAAGAGAAATCCACTCTGCTACTGAGCACCGTATATGCTTGTGCTATAGATCTGTGGCCTTAGTTCTAAATAGAGACTGATCCACTCAGTAATATTTAAATACAATACGTATGTTACTCACTTGGAGGCAACAACTTCATTTTTGTAGAGATCTTCAACAATCTGAAAACAGGAGTGAGTGAGTTGGGTTTTACACCGCTTTTAGCAATATGCCAGCAATATCATGACGGGGGACACTAGAAATGGGCTTCACACATTGTACCCACGTGGGAAATCGAACCCGGGTCTTTGGCGTGACAAGCGAACGCTGTAACCACTAGGCTACCCCACTGCCCCTACAGAAAACAGGTGTAGCAGGGGTAAATAACTGCCCAGTATAAATAAGCTTAAAACAGGAATACAGATGTCAATAATGGCTATACTCACGATAATTTGGATTACTGACATCTGTATCGTGTTGACAGTTTCTATGTCATAGCTTGCCATACATATATACAACTGAAGAATGTTGAACATCTGAAAATTTAAATCTGACACCATTCCATGATGAACCCCATAGCTTTCTAAAACATACCATTTAACACATAAAAAAAAGTGTCATGATGAAAAGGGGCATGTTGCCTCAGTTACATTATATCTCAAGAATTGTCTACCTGTGGCTTAAATGTTGATCCTTCCTTCAAAGCCTGTTCAATCCAGTACTGACTGGCAACCTGCAAAAATAGAGTCAATCGTTTCACTCGAAGACGTGATTTACATACAATGGTAAAATGTTGGTATTTATCTATTAGACTCTGATATCTGGTTCCATGTATACTGCAAATATATTACTCATATGCAGTGTATGAAATAAGGTCCGTCCGACCGCACAAGACGGGTTGATTTCAGACGGACGCTCTAGATTTACAGCTAACCAGCCTGATGGTCTGGTAAGAATTTGAGATGTTATATACATCTGAGTCATATCTTGGTGCCTGGTCTTGTTAAATCTGGTTTGGACGGGTAACATTTTGAGTTACCAGCCCTGATGTCTGGCTGGGTTTTTGGCTTATTTCATACACTGTCATATGAAATAGTATCTATAGTATTGATCTATGATATCATAGTTGAACTGAGATGTAACATTATGAACTGATCTTCAGTTAAAGTTGTCGCTTTACCATGTTTATCATTGTTTACTATCACACTCAGGGGTGGAAATAACTTTAAAATTGATAGTATACTCCGGTACAGTGACACATGTAATGTCACTTGCCCTGATAATTTTTCCACTATACCGACCGTTTTCCTGCTGATTTTTTAAATACACAACATAATTAACATTGGAAAGTCAACTGGACATCGGTACAGTGTGATATACAAATTTGCTTGCCCGACAGAAAAAAGCACTGGACTCGGACGTCGGGCAATGGGTTATTTCCACCCCTGACACTGTACTGTTGACTACTCACCTGCATTATGGTGTCACCCTGGATCTGTTCCACTGTCAGGGACAGACTTTTCTTCCCACTGGGAGCACTCATGATGATAAGTTGTGTCAGTCAATTTGATCAAAACTGAAGGTGATAAACCTGAAAATTAATCATCATGTGTGTTACATTTATGGCAAAATATCAAAATATATTATTATTATTAACCAATCTTGATTATGTTGTCTAGACTTAATGATTTGGGTTTTAGCATTGTGTTTGCAGCTAGTAAATAAATCATTATATGAGTTTGGATGAAACAATACAATGATTGATGTTATAAACAATCCACTTTGTCAGGGTACAATGACACTCATTCATTGATGACATGCAGCAAAATAAAAGTGAACCATACACACTAAGTCAAAACTGTCAGTTTGATAGCCCTGGCACACTATAAATATCTAAAATTGTAAAAACTAAAATTCAAAATATTTGAAATTGTCTGGTGAAACGTAGAATTTAACAATACAATTATACAACAATTGTTGACAGGTGGACAGTTTTACAAAACATACTTACTCACTTGACTTGATGTATGTTGATTGTTTATGTAGAACAAAGCTTGAGAATAATCATAGTTAACCGGCTTTTTCTCTTCATAAAACGTTCTTCGCATGTGCCGGAAGTTGATTTCCGGAAGTCAACAAAAGAAGCAGAGGTACGAGAACATTGTTTCGTATAAAGTTGTTGGAGCCACCGTTTCGTAACAATTCCCGCGTGGCAAAGAAGACTGATAAATTGATAATGTATTGCCCTCTGTTTTTTAACCCTCCAACGTTATTGGATGGTTAAGAGAATGCATGCCGAATCTATTTTTGCTCCTGGCACTGTCCACAAAATCGGCAATAAAGTGCAATGAAAAGAATAAAAAATTCTAAATCAAGCCAAATGGCAGCAGAGTCCCTTTATTTTCGACTTCGCTTGTACTCTTCAGCTGGTTAAAGAACTAACTCTCCACATTCGTACGATGTAACCGCTGTCTAAATTGATGGAATTTAATCAACTGGGTTGAATTTACTCAGTCTAATATTATGCACCTCGTGTATATACGGGGCGGTGGGGTAACCTAGTGGTTAGACTACAAAACTCGTCTCTGAAATGAACATATTTTATGGAAAATAAAAGTTTTTAAATTAAAATTATATGTACAGTAAAAAGGAGCCCCAGAGACTTTCTTCATTTTCAGATCTAGACTTGCCACATGTTCTAGACTTGCGTGGGCTTTCTTGGATATATTTGCTTCAGGGTATGTATGACAGACTACCTATAATGGTTAAAGCGTTCGCTCGTCGCATCGGTTCTATACCCCACATGGACACGATGTGTGAAGCCCATTTCTGGCGTCCCCTGTCCTGATATTTCTAAAAGCGACTTTAAACTAAACTCGCTCAATCATACACGCATGCACCATACAGATGGCCCGAACAGGGTTTGACCTTAGCCCTGAAACGCTGCAGGTCCTAACAGGGAGACTATATTGTAGATGTTCCCTGGTCCTGAGGACCCACAACCATAAACAGTTGTGGGTCCTGATCAGAATGAGTATGCCCTATAGTTTAATATGGAAATAATACTCTTAGTTATTGGGGATGTAAAAGCTGTCGACCATAAGGACCTGCAGAAAACAAAAACCGTGGGCTTTGGGTCTGAGGACCGACGTTAATTTCGAACGCTGCGGCTCTTGAAATAAAACACACGTTTGAAATGAAGTCCGTGATCGGTAAAAACTAATTCCAATTAAGTAGTAAATATTTCCTTAGAGACCTCTAATGTATCTAATATATGTTGTTTCGCGTCCATCCCCAATAACTTGCATAACTCGATGATGATCATGGGTGGACCCAGGACTTCTGAAAGGAGAGGTTCAGGAGGTTCGAACTCCCTGAACCCCCCATTGGCTCCGCCAACGCAAAAAAAATCTTCAATGTGACATTAAGTCATTTTCCAAGGGGGCGTTCGAACAAAAAACAACCCCCGGATCCGCCACTGATGATCATGAAGGGTCAGGGTCACTGTCGCTCCAACGTGGCTTTCGGAGACGTTTCGATCGAGTCAGAGAGAGAGAGGTGGAGTGAAATGAGCATTATACGTACATAGCAAGTAATATATGCCAGCGTCCGTGTGTGTGTGTGTGTGTGTGCGTGCGTGTGCGCATCCTAGTCCGGACGAATGCAGATTTTAAACTGAGATATTGTATACTGACTGAGTAGGTCAGTCCTTATTATCCCACAATCCCTGGCGCCAGGCAAGGTAACAAGTACAATCTGTTGAGTGTTATGACGCGGCCGGGGATGGAACCACCACTACCACCACTACAATTCTAGATCTGCACACTACATCAATTAGGCGCTGCACCAAGGAGAGACAAGAAATCGTAAACAATCATCATGGAAGCGAATCACATGATTCACATCTTTACCATTCATCACACATGCACACTTCTCTAGCCTATCAACTGTAGACACTTTGAAACGTTTTTACTGTACAACATGACAAAATAACATGATATAATAACAGGCAACTTATAAATCTACTACTCAATACCAAAAGGATGCAATATTTCTTGCTGTCCCCATGTCGGGTTACTACTAAAATATTGCATCTTTTTAGCGGTCATTTAAGCACTCGTAAAATACTTTTTCTTGCAAGACGCACAGGCTGTTGGGACAATATCTACTGGCAAAAAACTGTTGAAATGAGGTGGAGAATGTAGGTTGACAGATTCAGCGTACAGTACAGTTACGCTGTTTGGCAAAAGAAAGATTTCGTTCATGTTTCAGACCTTAGATTTGCAATGTTTCGTTGATTGTTCTATTACGTTTGTCATTTTTTTGTCACATCCACTTTTTACGCGCAATCTGTATTTTTCCCGACACGTATAAACAGGAAAGAAACATGCACCAGTTACAGAACTGCAACAATATGTTACGACACCCAGTCCATGTTCCATACAATATAACGTATGTTTAGGATTCTTTAAATCGAAGTTGGTCTTAATCTAACCGTCCTATCCAATTAGGTGGTGACAACAACCTATGAATAATATTTGTTATAGTAACATACCTTCGATGTAGACAAGAATAAAAATGACAAAAATAAAAATCTGCGTGCCCCGGGATTCCTTCAATATTATACTGACTAAGGCAAGTATCCAGGCGTGTTCCAACGTAGAAATGGTATGAGGTTATATAATGTTTTGAGTGAGTCGCGTCACCAGAAAGTTATAACTGAATCAGGTATAAAACAGGGAATGGTCTCAAACAAAATCTGAAAACAAACAATATGAAAAATAGGAAATTCAAATAAAACAAATAAATAGAGGTTAATATCTATAAGTTTCAAAACCGCACGAATAAACCCTGTCAGAGATCGCGGTCTCTAACATTTATTCAGGCCTGAGTAATATACTGCCGGGCAACAGAAGTACACCATGCATTAGTGTTTGATGATGTTCAAAACTACAATATACGCGCAATAATAATTCGGTGTTGATATATATATATATATTTTACTTTCGTTTGCTGACTATTCAACGAAACTAACGCTGTATATATACTTTTGATTGTAACAAATAAACCCCTTTAAATTGAAAAGGAGCCCCAGGGAGACCTGAACCTGGGCAAATATTGACTTGCTTCAGTTAGGGATTTGGCATTGCAGGGAGGGCCAGGCTGTAGGGAAAAAAATCAGGGTTCAGGGACTGTGAGACAGACTAAGTATTCAACGTATTTAGTAACATACGTTTTCGTAACATTAAATGTTCCATTCGTTTGTCAAATCCAACTTTCAAATGTGTTCTTTTGGCCGGCAGTGTATTTATAAATCGAATTTGGTTTCCACGTCACTGTGTTAACCATCAAAGTGTTTATCAGTCTATGAAGTTTATTTACTTATGGATAGGTACTTTCGATATTAAAATCCCTGGAATATATGTACAGGGATGAAATTAACTTGTTTATTTATCTCAGTTGTTTATCGCGGCGTATTGCTTCATTCAGAGACCATATAATATTATATGGTCTCTGCTTCAATGAAATCATCTCATAGATTCGAGCAGTTTTGACTTATGTGAGATCGGTTACTGTTTATAGCGAATAGATCACGTGAATCACGTGTTTGTTATCTATTTCACTAGTAACAATAGGCTATACAGGTCTAATTTCGTTTGAAAAACACATCGTCTTTCTTTGTCGTACGACAGGTGCGACGATGCGTTACAACCAATGAAAATACTCGTGGTAAATAACGGCAGCTCTTGCTGTCCAATCGTATACGAGATAACAAACCAGTTGCCGGTGAATCTCATAGTCGGCATCACAACCGAAGATGGCGGATAGCGAGAACTCGGTAGAAATGGAGGGACTTTACCAGCCCCCAAACGAGCTTCAGAAAGATGCTCATGTCAAGAGCTTTGATCAGTATAAAGAAATGTACAAGAAGTCCGTTGAAGAGCCAGAAGAATTTTGGAAAGAGATTGCAAAGGAATTTTATTGGAAGTCGCCCCCCACTGGCCGGTTTCTTGAGTACAACTTCGACTATACACAAGGACCCATATCCATCAAATGGATGGAAGGAGCGAAAACTAACATCTGCTACAACGTGCTTGACAGAAACATCGAACGTGGTTTGGGAGACAAGATAGCATTTTATTGGTAAGACTGTCATACATGTTTTGTGTTTATATGTAGCATATATGAGTGCCAAATGAGCCAAGTGTTGACAGGGCCATCCAAACTTGTGACGTCACTGTGCCTTTGACGTAATATCGTGGAAATTGACGCATCTTCGATCGATGGGTGAAATATTCAAATGTTTACAATGCTTAAAAAAACAACTAGTTAGTGGTTGCTGTGATGTCCTTGGTGTACATTTCAACTGCAAGCGAACAATGTTTTCTTTGTTTATATTTTATTAAAGGACAACAGTGCATATGACTTCCACTCTGTTAAGAATTAACATGGTTACATTGTAAGTTTGTGTGCATATACAGGTAGATTCGTGTGTCTAAATAACGTGATAACATTGAAGGATATCCCCATTTAATCTGATAATCTACTTGTCCAAACATACTCAGGACACCAGGCTTGCCCTTTATTTGTTGTAAGAGGCATCTAATGGGATCGGGTGGTCAGACTCGCTGACTTGGTTGACACTTGTCAGTGTATCCCAGTTGTGTAGATCGGTGCTGATGCTGTTGATCACTGGATTGTCTGTGGTTCAGCCAGCTAAACGTCGTTTAGCTGGCTGAACTAGATTGTCTGGTTCAAACTCGATTATATACAGGCCACTGCAATATACCTGGAATATTGCTGAGTGCAGTATTAAATAACCAACCAACCTTAATTTGTTTATCATTTATGGTTGCAGTGAATAAGTGAATCAGTGGCAGTTATAGTTCAAAAACAATGTATAACAATGTCCAAAGAAAATAATTACAAAAGTAGCATGAGAAAATCTTCAGCATGTTTGACCCAGGTTGACAAAAATCTATTCTTTCTCAGTTAGATATATTGTCAACATGACCAATTCAAACTTAATTTTAAAAAAAGCCCACAAATAACAGAAACATCAATTTTGTGAAAAAAGTGTAAATGTTTACTGATTTCATGTTTATGTCAGCTTATTGTATTTACAATGCTGACTAGCTGTGCTAGCATGACTAATATTTTGTAGTAGTTACTAGTCCTTTTGACTAGTACCAAACAAAAAGAAGACACACAGCAGTCTTCCAAATCTTGTTACTGGCTTTTAGTGTATTTGACTGGACTTCCCTCATGATATCATTTTGAATAGGTTTTTGTCTTATATGACCATAAAGTCTTAAATTACCATGCTCAGACCAGACCAATTTTATTTCTTGTTTTATGGATTCGCTAGTCATATTTTTTCAAGAATAAGAAAAAGAATAATAATGAATTTTCCCCACTAAAAAAATAAATCCTACTGTTTGTATTGGCCAAAAATGTAAGTGTACAAGAGAGTCTCTTTTTACATTGTCATTTTTCATCCATATACACTTCATAAATTGCCACAAGTAAAATCCTTTTTGTACTGAAAAGGAACATTATTTTGACTGGTGAATCTTTCTCTCCCCCCTCTCTCTCTCTCTCTCTCTCTCTCTTCCTTCCTCTCTCTCTGTCCTCTCTCTCTCTCTCTCTCTCTTTCCCCCCCCCCCCCCTTAGGTTTCCTAAGAATAAAACAAGAAATAAGATTGGTCTGGCCTTATCAAATGAATCAAAAACCTACCCCACTCAGGCAAAATACCTAAGTGGCAAAGTTTGCAAACAGCTACTGCTCAGACATATAGTCTCTTTTCATCATATTTGCAAACACTGAGTTCTGTTGTCATGTCTTTGGTAGCCAAGGAACTCCAGTCAGCATATTATCTAATGAAGCCCATTCATATTGCAAGTTCATCAAAGGTTCACTACTTAATGTATTCAGTCGGGAGTATGGCTGAATAAGGCTGACATAAGCCAATCACATGGTCAGTGATATCCCTTGCTGTGATGACAGGCTTGTGACAGCTGTTGCATTATCTAACCCACAGTTATGGGAGTTTTAATCAATGTCCTGTTCCGATGTTTGAAGATAACAGGTTAGATAATTGTGAGATGTATATTATAATTACCAGATGTGTCTGTCACACAGTGACTGTTGTGACTTAAAATGAAAAAAAAAAATATGTCTCAATTTTTAAAAGCAGATCAAGGTTCCATTTAACCGAGATTCCATTCATAATGTTCATTAGAGTTTAGATACCAATAAGAGTCCAGTGTCTATTGGTCATCCTTAGAAATCACATTTTCAAAATATTTTGTGTCATATGAACAGCTGATCGATCATCGAGGCAGTGATAAATTGCTTTGGCAACAGTAACATGAACAAACGGGTGGAAAATCATGGCTTTAAATGTATATAATGCTAGGGCCCTCATAACAATGTTCAGGTGTGCAGTTTAAGTGTGCCAAAGAGAAAGCATTTTATCCATCTTCAAATTCAGTGAATTTCATTTTATCACAAGTGATGTGATAAGAAGTTATATTCTTTACTCAACTTGTTTGCACAGGTAGCCTTTCCAAAAAACATTCGCCACTGACCTCAAATCATATACATCCTTATTCTGCATGTTCTAAGTGTGCAATTACAATTTTAATCAAGCCATTAGCATGAGTAGCACTTTGAACTGAGAGATTTTTCCTATCATGTTAAGTCCTTGTTAACATTCAACCGACAGCATTGTGACTGCAGAAATAATCAGTTTTAAGAGATACATTTTTAGTCTCTAACCAGGTTTGTTCACGTTCGTGCACTAGACACAGTTTCAACTCCTCAGCCTAAACTTATTGGTGGACACATCAAGATGGACCTGCTTGAGTGATGAATGACAATCATGAGTATGTAGCTTATATTGTATGGCACCTCTCTACTGACCTTGACCTTGCTGCCCTGTGTCCACAATACCATTCATATAGTGCCCCCCGGCCAATGTTGGTATATTGTCCTATACGACAGTAAACAGTACACAATGTAGATCTGTAGTGTACACATTTATCATGCTGGTTTCTCTGAATGATGGATGAAGTGTTTACAGGGAGAGGTTGATATATAGGATGTGCTTATGTACTTACTAAGGTACTAAGCAGATGTCTAAACATGCGTACAGGAGTAAGTTATCAAGTCACTTTGTTTGGGAGTAAATGTACAAAATATTGTCACATCTCTATGTTTTCTATGTGGAAGAAGTTACTGTGTGTGTGATTTATCATTCTTCAAATTTCAAAATGTCTGTGAATATGTTGAATGTTGACCCGTTTGATAGAATCAACTCAATTTTTTTAAATGAGTTCAAGTCACCAGATAAAGGGGTCATTGTCGATGGTAAATGTGACAGTAATAGTCAAAAGTAATAGTTTTATGTAATAGATTTACATATGATGTATGTGACAATGTAAGTTTATTACCTTAAACAGGAGTCCTGACCTTAAAGTTTTGTTTTTCTTGAGTTGCACCATCCATGACATATAGATTCTATCACCTGTCTTGTATTGTCCATGTGCTATGCCAACAGAGTAAATTTTTTTAAAACATTTTGTCTGAAGAAGGTTTTGCTTATCTGTCAAATTAAAATTTTGCAAATAAAAAAAACACTAAAGGTAGCATGTATGGGAAACACAAACATCAGTTCTTCACACTATTACCCACTGGTTGTTCTGGCCCACAGGTAGTTTAGGCTATGAGCTCAAAGCATGGGCTGTAACAGCTGCTACCTTGGAACCTGATTGCTGTAGGTAATGCGTAAGCAAATTCTCATGGTTAAACAGAGTGCTCTCACTTCTTTGTCAGCTGGGGTCCTGCCTTTCAATTCAGGACATAATGGGGATAGTTCCATGGTTGAAGTACTGTGCTCTGTGACTTGGAACGACTTAGCTATTGAAGCCATCTCTCCTTTGTCAAACCTGTTTATAGTAGTAGCTGTTTTGGTTTCTTGTTTTCTTATACAGTTTACTGTTATGACTTGTTATATGGCTTGTGTTTACATGTTTTCTGAGCGTTAAAAACAACTGCCGACAACATGAACAACTTACTTATATCAAATTGTTCAACATAGCCACGTTTTACTTTGTTGCTGAGGAGAGCTATTTTTCTAGCACCAAATATAAAAGAGGACACCCACCTGCATGTTCTTCACCAAGGGAACTCCCTGCCTTTCTCAACTTGCATGATCAATCAAAACCTGTGGAAGTTATGTTTTTAACGTTATATTGTAAGTCTTACCTGAGTATTCTCTGCTTGTGAAAAGAGGTGACAAGAATGTTGATTCGGTGGTCACAATGTTTACTGGTAGTGAGTGAGTATGGCTTTACATTGCTTAAGCAATGTTCCAGCAAAATCATGGTTGGGGACACCAGAAATAAGCTTCTCAGATTGTACCCATTTGGGGAAACGAACCGGGGCCTTTGGCATGAGCGAAAGCTTTAACCACTAGGCTACACCCCCACCCAAGAATGTTAACCCCTGACAAGAATGTTAACTGGGTGGTCACAATGGTTACTGGTAGTGAGTACCCCCAGGTTAACATGTGATTGGGACTGGGGCCCCTGCAGCCTACACAGGTCATAAGTGGAGATTAAAACCACGGGGTAAACACGCTTGGTGACTTACATCCTTGTGACGTCATCATACACCAATAGCATAGGTCGTTGCTCACATTATGAATCACTGGATTCTATGGCCAAGTATTTTTTGTTCATTGTTTTCCCTTTCTTTTCTTTTTATTGACACAGCTTCAATACTTACAGCACTGGCACCATATTCCCACAGTATGAATACACAAAACATTGATACATCCTGTGACCATACAATGTTAACAGGCCTTATTTGTATAACAAGTACAAATTCTGCTGAATGCAACATTAAACAAAAAACACATACTCCCTGAACTCAAACTGATCTGTCACTGCACACACCACATAAGCTATGATAATGGGCTGTAATACAATCTGAACTGGATCTGCTCACTTTCCTAGAGAATTCTTAAGCCTTTGTATTTAGATTAAAATTTATTTGAAACATTTCTTTAGAAAACTTCAACAATGATCGCCTACATTCCTGCATGTCATGATATACTTTGTTGTTGACATGCTGTGTCAGGCTGACTGAACATGCTCTAGACCTGACTGTACTGCATATGTGAACAGTTTAGAGCCCACACCAGCCCCTTCTCATTTCTCACGGGGCAGTGGTAATGATGACACCGTGATCCCATGCACGCAGGTCCGGGTATTTATATCCATAGTGAAGTCTTGGTAAAGTTATATGCTTGGACTTTAGGTTGTGATGGGTCATCTTTGTCACCTTGTTTTGAAAAATATATTTATTACACAAACAGGTGTTTCATAACTCAATTCACATGACATGTGTACGTGAATCTGTTATTAAAACAGATCGCAACCCTTTACAACACGATATGTAGAGTTTTCTTAACGTCAAAGCGGCCAACTTTGTAAGGACTTTGCAGTCAGTCCTCTAGGGAATGTGGCATTTTGTCACAATGTTAAAATATGATCATGGCAAATCTTAGAATAATTCAGTCCGAGTTTGATGAAATATTTGTTTAAGCTCTCTCAATGCTTGCAACAATTCACCAGTAAATCATAATATGTCACTTGCATATACAATACTTGGTCATTCATTGACACAAAATATCAAGTACACCTTTTTTATCCCACCAGCATGTAATGCGGTGGGTTATAGTCGTCGCCTCGTCCGTCCGTCTGTCCATCCGTCCGTCCGTCCGTAATCAATTTGTTTCCAGAGCATAACTCAAAGACTGTTCGATATTTTTCAAATTAGTAGATATATCAATCAGATCCTAAAGTTGTGCCTTTTGCTATTTGCAGATTTTTGGCATATTTATTTTTCCCGGTTTCCATGGAAACGATTCGGACTTAATCCCAAAGGGGAGGGTGGGCTTCGTTTCCGGAGTATAACTCAAGAACGTTCAATATATTTCAACAAAACTTGGTAGATATATCAAACAGAACCTTAAGTGGTGCCTTTTGCTATTTGCAGATTTTTGGCATTTTTATTTTTCCCAGTTTCCATGGAAACGATTCGGACTTACTCCCAAAAGGAGGGGTGGGTTTCGTTTCCGGGGCACAACTTGAAAACTTCTCAATATCTTTCAGCAAAACTTGGCAGATATGTGAGGCAGATCCCAATGTGGTGCCTTTTGCTATTTGCAGATTTTTGTCATTTTTATTTTTCTCGGTTTCCATGGAAACGATTCAGACTTAGTCTCAAAAGGGCGGGGTAGGTTTCGTTTCTGGAGCACAACTGGAAAACTTCTTAATATCTTTCAGCAAAACTTGGCAGATATGTGAGTCAGATCTTGAAGTGGTGCCTTTTGCTATTTACAGATTTTTGTCATTTATTTTTTTCATGATTTCCATGGAAACGATTTGCACTTAGTCTAAAATCAAGCTGGACTTTAAGTAACTGTCAGATGATTTGTTCTTTCAAAGATGTGGGGGCCGGGGGGATATGTCATCTTCTGATGACTCTTGTTTACTTCAGCAACAAACTCTCTCTATAACCATGAGAGTAATCTATTTTGCTATACAAGTTTTTCAAGGCAATGTTAGCTTATCATTTCATACCTGTTAAGTTTGCAAATTTAATATAAGAGAAATAAATAGTGTTGTTTGATGCATTTATTGTGTTCAGATTAATGTTCCCCTATCATGGCTGACTGACTGACTGACTGAGTTTTAGTTTTACGCCGCTTTTAGCAATATTCCAGCAATATCACGGCGGGGGACACCAGAAATGGGCTTAACACATTGTACCCATGTGGGGAATCGAACCCGGGTCTTTGGTGTGACAAGCCAACGCTTTAACCACTAGGCTACACCACCGCCCCTCCCTATCATGGTTATCAGACTGCTTGATCAGTGTGACCCAGCTGGAAGCTATGTGAGGCAGGAGTTTATTATATTTACGTATAGGCCAAGCTACTTAAGACTGAACAGTAATTAATATTGACACTGCATGCCTGTGTGTGGTACAGGGATTAAAGATAACTTAAGTCTGTGCCCTGCCTTCAAGTTGTGTTTGTATAAGGTGCCTTCTTGTTCAGTCACATTTAAGCAAACATTGCTACACTGAGATATGCAAAGGCATGTTTTGTTCTTGTTTGCAGACTTATTTTTGTTCTACTTTTAGAGTTTTTTCAAACAATAATATTCTCGAAAAAAAAATTAAATGCAAAAGAAACTTAGGTCTAGTACATGTGATAATGGTTTGACACATTATCATGATGATGAGTATTTATGAAAAATATTGCAGATTGATTCTTTGAACCCCAGTTTATTCCCTGGATATATGAACCATGAATTACGTTAATTACATGCACGTGAGACTTAGTACACTGCTGTTTTGGATGATTGGCCCAGTAACAATTAGTCAGAAAGCCAGATATGGTCAAATTGTTTTTTCAGTATGCTCAGTTTATGTTATATTTACAGACTGATGTACACAGAACTAGAGCTGCAAAGATATGTCATCATTGCCTAAGATAGTACAGAAGTCTTGATTTCGAATATTTCGATTCAATAGAGAATACCAGGAATCTTTAGTTATGGCAATGTACTGAGCACTGTTCAAATGTTTTTTAACGTGACGGACAACATTTCTATAAATATGAGGCCATACAGTTTCTGTAACATAAATTCTACTACGCAACTCATATCTTCGTTCGAGAACACTTACCAAGTATTTGAAGCCTTCAGATTGAACTGTCCATAGGGTGTTATATCACTTGCTAGGTAGCCGACAGTTGTTTGATACAGCAGTGTATATTTCATGGTGTTGTGTGACAGTTTCGTTTTGAGTACTTCCTGTAATTGTAATTATCCATATTTGTCTTCTTTTAGTTCATTGACAGACGACTAAGGGGATAGTGATTCATTGGTGCCAGTCTTTTCGGTTGACAAATTGTGATGTCTTTCAGGTGATGTTACATGTTAGAGGTGTTGCAGGCTTTATTGCTGGCGTCTGTGTAACTGATTTTGCATGTTTTATCCTCAAAGTTATTTCTATTTTTAAATGCAAAATGCACTCATACTTAAGATCGAAGCCATCATTGTGGGTCATGCAGCATTGGCATAACCTCTGCTGCCTCCATTTTGTATGGTGTTACAACCAACTAGGTGACAGCATTGGTTTGACTGCATAAAGAACTGGCCAGTGAAGAGGCTCATTCAGAATGCTAATACTGGACTGCACCAAAATGGAAAACACCTGAATCGAAAATTGAACCAAAGGTAAATACACTATTGTAGCTCTGCCCAACCATTATTGTCTCTTCAATTGGTGTTCATTAACTTGTTTAAATCCTGTTCTTGAATTCACATGCAACATAGTACTCTCTTTTGATGGAATATTATTCCAATGCCAGTTTCCTACCTTGTTTAAAGGTAAGATATATTTGATTGCTAAAGCAAAAGACAATTTTGATTCTGTGAACACCTGATAGCATACACATTAAGTGCTGGCCTGGTAGGGGGACACAATGGCTTGCAAACATGGATAGGCTATCAGAGCACTTCCTACTGCAAAGATAATTTATGACAATGAAGGTCAAACGATGATGTTGCAAGTTTTTGTGAGACACAGTTGCTGGCTTCTCATATCACGACACTGATCCTTGTAAGAAATTGTAATCTAACAATCTAAACTTGAAAAAGGTTTCTTCAGGTGCAAACAAATTGTATTTTGTCTCGGATATTCTTGTGATTTGATTTACACCAGATGCAAGCACATGATTTAGTCTTCATTGAAAGGGAACTGGGGCTGTCCATTAATATAACTGTCAAATAAATGTTGAGCTATTTAAATCGCTGCTTGCCCCTATTTTCTTTGTAGGTTTGTTAGCACCTTACCTGTTCTTGTTTGTTTTTCCCAAATGGTGAATGAGAACTGAATCACTTTGACCTGTCCTCAAAACATTAAGGGTGCAGTGGGATAACCTAATGGTTAAAGTGTCCGTTCATCACGCTGAAGACCTGTGTTCGATTCCCCACATAGGTACAATGTGTGAAGCCCATTGTGTGTCCCCCTGTGTGATATTGCTTAAATATTGTTAAGAGAGGCGCAAAACTAAACTCACTCACTCACTCAAAACATTAAGCTGAGATGCTGTGATATACCTAGAAGATTGTTCGAAGTGGTGTTACTGACTGACTGAGTTTGGTTTTACGCCGCTTTTAGCAATATTCCAGCAACATCACAACAGGGGACACCAGAAATGGGCTTCACACATTGTACCCATGTGGGGATTCGAACCCGGGTTCAAAGTGGTATTAACACTCAATCACTCATATAAAGATGATGATGATGCAAGAAACCAGTATCCATGTACATGCAGGGCAATTTCTCATTCACATTTTCATGATACTACACACCAGCATGCACCTGTTATCATGACTGTGATGTCATGTTATCTGTGCTGCTACAGTCCTGCTACAGTCCTCCACATACGCCCCCATTGATAACATGTGCAGGTCACCACATTGTCCACGACACTGAAACTGCTGTTGGTGCAGATATCAGGGATATGATTACTGACCTGGATTCTCTTACCTTACAGTGCTTATTATCTTGATTTGATTGCTTAAAATTCAAATTAGATCCTCTCTGACCATCAATGACTGTCTTGGAAAAGAAACTTTTAAAAGATGGTTTTAAAAGACAGTTTTGGCTGATCTTTTTTGAAGATTTAATTAAATAATAAAATAAGATAAAGGATATGATTAATGTTGTGTGTGGCATTTAGATGATGACCTTTAGTATTGCTATGAACGTTTCAGTAATTATTCTTCGCACATCAGTGAAACGTGATGAAGTGTGTACATTAAATTTGGACAAGCAATTTATTAGACCTGTCAGTCCAGCTGCATGGCTCAAATTTTGCACTCTGATGTTATACATGCCAGACACAGTGGTGGAAACGGACTCAAGGTGGCATTTTCTAATGACATCAAACTTCTATGATACTTTGGTTGGTTGGTTTGTTGTTTAATGCCACATTCAGCAATATTCCAGCTATATGGTGGTGGTCTATATATAATCCAAGTCTGGACCAGATGATCCAGTGATCAACAGCATGAGCATCGATCTACGCAGTTGGGATACATTGACATGTGTGAACCAAGTCAGCGATCCTGACCACCCAATGCCGTTAGTCGCCTCTTACAATAAGCGTGGGTTACTTAAGATCAATTGCAGCCCGGATTTTCATGGGTCATATACTGTAACTTCTGGTGGAACTCATGTCATGGGTTTTCCCCGAAGGTGTTACCTTTTGGGCCTTCATGTACAGCCCTGCAGACTGGATTAACAACTTCTATATTGCAATGGATGTGACATTTCAGTTTAGATAGTAACACTGTTATCAAGCAAGTGATGATACGTTGCATTCATTGCAATAAAGAAGTTGTCAATCCACATAATATTGTTCTTCGTCATCATACCAGCATCTAAAAATGCCACTTAAGGAAGTTACACAGTAATAGGACTGAAATACTAACATTCTCTTGTTAATGTCGACATATATGTGGTAATATAGGGCGGTGGGGTAGCCTACTGGTTAAAGCGTTTGCTCTTCACGCTGAAGACCCGGGTTCGATTCTTCACATGGGTACAATGTGTGAAGCCCATTTCTGGTGTCCCCCGCCGGGATATTGCTGGAATATTGCTAAAAGTGGTGTAAAACCATATTCAGTCAGTCAGAATATATGTGGTATAATCATGAATTTGCGACATTTAACTGCACCTCACCTCACCTCACCTCACAGCACAGCACAGCACAGCACAGCACAACATATAATCCTGTTATTCCAAATGCCTTGTCTTTTCCAGGGAAGGGAATGACCCCAACGACCATGGTAAAATAACCTACAAGGAATTGCTGCAGAAAGTATGCAAGTTTGCCAACGTTCTCAAGGCTCAGGGTGAGTATAACAGCCACAACTGATTTGAGAGACAACGGTTGTTATTTAAGTTCTGTCTGACTATTCTAAGTAGCACGCGTTTTGAGGTTATGGTATTGTACTTGGTATTGTACTTACAATTAAACAAAACAAGGAAATGGACAGCACAAAACGGGTAGTGTATAAAGTAATCGGATTGACCAGCATGCTCAAGGGTTGACTTTTCAAAGTTTCTCTAAGGTACTCAGGGCTCGATATAAACACCTACAACTCTCTCCCCCCCCTTCTTTTGTGCGGACACATCCTCATCCATTTGTGCCAAGATAATTTAGTTGAGAGTCACAATCGGGTTTCAACCAACTTGCAGAAATAACAATAAAGAATTGGTAGGTGAAACGAGTGGTGCTCGATAGGCCAATCATCCATGATTATGTTTACATTAAGTTCTGATCGATTGCATGCGATTGTAGCGTAGTGATCGGCAAACTGTCGGGTGGGGTGCATCGAGGTGTCCGGCCTTGTCATAATGTATTGTACTGTGAAGCATTTAGAGTCGGGGGTCATCTCAAATTTTTATGTATTTAAAAAAAAATATTAATCCGCGCAAAGACACGAGGGCCTTTGGTTACTGCGGCCATCCTTGATAAACACCAGTAATTCAGTGTACCAGCATTATGTTTTGGTTCGAGTGGCATCATGGTACAACCTATAAGCATGTCGGAACATGAAACTGTGTTGGTAAAAGCACCATTCATTTCAATACATTTTGACATGATGCAATGTTATTATAAATATTGTAATGTTATTATTCTATTATTATTTTCCAGGAATAAAGAAAGGGGATCGTGTGGCAATCTACATGCCGATGATCGTGGAGCTGACGATAGCCATGTTGGCCTGTGCCAGGATAGGAGCCATTCATTCCATTGTGGTATGACCTCATGATGCTTGTAGTACACTCCTCCACTTAACATTGTTTGGTACCTTTTGGTTCCATTAACTGGCATTGCTTCTGTTTGTACCTTACAGAGCTTTGTTGGTTTAGTTGTAGCTTGAGCACTAGCCGTATTCGTTTCACGTCTCTTCATTCTCGCCATGCTTACTTTGCTTCAGTTTTAATGCTTTGTTATGTTTTTTGTTGCACGTTGTAATGTAAATAAAACAATAACTGTGTTTCTGGTTACCATAACAACTAGGATAATCATGATTAACTGATACATTGGTACAGAGGAAAATTAATGCCTAATGAAGTTATACATGATAATCATACAATTGTAATGCCAACATCACATGTATCCATTTGGAAATAATCATATCAGGACACCACTATCTGTATCTGTGTATTTCATTGCAATTTGTCATTTTTGGGTAAAAGGTGTAATTTAATTAAAATGATCCTGCTGGCACAATTCATCTAAAATATGATCAGTTATATGAAATCATTCAGGAAGTAAGTTAGATGGAAACAAAGTCATTATACTCAGATGTATTCTGTCAAGAACTTGTCACCAGGAACACATTTTCTCGGGGCAGTATTATAAAGTTTTTGTTGCCTTAAAGATTAATCCTTCATTATAAAATATGTATGAAAATTGTCTTAGTTTTAAAAATAGTTTACATAGAGATTAGTTCATCAGTTCAGAGCTCCAGATCAGCTTTTACTTATTTGGGTATTTTACCCATGGGTTTGATGTTTATAAGGCATTCATAAATTTTTTTGTTTATTATACTGCTAAATGTAGTTTTGATTTTTTTTTTATAGAATGAGATTTGAAAGCAAATGTAGTGCACATGACTTCACTCATGGTTTGGTACACAATATCGTGGCGGCGGAGTAGCCTAGTGGTTAAAGCGTTTGTTCGTCACCCCAAAGACCCGAGTTCGATTCCCCACATGGGTACAATGTGTGAAGCCCATTTCTGGTGTCCCCTGCGGTGATGTTGCTGGAATATTTCTAAAAGCGCCGCAAAACCATACTCACTCACTGGAACATAATATCAGTTCACGTTTCTGTGTTAAATCAGTTAACGAACGTGGACTTGGATTCAGTTTTGGTATTTTCAAAGGTTCCACAAGACACTCAAAGGGATGTATAGATGTGCCAGTTAGAGAAATACTTTTGGTCAATGTGGATCTTTGAACTTGGTGAATGTGTGCCCTTCAGGACTTCTTTTAACGTTGCCATTGCAGTTTAGCCATGATGCCTTTTTTCTTAATTTTGAGTTGTCATGATTTATATGTCAAGGAAAAAGTACATTTATCTATAAGTTGGCTGTCTGGCGCAATTAAGTTGATTTTTTTGTATTTTCAATGTAGTTACAGAGCAAGCATCAATAATATCATCCCTATGAAAGCTATGTCATATGTATATGTATCAGCCTATGCTCAGTCCCAGTTGTTAGTTATTGATTGTGTTGATTTGCCAGCTGTTGTAATCAGGGCAATAATATATGTCAGTCAGCTGAACTGGCCAACGATTGAACTCTGAATACGGAAAATACAATTATTTGTTGTATATTACGCTTCAGCGTACTCTTTCATTTGATCGGGGCAGTGGGGTAGCCTAGTGGTTAAAGCTTTGGCTCGTCACGCCGAAGACATGGGTTCGATTCCTCACATAAGTACAATGTGTGCAGCCCATTTCTGGTGTCCCCGCCGTGATATTGCTGGAACATTGCTAAAAGCGGCGTTAAACCGTACTCACTCACTCTTTCATTTGATCATGTTGATTAAAAGGACTGATTGCTGTTAGATATAAGCATGATAGATAGACCACTTTTGTGGTAAATTTGCTGAACTGACACTTCATATTATTTGTAAAAAAAGGATCCCCAAATTATATTGTTGTATTAATAGTAATTTAAGGAACAGACAGAAACTATATTCAGCATTGTAGTTATAGATGTCTCCATGCACGCATGAAGATTTGGGTTAGAATTGATTTTCGGTAACCCATGCTTGTCGTAAGAGGCAACTAATGGGATTGGGTGATCAGGCTCGCTGACTTGGTTGACACATGTCATTGTATCACAACTGCATAGATCAATGTTCATGCTATCGACCACTGGATTGTCAAGTCCAGACTCGATTATTTACAGACCGCCACTATATAGCTGGAATATCGCAGAGTGTGGTGTTAAAAATAAACAAACAAGATATGTCATTGCTTTGTGTCAGAGTAAGTCACAGATTTGCAATTAAAATTCCGCTTGAAAATCATGTTTAATATTTGTTCAAATAACAATACAGCGTTTCCGTGTTCAAGACTCATATCTTTAATGCAAACAACCAGTGAACCAAACCATGGTGAAGTATTTGTGTATTTCATTGTAAATTGTTTTCATTAACATAGGTATAATAGCGTACTTGAAATATCTGCTGTTTACCTTTTGAAAGATCTCTTATAGGTAAGAATGATTGCTTGGAGAGGATGTCATACAATGTTTTTGTCATTACACGAAAATGTTTTGGCGACTCTGGTTTAGAATTCTTATCTTGCGACCTATGCCAGCTTTATGAGGCAGTTTAAAGGATTGGTTGGTTAGGCTGAGTCATGTTGTAGATAGCATGTCATTCTCTTAGCATTGATCAATACTCATTACATCAATCACTGGATTGTCTGGTCCAACCTCAATTATTTACAGGTCATAATGCAGATGGAATACTTTTGAAGGCGACATTAAACAAAGAAAACAAAAATATCAGGAGAGATTGAAATACATGTGTATATTCTCATTAAAAGCTGAGTCGTGTAACTTTCGGTGTTTTCATCTTTAGTGCTATGTTGTATCATGCTCTAATCTGCTCTTTCTTTTTTCCACTGTTCTCTGTCTACTAACCAGCACACTCTCGTCTTGCTTAGTTTGCAGGGTACTCTGACCTTGCCGTCACTCAGCGCCTCCACAGCTCCAACGCTAACATTATCATCCTTGCAGGTTTGACTCAGGGACAAATAAACCATGGCATCACGGATGCTCTTTTCTGGAAAATAGTTATCCATTGCTTTATATGTGACTGAGAGTTTATAATCATGACAATCAGTTTATTATTTATGTGTGGTCAACATGACAGCAGGATTTGTAAGTAATCCCCCTGGACCAGCAATGGGTAGAAAGTGGCTCAGAGGTCATGCCATTGTCAGCTTGCTGTAAACTGTTGAGGCTTTGTTCCCTGCATGGTTGCAATTAGTGGTCCCCAGGTTATGGACTGCTAGAATGTACAGAAACAGTTAATCCCCTTGGTTACACACAGCTTGGGTGGTCAGGCTTGGTGATTGGTTGATTGATGGTGCTCAATATGTCAACCACTGGATTGTCTTCTCCAGATTAGATTATTTACAGCCAGGAATATATGATAATATTGGAATAGTGTTGATCATGTTGAGTGCATATGTAGACAAGAAACAAGCGAACAAACCAGAATATTATTGGCTAAGAAATAACACACTGACGCTCCAAGCTGCCGACTGATGTTGGTGATATGACAGTTACCGGTATAACATGCAGCCATAGTATGGGGATTTATCTAGATCTGTTCATCTGCTATTATTCTGCCCGAAGCCTGCAGCAGATGTCTTTCTTTGGACTTTAGCATTTCCTAGTTCATATTAATGCATATAGCTGATAATATATTTTGTGACTTTGTGAAGGTAACCTGTATTTCACAGGTAATTAATATGACTTATAAATACCAGCAGAGGAAGTTAAAGGCACGTCACACATTTTATACAATATGTTGGGGCATATGCACTCATTTTACCTTCCTATTGATGCAATAAAAGACTTACTATCCCTTATGACTTGCCTGAAATAGATAATTGAAACTTCGAGCCAAACAGCTTCCAAACAGAGAACACTTGCCATATATGGAATGTAAAGAATTGCTCTGTACATTGAAAAATTAATCAAAAATTAATTCTTTTGAACTTTTTATTTTAATATTGTAATCTAAATACATAATTTTAGGGGGATAAATTATATGGTAGCTTCCCCGAGGGCTGATAGTTATTGAGAGAAATGCATTATTTATTGTTAGAGAAGTGTGGTGTGATATAGTGCCTTTAACTCTATCTTAGACTTTCTCAGAACAATGTGTAGATATGTATCACTGACCAGTTGAAGTTGTTGTTAAAACAGAGGAATACACAGCTGTCAGTTCTCAGTTAACAGAACTGGCAGCCATACTGGAAGTGTTTTGATGCCTCGCAGAAATTATTCCATTTTTCGAGAAATGATAATTGACCAAATTCTAATTAACCTTTTCATTGGACATGCTGTGTTTCGTATCTCATGAGTTTCAGCATTCGATCAGACCTTTGATTTTAATAGGGCAGGACTACATAGAGCGCTGTGTAGTCATTTCAGTGTCCAACCAGCGTTGGAAATTAACGTCTGTCCTTTGGCCCGAAACCGCCAAAGACCACACGGACCCACATCTTTTGTTTTCTGCAGTTCCTTATGACCGACAGCTTTTCATTCCCAATAACTAAGAGTATTATTTTAAAATATAGGGCCTACACATTCTGATCAGGACACACAACCTTTTATGGTTCTGGGCCCTTAGGGCCTACAGCTTTCCAGGGTTACGGGCAAACACTGTGTTCAACAACTCGTATGGATTTTATACTGCAACCTATGAATAATATATTGTCAGTATGCTGCTGTCTGTCAACGAAACAGCTATTGATGTGTCCATTGATTAGTGTTGTGAGCTTGGATCGGTTGGGATGTTTCATCTAGACCATCTCAGTGGTTTGTTTGACCTCACATCTGGAGCAAATGTCAGTTGTGTCTGTGTGCTACTTGGTACTGGTATCCATTGCCTGTTTTTTAACATTCATCTGCTGTTTGTAACAAGATGCATACATACTTACAGTATTTGGTTGTCGTCCCTTCATCTTGATAAGACCGCCTCCGTGGTGTAGTGGTTAGAGCGTCCGCCCGAAGAGCGGAATGTCGCGTGTTCAATCCCCGACCGCGTCATACCAAAAGGCGTTAAAATATGGTTCTTGTTGGTCCCTGCCTGGCGCTCGGTGCTCGGCATATGTGTTCATGAAAATCACACCTGTATCCAATACCAACTGCCAAATCTCATGGTATATGATTCCAGTGTTATACCGACCGCCTCTGTGGTGTAGTGGTTAGAGCGTCCGCCCGGAGATCCCCGACCGCGTCATACCAAAAGACGTTAAAATATGGTACTTGTTGGTCCCTGCCTGGCGCGCGGCATTAATGGGTACATCAAGGACTGGTCGGCCACGAGTCAGTATAATGTGTCTGAGTGGGGTATTCATGCTTCACTGTGGCATGGTATCTCAGTGGGCTAGCACTATAAAACCAGCTTAAGTCTGGGCTAGTACAAGCAGCCGCACATGCACATACACATGCATGCACGTCGTCATATGAGCGAAATATTCTCAAGCACGACGTAAAACCCAATTTCACCTCACCTCTCCTTCATCTTGATAACTCTAAGAATCTGGATGAAAATGGCGCTTAATATATTAAATCAGAAGTTATTGATAAAGTTGTAATTAATTTTTCAAAATGTTAGCAGGACCAGAAAAGTAGAAGTTTTGAAATGCTTAATTTCATGTTAATGCTAAAATAGAAAACCTTAGAATGTAGAAATTAATAAAACATTTTGCCCATGAATGGCTGTGTTGTGTCTCTTTTCTCACAGATCGCCATCTTAGATAGGATACGTTTACATCACTCATGGTGGCAGAGTGGGTTAGATGGCTGACTTTGTGTGCTGGCGATTAGGTGCCTAGATTTGAGAGTGTGGGTTTAGATCCAGGATGGGATCCAACCTAACTAAAGTGCTAGAATCCATACTTTACCGAGAAACTGTAACCCAAATATAACATCTGACCACCTTCTAAATGATGTTGTGTAGTCATGTCTGATTTCCGTCTAAGGAGCACAATATTATGACAGAATGTCCATCTTTCTCAAGGACCCATGGTCTCTTATCGTTGCTACCTAAATAACACCACTTTTTGTGATGACTACTTCTTCCTTGGGATGGTTTTTCTCTCACACAATTCCCTAGCTTCACACAACTCCCTAACGTCACATGATTTCCTAACCTCACATGATTTCCTAACCGCACATTATTCCCTAACCTCACATTATTCCCTAACCATTTTGTTTTGCATGTTGCATGTGACGTGGTAGATAATTCTTAGATTAGTCTGACTGTTCTTCATCCTGATTAACTTTACACTCGGTCTGTATTGTTTGTGTTTGAGTAGAAGGTATATTAATGTAAATATCTATTTATGTCAGTGTAAGAACAGTGTTTCTTGTAAATCTTTCTCATAATAATAATAATAAGTCATCTTCTATAGCGCACGTTTCCAAACACCAAGTGATTGCTCGCGGCGCTTAATCAGAATCTGATTCTTATTACCCCGGATAACCCAAGCTGCCTGTTAGGCGCTAGAAGGTTATAGTCACATGACTTTATCCAACCGGGATATGATAATCATTAGTGAAGAATTTCTGCAACTATTGTAACACATTATTACAGAAATAATAATGATTGAAAGCATGATATATTTTTGGATTAAATTACTCTAATGATTGTTTTTTTAACACTGACTGATAGTTCAGAATATTTGTAGAAAATTAATTATGAATTTGTTAACATTTTGTATTGCATAGATCGTCTGTTAATTTGTATATGGTGTGTGAAGTCTTGATGTTAATTTTATTGATTCATCAGTGTGTTATTAATTTGTTGTAGTTCGCTGGATATTCCTCGGAGTCGTTAGCAGACAGAATCATAGATGCCAAATGTTTAGCAGTTATGACTGCAGGTCTGTCTTCTAGTTGCATTGGGAGTTATTCCCCTTTGGTGACCTTGATCTATTAAAAATATGCCCTAAAAGAAATTGGACACATTTCAAGTGTACTTTGTGGGTACACTTTCAGTGACGTAATCAATATCATGATCATTTCAGGATATTAGTGCTGGATGCTAGCATTGTATGTCACGCCAGTTACCTGGGCCTAGATTTTCGAGGCTCTCTTAGCGCTAAGATATTCATAAGTTAATGTTAATGGATGGCACTTACGACTATCTTAGCTCTAAGAGAGCTTCGAATATCTAGGCCCTGGGCCATATTGTACAATAACTGAATACACAAATATTTTAAAAGTATTGCTCTGCACATGACAAACTAAGTCTTTTTAAGCTTTTGAAAATGTGATAAAATTCATTGATATATTTTGACAAACTAAGTGGCCAATATCGAGACCAATTCTGCATGAAGTGTCAGAAAAACTTCCTAACTGAGAATATACAAATTCCCATTTCATGTACTTTGAGTTACAGGTGGTCAAAATGACCTGTACATCACTGATAACAGGACTAATGAAGTTGATGAAGCTTACTTTTACATTATTGTGTTGTATGGAAAGTTAAAATACCTCTGAAATCAACAAAAGATTTGAACTCAAATAAACAAAAGCATTGAAAATTGAATAAATGAACCTTTCATTGCAATCGATCATGGCTAAACTGCATAGGTTGATGCTTACGATGCCAATAACTTGTGTTAAAAAACATCCCTGTTGTAAATAAATTGAAATATATCTACATCCTCATAATAATAGAATATGGTGTATAATATTTTCTGTTGTGTATATTGTGTGGCCATTCCTCATTAAATTCCTCATTGTCATGACAGTCATTGTGTGAATAATGAATTGTACATTATATGTACCTCAAAATGGAACACATTGACCATTTTCTCTATGCTATGGTAATAATGACATACTAGTATTCCTTTTATGTATATGTTTATCGTTTTGTTTTAAATATGTTCCTGGCATTTCATGAAACACAGGTAACATTATTCTGAAAATATGCTACTCAATAGAAGTTAAAGAAGTCACAATTTTTCCATATAACAACAATGACTGTAGTTAATAATCTATTATGGCCGCAAATCATTCGTAACTACTTGTGTCATTCTGGCAAGCCAGATGGCGACTCACACCCTTTGCATGGCCATATTTACGACAGGGCCTTGTCTAAGAGCAAATGGGCATGGAGATGAAAATAGTCTAGGACTTTTTCCAAGGAAAGATAACTCTAAATTCCCAAACATGGCTACTCCTAGAAAACAAGAAGAACAAATTTGTTTAACACGAAAGTCACTTGAAGTAAATTTCTTTGTCATAAACGAATATCAGTAACAAGAATATTCATGGAAATAATAATGAAAATTGATAATCACAAAGAAACTATTTGACCTCATTTCACATTTTACTTTGACTTTGAGCGATTTGATTGTTTGCCACAATTCAATAATGGTGTACTATACAGGTACGGTCTTCTTGTAGGTCACGGAAAGAGGCGAGTAGTTATGAATGGGCCATAAATCAGCTATAGTCATTTGAAAAAAAATCAATGTACGTAACATCTTTTGAGTGGTATGTCACAAAATGATTTGCATGGTTAGCAAAGCACTTTATCACGGCATATGTTTTACGTAATAAATATTGTCATAAACACCACCTGGGTAGATGCTGATTGGAGGGAGGGTGACAAATGCTGCCTTGACATGCTTTATTAGAGGAAGGCGTAGTATGGCTGAAGGTGCAGGGCTGGTATTGGTGTATTTATTGTGTATGAGGCATTGCTTTGTGGTCTTGATTGTCATGATTATAATCAGTAGCTGTTTGAAATTATCATGGATACAATAGTTAGTGTGATTATTAGTCATTAACTTTTATTTTGAATGCAGAGGTCTACTTGACTGTAAGTTATGCAATGCTGAAAGTAACTGGGTTATACATATCAGTTCATTATAGTTGGAATCTGTGTCTTTGTATGCCAGTTTGAATTTAAATTAATTAAAGATTACATATTATTCATCACAACACTGAACGTGATGCAGTCTTCAGCTGTCAGTTAGTGTTGTAATTACGTGGAATTGTAACCATCAAGTTGCCAGAAAAAACAACAGCATCTTTCAATAAACGGCAATAAGATTCCTCAATCGCCATTAATGAGGAGCAGTGGAGCAGCCTAATGGTTAAAGTGTTCACTCGTCATGCCGAAGACCCGGGTTCTATTCTCCACATGGGTACAATGTGTGAAGCCCATTTCTGGTGTCCTACGCCTTGAAATTGCTGGAATATTGCTAAAAGCGGTGTAAAACTAAACTCACTCACCATTAGCGGTGGTGTTAATTGCCACTGGGTTAAACTGAAACATAATTATTTCATTACTGCTGGATTTATCAGAATGACGAAGTGCAGTGTCACTTACTGTTTTAATGGCTTTGTCTTTCTGTTCGTTATGGATGATATGTTTACTTAACGAGTCTATGTTGTTTAATGTAATTGTGATGAATGTGAGCACAGCAAAGTCCTACAACTCATTGTTTTCTACTCTAGATGGTGTGTGGCGTGGCACCAAACTTCTGAATCTCAAACAAATTGTGGATGAAGCCATTAGGTTGAGTGGAGAGAGGTAAGTACTGTCACTATAAGTCAGCCCAGAGGAAACAAGGCTGGGGATTGTGGGTGGTGCTGTATGTTTTATGGAGATAAATCATCCCTCCATAACCAGTTGTTGGAGTGTGTTTAAAATTAGAAGTTGTGAATGTTCAAAATTAAGAGGGTTCTTTTGATATTATTTCATCAGGATCCATTGTATGAGTGTACATAATTTTTACTGAAATGTCCTCCTAGTCATTAAAGCATTTGCTCATCATGCCGAAGACCCCGGAAGACGTAGGTACAATGTGTGAAGCCCATTTCTAGTGTTCCCTGCTGTGATATTAATGGAATATTGCTAAAAGCAGCGTTAAACTATACAAACTCCAAGTCACTCCAAGTTATTCATGAAACTATGTGCCCGATAATCATTGAAGGTTAACTTTTTTGCTATCATGCAGTCTGTAGATGACAGTGTGCACACTGTGTAAGAATGTGCGGCAGATGTATGTAAACTTTTCACATCAGATTTTAACTCCGTAATGTCAAATACATGAAGTAAATGTGTTTAAATGAATATGTCAATATGCATCAGAATAATAAACTCACATCCTGCTTATTTAATTATTAATACAAAAATAGCTGCAATACATCAGTACAAGTAGTCAATGACATCATTCAGTCAAATAATGCAACACAAGAAATCCCCTATCTGTGTCAACCAATGGGGAAACAGCAGGCCTGACATATACTCAAGTGTTCCTTTATTTCCAAATTTTCACCCACAGTACAATACATACCTTGTGAAGAAACCAGGGTGCCTATTCTCGAAAGTGTCCCAGCTAAGACAGATCATAACTAGTTAGGACAGGAGTTAGGACATCCTACTGTTAGGATAAGACCCATTCTCGACACGATCCTGTCTCTGTCCTAACTTGAGCTACCGATCCTAGCTAGGATAGTGAGCTCTTCAGAAGGTGAGATAGAAAAACATTAATTAAGTTGGGGATTCCCCTAAATATCACTTAGGAAATAAACAGGAGTTACTTCCCCTATCAAGTTGGCCTGGACATTGAAATTTCACGGCAATGTGACAGTAAAGTTGTGATTAAAAAGGCTGAGAATAGGTAAGAACTGAACAAATCTCTTTTGTAGATCTAAAGAATATGTGCATTGCAACAAGTGTGTATATTCATTACCGATACATTGATAATGTATACACAAAAAACTCTTCTTAACTCATCAAAACTGTGTGCTGTTGTAAATTCAAATGTAATTTAGGCGAGTTATTTTGTTTGACGTCAAAATTGGTGAACAAACTAGAACCATACCATGTTGACTTCCACTAAGATAGACTTAGGACAAGTCAGAACCTATCCTAGTATTTGTCCTAAGTTAGGATATTCTAGCGCTAGGATATTTTTCGAGAATAAGGTAGGACACCTATCCCAGACCCTAGGAGGAAAGTTACGATATCCTAGGGCTAGGATCCTTTCGAGAATAGGGGCCCTGGAAAAGAATAAAGGAACACTTGTACTTTCATGTGTTCCCTTATTCGTTTCCATGAGTGTATTTGTTGGTTTATGGAAACATTCACAAGAAGAATTGCTTGGCTACAATGAATTGCAGTTAGTTTCTTGTCACATGGACTCTATTGGTTTGGATTCTGTATTTAAATCTCCATATTAAATGATATTCATTCCAGAAGCCACAAGGTGTCCAAGTGTATCGTAGTGCGGCATCTGTCACCGTCTGATGAGGAGGTGATTGATGGAGATGGGGACGGCCATGATGAACCTCCGGCCAAGAGGCCCTACAGGAAGCTCAAGGTTAGAGGGTTTGGGGGACATCTTTAAGGCCAGAACTAGATTTGTAGTTCACCTGACTGAAACTCATGTCATTGCCTGTATGTCCAGCATTGAGCTATGTCATATGTCGTAAACTCCTGAGGAACCCTGCACCGTTGAAGCCGAAAGTTCTCAAGATTCTTTCCTCTGCGGCATGCTTGTCCTAAGTCACAACAACCATTTTGAAAAACTCATTCATCACCATTACTCATCTGTTTTTGTATTGAAATGTAGTATGCTTGCAGTATGTACTGAAAGCTGACATTTCTTATGACCATTACTTGGCTCTTTAATGATGAATTGAAATTTGGTATGTTAGCTGATCGCATTTGTTAGATGTGATATTTTTCTAAAAATACATTTCCTTGCAATGCAAACATAAACTCCCCACAAGTTACTGAGCAAATGAAACTGAAACTGCACAGGACTGTTCCCACCATGACAAAGCTGAATTTGTTCAAGAAATTCAAATTAGATTTGTACAAACCGCCACCACATGGCAGGGATTTTGCAAAGTGCAGAGTTAAACTGAAAGACCCAAACCTACAGTGCCCATTGCATTATTTATGTATGTTTAAATATGTTAGACATGGATGGCTTGTTAGGAACTGATGTGTACATTGAAATTACTAGAGCAGTGATGTCTTGCCAGAGTAGGTTTAAGTATCGTAATAAATAAGAATTCTAGAACGATTAGTATTTTTCACATAAAGCAGTGGATGAAATAAGCCAAAAACCCAGCCACACATCAGGGCTGGTAATTTCAAAATGTTACCTGCCCAAAATGGATTTAACCAGACCAGACAATCCAAAGAAAATTACTCAGGTGTATGGAACATGTTATCTAAAAAACTTTACCAGACCACCGGATGGCTAGCTGTAAATTTAGACCGTCCGTCAGAAATCTAACCCGTCTTGGGCAGTCGGACAGGCCTTATTTCATACACTGCATAAAGGTACCATATTTTACCCTACTAATTATTCCAGAGCTTCAGCATGTTCAAATGACCCGTGAAGCTCTGGGTTAGAATTGATCTTCAGCAACCCATGCTTGTCGTAAGAGGCGACTAACAGGATCGGGTGGTCGACTCACTGACTTGGTTGACACATGTCATCGGTTCCCAATTGTGCAGATCGATGCTCATGCTGTTGATCACTGGATTGTCTGGTCCAGACTCGATTATTTACAGATTGCCGCCATATAACTGGAATATTGCTGAGTGCGGCGTAAAACTAAACTCACTCACTCACTCAACATGTTCAAACAGGGTTGGCACCTCTGGTGACTAGATGATTGCTCATGATGCAGTTCTACTGATATAGCATTGCCCAATTTGTAAACATGTGGTGTACATCTTGCAGATCAACTGGCACAGTGACCGTGATGTATGGTGGCATGATGTGATGAAGGACAGTAGTGACATCTCGGAGCCGGAATGGATGGATGCAGAGGACCCACTTTTCATGCTGTATACCAGGTGATTATCTCCCTTTTTTCAAAATCTGTCATGTGGGATTCATCTTTTTGTTTTCAACAGAATGAGCCAACTTTAATTCTTTAGTCTTTTGCTGACTGTGATCGCTGGAGCTGCTGACTAAAGTGTCCATGGATTATGAATTCACTGAACTTTAATCTTGTCCGTGCATACGTCCCATGATCATCAGTGACTAGCAACCATTGTATATGTACACAGCACTGAACTTGTGATACAGCATGTACACAGAATAGCCATGGTTTTCACATGAGAAAAAGTGCTTTAAAAAATTGAATGTAAATTGTTTTCGGCAAGTTTGATTAGAAACTGCATGTTTGTCAGAGGTCCATGACCCAAGGGAATTAGTTTGTCAGAGGTCCAGAAGACCAGCACATAGATACAGCTGCTGTTGGCTCTGCTCATGCCACAATGGTGCAAATCTGAAAGAATATTTAGTGGTATTACTTCATTCTAATTCAACACGCTTATTGTTTATGAAATGGCAGCAAAATAACAAAAGACAAGTTCATGCTTGTTAACGTCTGAGGTCCATTTGTTTGCAACAGGTCAACTCATCTTTTCCCAGATAGTGTCTGTACCTCATCATACATTTATCATAAACAATATATCTCCCACTGAAATTAGTAGGGCTGCAACGATTCACCAAGACCTCGATTCGATTTTCAATATTGGACACTGGATTTGATCATTTTCGATTTGATTCTTCATACAAGTAAAAACATCAGACTTCATTTAACTCTCAGAGTCGGCTTTTTTAGTGGGAAATCCATCGTCAACTTGGCGATGTCTACTAACAACAATTCTCGTTGAATAATTAGCCTGGCATCAACCAATCACGTTTCGCCTTATTTCAGCACTCAAGACTGAAACTTGGGAGTCAAAATTACGTTCTGGCTGTGTGAAAATAATATAAATAGGTATTCCAATATCGAATCGAAATAGTGATAATGGTTATCAAAAATCGAAAGTAAGGTGACAGATTTGATTTTTGATGAATCGAACTGAATCGTTGCAACCCTAGAAATTGCATGCATGTGAGAGTGCACAATGAGAACAAGAAGACAGTGAAGACGACACCATGCTCCAGGACACAAAACTCACCTGCTGTACAATTTGTGAATCATGTGAATCATCTGTGTGTTTCAGTGGTTCAACAGGGAAACCTAAAGGTGTCCTCCACACTGTTGGAGGCTACATGTTGTTCACGGCGACGACGTTCAAGTACGTGTTTGACTACCAACCTGACGATGTGTACTGGTGTACGGCGGACGTTGGCTGGATCACTGGACACTCGTATGTCTGCTATGGTCCGCTAGGAAATGGAGCCACCAGCATCATAGTGAGTGTGTGAGGATGTAGATTGAGTCCCGTGTGTTGTAGTCAATTAGTGTAACATTTGTGCATTGAATGTGGGGTTAGATTAGCTCTGATTTTCAAAGACCGCCGCCATATAGCCGGGAATATTACAGGAGTGGAAATAACTTTAAAATTGCTAGTCTACTCGGGTACAGTGGCACATGTCAAATCACTTGCCCTGATAAGTTTTCCACTATACCGTCCGTGTTCTTGTTGATTTTTTAAATAAACAACATTATTAACATTTGAAAGTCAACTGGACACCGGTACAGCGTGATATTCAAATTTGCTTGCCCGACAGAAAAAAACACTGGACTCGGACGTCGGGCAATGGGTTATTTCCACCCCTGATATTGCTGTGTGCGGCGTAAAACTAAACTCACTCACTCACTGACTCTGATTTTCAAACAATGGATTTAAAAAAATATAAAGTTTTGTTCATGAGTTTGTTGCTCCCATGCACTTTAAAATTACCTGAGATATATCACTGCTGTAGTGTTCATTGTGTCTGTACCATTGACGTTAATAGTGAGTGAGTGTGTGGGTGAGTAGGGTTTTATGACACTTATAGCAGTATCACAGCAGCTTCATGCATTGTGTACCCGTGAAGATCCGGGTTAGCATTGGTCTTCAGTAACCCATGCTTGTCGTAAGAGGCGGCTAACGGGATCGGGTGGTCAGGCTCGCTGACTTGGTTGACACATGTCATCGTATCCCAATTGCGTAGATTGACGCTCATGCTGTTGATCTCTGGATTGTGTGGTCCAGACTTGATTATTTACAGACCGCCACAATATAGCTGGAATATTGCTGAGTGCGGCATAAACTAAACTAAACTCACTCACTCACGCATTGTGCCCATGTTGGAAATCAAACCAGTGTCTTTGGTGTGACAGATGGATGCTTTAAACACATGGTTATGTCAGCATTGATAAAGTTCAGTTGTAATAATTGATTAGTCAATATGTGTATTAAAAATGACATAGCATTTTGAAATAGAGATGTTGTATCGCCATGGGACTAATGGTGTTATTTCGCAAAGATGATGAAGGTTTTGTCCTTACCTTAGTACATAGAAGTCTATCATGCACGCTGATCCCTGTGTTGAAATGTTTGTATGTCTGTCACAGTTTGAGGGCACGCCAATGTACCCTGATGCTGGACGACTGTGGGAAGTGGTAGACAAGTACAAGGTGACCAAGTTCTACACCGCCCCCACAGCCATCAGGTCGCTCATGAAGTTCGGGGACAGCTTTGTCACAAAGTAACTACACTCTCATCCTTGTGTTTGCTCCCTGTGTTTTGAGTTGTGCTAGTAAGAGAGCCTAATACCCACTGTTTGACATTGACTGATCTCATAATACATGCAAATCTGATTTTTGACATGTTTAAGTAAACATTTCTCAGCATTGTCAGTTTCTACCATTTTGTCGTTGATGAATACAAGGGAGATAACAATGAAGGATAAAATATCGCTGCTTCATTTCTGTAGTTTTGTCAATCAATTTTGAAGGGATAAATCATGTATGAATATATTTCTGTGTAGATTGTAGGTTAAACAATACAAATAATACCGAAACATGTCGCATGTTTTTACGCAATTTACTAGAACACACAAGAAATAGTGCAGTGCTTATGCTCGAAAAGTGTATGATAGTGTCCAGGAATGTGATGCTGTGCAGTTCTAGGGCGCTCAGATGTGTTCGGTCTGTATCGTTCTGTATTATTTTGTAGATACTCCCGGAAGTCCCTGAAGATCTTGGGCACTGTAGGCGAACCCATCAACCCTGAGGCCTGGCTGTGGTATCACAAGGTTGTGGGCAACGGAAAATGTGCAATTGTAGACACGTTCTGGCAGACAGAGACGGTAAGTCAACTGTACAGTTTGCCCTTAACCCTGAATAGCTGCAGGCCCTAAGGACCCAGAACCATAAAATGTTGTGGGTCCTGATCAGAATGTGTAGGCCCTATATTTTGATATGGAAATAATACTCTTAGTTATTGGAGATGAAAAAGCTGTTGTCCATAAGTACCTGCAGAAAACAAAACTGTGGGTCCGAGTGGTTTTCAGTCGGCTTCGGGCTTAAGGAGCAACGTTAATTTCAAATGCTGCAGTTGACTCAACTCAATGTGTAGCATACTTTCAATATAAAAGTGTTTGATCCTCCTCAGTGTTAATGTGAAGTAACCTAGAGTTGCAAACAACATTACAAGTGGCCCCACAAAATCACAGATCTGTTTTATATCGCACATCCGTCAGAACAAAACAGAAACACATGACAGAAGTGAGCTTCTGTGTAAGTGCAGTCTAAGTTACACTGCTATACTGAGTCTAACAAAACCTTGTAGAACGTCACGTCAGGTAACCTTTGAGCGACCTATGACTGTCCAATCAAACGCGAGCCGGCCGAAAGGATTTAACCAATCAGACAACGGCTACTATTTAGGGTTTGGCAGGACTTACAAAATGGATTTTCTCTTCCCCGGTTGCCAACACTGATCTCATAACAAATGAAAACCTGCATAGAACACAGATATATGACCTGCAGAATATACGCTTTTGGGTTTCTGTTGACATGGCTATCATTAGCTAATATTTCCGAAAGCTGACATCCTTGAATACTGACAAAAAGCTATTTTCTGCGATTATTTACTCACTCTTGTGGCGTGCTCCATGTGCATCACTCGGAAGCAATCGTACGGAAAATAGCATTCGGAATCGTTCGGGTACAAAACTTTTTCGAGGTAAAAGTTCGAAAGGCATGTGCAAATGTCAACTTTCGCGATTTGGTAAGCTGTGTTCTGATTGGTCCATTGAAAAGGTCAGCTGACGCGACCTTCCACAAGGTTTTGTAAGACTCAGTATAGCAGTGTAACGAATAATACTGAGCCTAAGTTTACTTAGACTGGTGTAAGTGAAGACACAGTCTCACTCAAGAGCCTTTTTGATATCAAATCTATCAACTTGAGTTGATATCTGTTTACGACCCTACTCATGCTGAGGAGATTTTTACTTTCGGTGACAAGTGATGTATTTGATGTAGCAAAGAAACAAGAATGAGATTCTATTTATCATCAGAAATCATTCTTTTCTAGTTTGTAAACAGTAATAATTAGTGAGTTGCGTATAAACATTACAGCCATCCAGCAGACAGATTAGTGATGTCATCATGGTAATTGATGATGTCACAATGGTCTACAAAGCATTGTGATGTAATTTCATTTTAGAGATGTCTCTTTAACCAAACAATACCTTTGGGGGGAAAATTGATTTTGTTGTCTGAGTTTGTGAAACTGTGCGCGTAGACTTTCAATTGAAGTGGACCAGACTGTTATGTCACTTTCTCAACGCATAGCGTGCTTGGGGTCAACTAGTTCATATGCACCTATGTGTAACTATTTATTGATGTTCTCTGTGATTGTGATACTTCGGTTTCAGGGAGGTCATGTGATCACTCCACTTCCCGGTGCCACTGCCACAAAACCAGGATCAGCTGTGAGTCCAGTCTCATACCCAGATTTCTCTCACATTTGTCAGTCTCAAGTTGTCATCAGTAAAAACATGTAGTTGTTTAACTTCTGTTAGAGAAACACCTCGCTGTGGTGCAGAAGACATAAATTTTTCCTTATCCTGACTCATGCTCTTTTTGCTTGTCTTCTTCTTCTTGCGAACATAGTGGAACACTTGTATCTCCCTAATTGAAGCTCCCTTCAATTTAAAATCACTAATTAGTATTCACCACGAGTTACCTCCTTTCCACAAGCGCGGGAACGAGGGCGCCACCTCTACCCATGTGCCTCACTCTCTCCTTCTTCGCCCAGTGAGCTGGACGTGAGAGCGCCTGTGTCTCCCGACACACTATATCCTTTGATTTATATTTAGTTAGTTACCTCGTATAGACATCTATAGAGGTTTAGCTAGTATCCTTCAACGATTATATATTGATATTTAGTCGCTTTTTCTACAGTTTATTCACGGACGCCGTGTTTGTTTCAGTGGATTACGTTGATGAAAATTCTGTACTATTGCAGATTACGTTTTTATGCTGCTGCTGATCCGCCTTTAATATGATGTACGGCGCCATGTTTATTATATTCACACTGCAGTTGCGGTACTAATTTATCCAATTCTACCTTTTATTAATATTTACTTTGCGTTTGTACGCACAGCAGATAGGTCGCGTATGCAGAGTCTAGTATGACTGATACACGGAACCCCTCGCCAGTCTACTGCTGTTGGCCGACTCCCCTCCCGTGTGGTGTTCGCTAGAGTGGTGGAGAGGTGTGGGGCGTGAGTCCGCCATCTCCAAGAAGCATCCTGCTTCCCCAGACATCCCATCGCCGCAGCAGAAGACTAGAGGGTTTTTCTACTACATCTCAACAACCGAGACCGTTCCCATCGAAGTTTTGGGCCTGTATGATGATCAGCCGGTCATCATACCGGTTGTACATCAAAGATTGACCGATGTCGGCACAGATCAGCATGCAGCCTGATGTACCAACGCAGATATGCGATGATCGTCCTGAGGGTCCCATCATTACCAACACTCAACGCAGACGTCGCACACCCAGGGCAGCGTCGACCTCTGAGGGAAAATCAACGAAGTCTACTAGGACTTTCTCAACCGAGATTGTTCCAACCGATGACCTGGACCTCTACGATGATCAGCTGATCATCATCCCCGACGTACGCCACAAGAAACGACCGGTGATGATAGCTAACGACATCAGCAGAGATCACCATGCAGCCTGATGCCTCTACACTGATGTCGGACGATTTTCCGGTGGACCCTCCATTAACACCGCAGATAAAGCACCGACGACCTCGTCGCAGACCATCCCAGAAGACATGATGCGACAAATTATGAACATCATGGAGGACCAATATCTGCGGTAGCAGGGTCCGAGCCTTCGCGAAGGCTCCAACGTAGACAGCACCCGAGAGGCACCCCCCGTCAACGTAGCAGCCAGGACGATGTCACCTTCGCGAAGGAAGTCACGGACCACCTTGACGAAGGACCTAGATGTACAGCCTTCGCGAAGGCCTTCGCGAAGGCGGAAAGGACCTAGATGTACAGCCTTCGCGAAGGCGGAAAGAACCTAGATGTACAGCCTTCGCGAAGGACTTCGCGAAGGCAGGATAGATCATCACCTTATGCGGTTTCATCCCTAGATGTGGAAGCCTTCGCGAAGGTCATATCGTCGTTCCCCCCGGACCGGACGCAGAGGAAGCTTCGCGAAGGCATGCGCGAAGGACACCTGAATCCAGATCATCATCATCTAGAAGGACATCGAGGGACTATACAAGAGCTTCGCGAAACTATCAACGTTCCCCTCACAAGTCTCCGAGAAGATCAACCCATAGACAAGTTGATCATCGATATCAAGTATAAGAACTACAATCGTATATTGGTTCTGTTGAATCCATGACGAGACGTATGTTCGCTGGCCTAAATAGATCTAGAACGATCAATTAGACACTTATCACCAGACTTCGTAACACGACTTCTGAATATGATAAGATGATCCATGCGGCCCTACTTAGGCAAGCGCTTCGCCGATCCCACATCCTGTTAAACACAGAGGCTGTTCACGAAGCAAGCGCTCATATATATATTTATATATATATATATATATACTAATCGGGCTTTGACTCGACACCTTCGCGATGGTCGCGAAGGCTAAGTGGCTCCAAGTCTACTTCACCCAGAAGATCTAGAAGGGATACTTCGAGAACTTCGCGAAGTCTCCGGCGTTCACCGAGGAAGTCTCCTCCAAGGTTTCCATATACTAGCCACTCGTCATATATAGCTACTCGTCAGTCCGTTCAAGACGTCGCATAAGTTGATTATCAACTGTATGCCAGATGCCGTCTATAAGCCTACGCGAAGATAATTGCTTAGGCTATTTACAACACAGAACGTCGCTGTATTATTAGTCAACGACATTTCATAGATCTTCACAGAAATCAACTATTCCGTATAAATTGCTAATATACAATCCCGGACGACGATACGATTATCTACATGCGTGACCATTACGCATATCTGCAGACAATTCAATATCAAAATTGAACAGCAGCCTTGTTACAGCGAGTATAACTCTTTAATCGTCAAAGTTTCTGAGAAGAAATATGTACAACAAGTTCAACGTTAATTCTACAATTATGACGATACATTCATGTATACAGTCTACAAGCTCACAACTTGCAAGTTGTTTATACCCTTATATATAAGGAAGTCGGAATTATATTCAAAACTGAAATTATTTTCACGACAACCAGGAAAATAACCTACCCAGCATAAAATTACAGAGCGAGATATTTCGCGCCGGAGGTTTCGCGCGGTTACCATTAACCCTCGAAACACGTGGTCACTCGGATAACTTCGGGAAGCTACGGTGAAGACCGACGTTTATGCTAATATCAACGACGACAAGAATTTATTCAAGGTGGGTTTTTTCCCGCTACACCGGTGACATCACAGCGCGGGTATTTATACAGAATCAAAATGCTTTGTTCTGATTGGACCGCGAGGGACAACGACCTACACAGAGGTCGATCTCTGTTCACAGTTCAAGACTTACGTCACAAGTGACAACTATATATCAGTGAACGAGCAAGCCTCATTACAGTCCAGTTAACCTGAACATTCATGATTAGACTGCCTTTCTTCAAGTTAGAGACCTCCCCTGTCAAGTTAAGACGAGGGATCGGCAGTCAGGCGATTTTACATAAAGTTCAACGAGGACAGACACACCTGGTTGTGCACCTACATCGTCAAGGACTTCGCAGCGAATTACCTAGACGAAAGATACAACTGGATCTAAATCCACAGCGTTTCAGACTACAGCTGAATTTCATCAAGCAACTAACACAACTAGATGGTTAGTAAACCTACTAAACTTCTGTTTGGAGAATAAAACGGAAATTTCACGCCCAACCTGGGGATATGAATATAGTGCTCCAACACCTCACAAGTGAGGTTTATGAACACGCCTGGATGACATACTTGGACCCCATGATACGATGATTCTATCAAGATGGCCAGCAAGAGCACTGTAAATTTATCTCCACCAAACCAAACAGGAGGAAAAAATGCAACAGATTATTTCCTCTATCATCAACTTACGCAGAGTGAAGTCTCATGTACTATATCTCCATTTGGATCAGAACTGTCATACTACGTGCATATGCGGATGGACCTATTCCGACCCTCCATGAGCTTAATACTCATGATATTATAGCGCTAACTTCTAGAATTGTTCTACACAAATGTGATTGAAATAATGGAGGGTTTATTTCTGGAATCCGATATGGTGGTTGCAAACCATTATCTGAGAGATATCACCACCGAGGACGTCTCAGGTATACACCAATTCGATCCCATGGTCCTCGCACAACAGCTGACAGTTCCTCGGAGAAGATAAGTCAATCTAACAGATTTTTACTTATCTTATAACAATACTTAATAGCTTCATGCTATATATAATTTACTTAAGTTCCTTTTATCATCACAGTACTATGATTATTACATCATACAATATATAAGTTAACAACTCTACAGAGTTTGTTATTATATATATTTACCTTAAGTTATTCATATCTTAAGAGTAATACTATGGTTACATGATAAATGCATTAGCTAACAAACTCTACAGAGTTTTTGGCTATTTTATACATAGCTTAAGTTAATTAAGCTAACAAACTCTACGGAGTTTTACTATTATATAGGTAACTTAAGCTAATTATACCTTAAGCATAGTACTATACTCATATTATTAAAATATATTGGCTAACAAACTCTAAGGAGTTTTGCTATTATATAGGTAGCTTAAGCTTATTCATATCTTAAGCTTAGTACTATGTTTATATCATATAAGTAGATTAGCTAACAAACTCTAAAGAGTTTTTTGCTATTTGGCTTAAGTATCATCATATTTCTAAGCAATATGGTTATATTATAACATGTATTAGCTAACAAACTCTACAGAGTTTTAGCTATTATATATGTAACTTAAGCTTATTCATATCTTAAGCGCAGTACTATGTTTATATCATATAGGTATATTAGCTATCAAAACTCTAAAAGAGGGTTTTGCTATTATATATTTCGCTTAAGTTTCATCATATTTTAAGCTTTATGGTTACATTATAACAAACTCTACGGAGTTCTTGCTATTATATATGTAGCTTAAGTTTTCCTTCATAAGCTCAATACTAGGTTTATATCATAGCTAACAAACTCTAAAGGGTTGTTTTCGCTATTATACAATTAGCTTAAGTTTTCATCATATCTTAAGCAGTATGTTTACATTATAAAGGTATTAGCTAACAAAACTCGACGGAGTTTTGTTATTATATATATATAGCTTAAGTTTCATCATAACTTAAGCTCAGTACTATGTTTTTAACATAAAAAAGTATATTAGTTAATAAACTCTAAGGAGTTTATTTTGCTATATACATTTAGCTTAAGTCTAATCTTATCTTAAGCTTAGTACTATGGTTACACTATAAACATATTAGCTAATAAACTCTACAGAGTTTTTTGGCTATTATATATGTAGCTTAAGTTAATAATATCTTAAGCACAATACTATACTCATATTGTAAAATATGTTAGCTAACAAACTCTCACGGAGTTCTGCTATTATATATGTAGCTTAAGTTCATTATATCTTAAGCACACTACTATACTCATATTGTAAAATATATTAGCTAACAAACTCTACACGGAGTTTTGCTATTATATATGTAGCTTAAGTTAATTATATCTTAAGCACACTACTATACTCATATTGTAAAAATATATTAGCTAACAAAACCCTACAGAGTTTTTGCTATATATATGTAGCTTAAGTTAATTATATCTTAAGCTCAGTACTATACTAATATTATAATATATATTAGCTAACAAACTCTACAGAGTTTGGCTATTATATATGTAGCTTAAGTTAATTATAGCTTAAGCACAGTACTATACTCATATTATAAAAATATATTAGCTAACAAACTCTACAGAGTTTGGCTATTATATATGTAGCTTAAGTTAATTATAGCTTAAGCACAGTACTATACTCATATTATAAAAATATATTAGCTAACAAACTCTACAGAGTTTTGCTATTATATATATAGCTAAAGCTTATTCATATCTTAAGCTCAGCATTATATCTATATCATATAAGTATATTAACTAACAAACTCTAAAGAGTTTGCTATTATATAATTAGCTTAAGTTTAATCATATCTTAAGCTTAGTACTATGTTATATCTTAAAGTATTTTAGCTAACAAACTCTAAGGAGTTTATACTAGCATATTAACAAGCTTAAGTCTATTAGTCTTAAGCATTGTATTAATGTTATATATACTTTATCATAATAAGTACATGGTAATAACCTTTTATATGGCAGCTGATAAGTTAGCAGCAGGAATTCATCAGTTCAGTGCCTTTATGAAGTTCCCATAGGGTTATTACAATCATCACAGTTCAAATCACTAATTATTAAAAATCCAAAGTATTAGTATTCCCACCTCCGTCTGTAGGATGCTACAAGCAAAAGAGCATGAGTCAGGATAAGGAAAAATATGTAATTTTGGAGTAAAATTGATATTTTATACTTATCCTGACTCATGAGGTCAGCCCTCCCATCCTCCCCAAATAACACTTTGGATTTCCCTGTAAATTCAAATGTTGGGCTCAGTATATGAGGAGAGAGTGAGGCACATGGGTAGAGGTGGCGCCCTCGTTCCCGCGCTTGTGGAAAGGAGGTAACTCGTGGTGAATACTAATTAGTGATTTTAAATTGAAGGGAGCTTCAATTAGGGAGATACAAGTGTTCCACTATGTTCGCAAGAAGAAGAAGACAAGCAAAAAGAGCATGAGTCAGGATAAGTATAAAATATCAATTTTACTCCAAAAATTACATTTTTGTGTCCCGATTGCAAAAAGATGTTGAAAGATGGAAGATGTTGTTATGCTTATGGTGCTAAGTATTAAGAGGATAAAACTTGTATATTGCATGCTGATGTATATTGAAACAGCCATCCAAAGATCTTTTTTGTAGAATTTTCATCAAATTTGAAAAATAAAAATAAATAACAGTTTGGAAGTCCATGTTTAGTGTTGTTCTGCCTTCATCCAGTGCATAAGATGAGATGAGGTAAAATGAAATGAAACGAAGTTCATGTGGCATATGTCTGTGTGAGTCGCTTGTACTAGCCTGGAAGTATGCCTGTTTAATAGTGCTAGCCCACTGAGATACATTTGGTATGATGTGGCCGAGGATCAAACCTCCTATCCTGTATCATGGAGACACTGTCGTCTCCGATACTTGCAGACCCGTGAAGATCCGGGTTAGAATTGATCTTCAGTAACCCATGCTTTTGTAAGAGGCGACTAATGGGATAGGGTGGTCAGGCTCACTGACATGTCATTGTATCCCATTTGTGTAGATCAATGCTCATGCTGTTGATCTCTGTATTGTCTGGTCCAGACTTGATTATGTACAGACCGCTGACATATAGCTGAAATATTGCCGATTGTGGCGTAAAATTAAACTCACTCATTCTGACACTTGCTAAAACTTTTGTGTAATATGCAGAAAATCTAAATTAGATGCCTGATGTATCTTCCTTGTTTTGTTGCCAGACATTCCCTTTCTTCGGCGTAGTTCCAGCCATTGTGAATGACGAGGGGAAGGAACTCACAGGGGCCGCTGAAGGATATTTGGTAGGTGGAGTTTATTTTCCCCCCAAATTTGTAATCCCAGATGATACTGTTTCCAATGAAATTGACCATTCAACATATTTCAGTATAAAAAAGCTTGGTTTGAAATATCCAATAAATTCCTGACAGTTGACATCCAGAAAGTTCAGACATCCGACATGATAAATGTCCGGAATTGATTATTTACAAGTGAATGTCATATAGCTGGGAGTTTTGTGTCACACAACAAAGAAACCAATGACTTCGGATCGTACATTGAAGTGCCTAAATCAAGTTCAGCATATTGGCCCAACTGTTTCCAGGTGTTCAAGCAGCCTTGGCCCAGCATCATGAGGACAGTGTATGGAGACCATGAAAGGTTCGAGACCACATACTTCAAGAAGTTTCCCGGGTGCTACTGCACTGGAGATGGTGAGTTGTACTCTGGGTCCTCTTCAGTTCCATATGATTTGCTACATCATGTACCTGACAAGCTGTAAGGGTGCAGTGAGGTAGCCTGGTGGTTTCAGCTGAAGACCTGGGTTTGATTCTTCACATAGATACAATGTGTGAACCCCATTTCTGATATCCCTTGCTTTCATATTACTTGAATATTTCTAATATATAAGTATAACCATACTCACTGACCCATTAAAATATGAACCCTGAGTAAACTGTTATATACAGTCAACTCTCGTTAATCCGACACTTGTGGTTGCAGAGAAATATGTCGGATTAACGAAAATGTCGGATTAATGAAAATGTTGGATTAATGTATTTGTGTGAAAATATCAATGTTTACTAAATGTCATGATCGTCATACTGTTGCATGCATATCAGAAATGGTAGATCTAGTTATCTTCATCGTATGTAAAAATATTCACAGAAATAAGAAATACTAACAATACATACTTGTTTTCATTTATTAACATTCATAGATGGCATAACATACATATATAATCACATAAGCGAACAGTTTCATATCTATTTCATGACCACATTGGCACAAAACTCACGTTTGTTTTTACCGCATATCAGCTGCCATTATGACCCGGATGTTGAATATGTTACAAGTGTGATGTTCACTGAGGTGGGTGTTAAGCAGCCAGTAAGGCACGCACTAATCACCTTTCATGTGTGATGTTTGTATACGGTCGGATCATCCGACCGGCTGTGTTGATTGTCGGATTAAAGAATGTTTTTACAATGTATTTACAATGATCGGTTGCTAGATTGGTGTGTCGGAGTCGGAATGCGAGAATGTCGGATTAACGAGAGTAATTATCACTGTTTTAAATGGTTCCCTAATTTTTTGTCGGATTAACGTGATTGTCGGATTAATGAGTGTCGGATTAACGAGAGCTGACTGTACTATGAAATGCAGCTGTAGTCTCTCGGATGAGACCCCTTGTGGTGATTCTGGGTTTCACATGTCCCTGGCAGCCTACCCTTGTCGTAATGGGACATAATGTTTCCCCCATGATCCTAAAAGGACAGGGTGACAGAATTTCAAAAGGGGCACCCCCTCTCCCAAAAGGCCATGCAATGACAGATTTGACTGACTTTCTGTATTTCAGGTGCACGCAGGGATGAAGACGGGTACATATGGATCACGGGACGTATAGACGACATGGTGAATGTGTCCGGCCACTTGTTGAGCACAGCGGAAGTGGAGTCCGCCCTCATTGAGCACAAGGCTGTGACTGAGGCAGCGTCTGTCTCTCACCCACACAAGATCAAGGGAGAGTGCATTTACTGCTTCGTCACCCTGAAGCAGGTGGGTGACACACTTCCTCAACACTCTTGACTATACCTCAACACTCTTGACTATACCTCAATACTCTGGACTATACCTCAACTCTCTTGACTATACCTCAACTCTCTTGACTATACCTCAACACTCTTGACTATACCTCAACTCTCTTGACTATACCTCAACTCTCTTGACTATACCTCAAGTCTCTTGACTATACCTCAACACTCTTGACTATACCTCAACACTCTTGACTATACCTCAACTGCGAACTGTCCTGAATATATAAATATTTTTTCTGTTACAAATTTGCAGCTGGAACAAAAATATGATTTCAATTTGTACGAATGATATGCCAATCTGTGAAAATATCTCAACATTTTCATAGATATCGGTTAAAAGAGGAATGTTATTTAGCCTTAAACCCTTTTTCTATGAATGCACCCTGTTTATCAACTGGAATGAAGTATATTGATGGTGTTGCATCAGTCCAATTGAAACATCCATCTCATATCAGCAGAAGGTGCTGTTGTCAAAATGGAAACTAGGTGTTCAATATATTAACTGAGTTTCAGAATGCTGTTTTGTATGCTAGACAGTTTTTATTGTATCGCTTTGTGCTCTGACCAGATTATAACAAGTACTTTGTGAAATGTTGGCTGCTGTGCTATACATATCTCATATGCTATGGGGATGGTGGGTTCCGTGTTATCCATAGCTTGACTATGGTTTGAAGGATAGGGACAATGTTAATCTCATTAATCCGTCAGCACCAGTAGTTTGTTTAACATGTTAATGGACTAGAGTTACAATTTAATTGTAGTTACATTATCATGGTCTTTATAATTCTTTGTTTCAGGGATTTGAATTCACCCCTGATCTTACAACTGAACTAAAGAATATTGGTAAGCGTGAATGAGTTTCAGATTTCATTAAATAGGTTACAATTTTAATTTTGTATACATGTTCGTATGACCCATATCACGACGCACATCGGTCTACCATCTCCTGATTGGCTGTAAATAGGGTGGTTGGGGTTGAATCATTGCTCGGGGCGACATCACTAATTTCCTTCTGATGTCTAGAGTTTTTTGTGATATTTTTCAAAGAGGAAGTCTGCCAAGATCTTTTACAATTTGGACACTTTTTAATGTTTTTGTGGCCAAATATTTGAAGTATGTTGAAGTCAGTGAAAGTTGTGAAAATGTTTAAAATAAACATAAACAGATGTTGTTTATTTTAGAGTCTGCTTCAGTTTAATCCTTATGCTGTATTTCAGTTCGTGCCAAGATTGGACCATTTGCTCAACCAGATTTCATCCAAAATGCTCCAGCCTTGCCCAAAACTCGATCAGGGAAAATCATGAGACGTATCCTGCGGAAGACTGCAGTCGGTGACCGCCAGCTTGGTGATACGTCAACACTGGCCGATGAAAGCGTCATTGATTTGTTGTTCCAGAACCGACCAAACGATGCATAAACTCATTACCACCATCGTAGAAAACATGTGAAGTCAGAATGCAGTTGTTAACAGTTAGTCTGTTTATAGCCCAATTATTATTAGTAATAAGGGATTAGATGAGGAAGATTGTATTGATTATCACTGTTAGGCAGCTTAAACATTCAGGTGATTGTTTGCCAGGGGGAGTAGTTGGCACTTTGGTTGTGTGTCACTGTGTGATTCATTTCATCCTTCATAGGGGCGGTGGGGTAGCCTAGTGGTTAAAGTATTTGCTCATCACGCCATAGATCCGGGTTCGATTCCCCACATGGGTACAATGTGTGAAGCCCATTTCTGGTGTCTGTCGTGATATTGCTGGAATATTGCTAAAAGCGGCGTAAAACCATACTCACTCACTCACTCATCCTTCATAGGACGTTTGTTTTGGGGTTCTCATAGTTTTTAGTGTAACAGTTTTTGTGTATTTCGGGGGCAATCTTGAAGTGTATGGTTGATATTTTGGGTTGTTTGTTTTAGTTTATACTGTCTCTAGCAGGATGCAAGCTAATGTTGACTTCACTGCAAGACATATTTAAGAAAGCCAAGGGGCTTTTGTCTTATCTCTTGATGTTAAACTTTGCATGTGTAGGGGTCCTAAACTTTTTCTTTCCTCCTGTCGACTTCTAATTTGGACCCCATTTTAAATTGAATATTGGATAACATGAGAATAGTTACCGGCATATATCTAGTCAGGTATGCATTCAAAGATTCTCTCTACAAATTATGCCAAAGTTGTTTGTGTGAAGATTTGAAGATTTTATCAACATCTTTATGATGATCCATTTGTTACATTTTCTATCCATTTTGTGTCACTGTTGTCATGGTAATAACAGTAAAGTTATTTCTTCTGTGTTTATACTCATGACTCATTACAGAAATACTGTATTTGGTTTTCCTTTTTGGTGACTTTTTAGTTGTCCTTTTGTTGACAGTTAGCAACTAACATTGATATATATTATTATTGCCATCCCTATGCCATTCCTTATTCTCACACCGTTGTGTGTGCAATATTATGCAAGTACTCAAAATTATGTTCTATACATATCCCTTGTTTCTTGAATTTTCATCATTTATTTGTTATTTTTATTGAGGACACAACTGAATACTTAATACTTGTTTTTTTGTAAGCAGAACCACAAATTAAGTCGTGATCTATTTATTTGTATCAAGATATAATCTGATAAACAGATTAACTTAACATCATTTCATAAATGAAATCCTCTTCTTGAGGTGAGATCCTGATTTTGATAATTTTAGTGAGTTAAAGGAATATCAAATGAAATTGTTACTACTTATTATTATGTAGAAGTGGTTTTTATTTTTACTGTATTATATTTTCTGTGTTTTTAAGTCTTATTTGTGTGGGGTTTGATGATACTTGAAGGATACTTTAAGCATTGAATTGTAACCTGGGGCTAGAGACACTACAAGAAGTGCAATATGAAATGCAGCAACAATGAAAGGTGAATGGTATGAGAGGAAGCCTCAGGCTAGTGATGTGATGTGGACTGTATCACATTCTTTAATGTACTCTAAGCGTATCATGAAAGCCATACCTTATTGCTACTTACGTTATTATACAATCAGATTCAGAACTTTGGATTGTGGCTGTTTTATGTTTCTACTTCAATTACAATCTGGCTGAGTTCTTGCAAAGCAGGGCGGTGGGGTAGCCTAGTGGTTAAAGCATTCGCTTGTCACGCCGAAGACCCGGGTTCGATTTGTCACATGGGTACAATGTGTGAAGTACATTTATGGTTGCTGGAATATTGCTAAAAGCGGCGTAAAACTAAACTCACTCACTCACTCTTGCAAAGCTGAGTTAATAATACTTTTTGGAAACTGATACAGAGTGATGTTATGAATTAATACATGGGGAGGCATTTCATGTACTTTATCACTTTGTTTAAATTGTTTATGTTCATCTGTAATTCCCCCCCAAAAGTATCATAGAAAATGTACCACGATACAATCATGGTTATATGCAGGGCAGGGCAATATAAGCATCATTGTAAGTAAAGATTCACAATAGTAGCATTGTAATATGACGTGTATCACAATATTAGCATTGTGATATGACGTGTATCACAATGTAAGTGTGATATGACGTGTATCACAATATTAGCAGTGTGATATGACGTGTATCACAAAATTAGCAGTGTGATATAACATGTATCACAGTATTAGCATTGTGATATGACATCTATCACAATATTAGCATTGTGATATGACATCTATCACAATATTAGCAGTGTGATATAACATGTATCACAATATTAGCAATGTGATATGACATCTATCACAATATTAGCATTGTGATATGACATCTATCACAGTATTAGCATTGTGATATGACACCTATCACAATATTGGCATTGTCCTGTGCTGTGATATGCATCATTGGACTAATGTATCTTGGTATTTACCGGTACTCCATATTTGTATTGTAACCTGTTAGCATGCTAACTGAAGATAATTAATCAAAACACATCAACCTTTTCAGTGTTACATTAAAAATAATCAGCTTTGCCTTATAGCAGTATGCAAGGACCAATGTTTATGTTGCACTGTATTATTTTTCCCCCAGTATTTCTCTGTTGTGGATCCGAATCTCTCCTGTTGTTTATTTCATTTTGCCTCAACCATCTTAACCTTTGGCTTAAGAAAACAGCCTATATAGTCTTCATATTAACAAATTTGTAAATAGAACAACTGCTAAGATACAATGGAAGCTGTAATTTTATGCATTTTGGTTCTAACAGATTGCATTTCCTATTCTACCATTCCATTAAACAGTATTTGGAACATCATATGTAGTAGAAGTATGTGGTTTGTATACAGGGCTATGTCACCCTAGCATGGTATGAGATGTATTCAGAACAGCGGTCAGGATCGACTGTAAGTTATAGTGTGATTGTTATGGCTAATATGTGACGAGTCTGTGTGTATCTGTGTACATTTGTGTACAAGACAAGGGTAAATGTACTGGGTAAAAATCCTGTAGTTTCTAAATAAGTTCTTTGTTAAGAATAGTAATATGTTTTTCCATGCAAAACTTTTGAAATAAGTCCCTTGAAACCAGGATGAAAAGGATTTTCGATCATTTTTCACATCCTGAAACATGGTGAAGAAAAATCTACATTTCCTTGTCATAAAATCTCTGGTTGAACGGAAATCCAGATGTCTTTACAGGTATAGTTCTTGAGTAACACATGAGCCTCATTGCTCTCATTGTATTTACCTTTGTGTTAATTGCAACTAAATTAGCCACCCAGGCAATGCCCTTTTCTATTTGTTAAATGTCCACAAAGGGTCACCATCTGACAAACTGAAGGTCACATGCTTTTTCAAGCATGTCACCTCATTCAGCAGCCACTGTGAGCACTACCTATGCATTGTACTTACAATTACCTCAGGTGACCTCGACATTGTGGTCTTTACCTTTGTTATCTCCCTTTGGCCAACTGCCTGGATAGAGGTTACCAGTAAGTTAAATGTTTCACAAAATATTGTTTGTATTTTTTACTTTGTTGAGTATTATTTGTTTATTGATGGTGGGGAATTAATAAGAAACATAGTAAATAGTGTGTATCATCCCAAATATGATTTTGTTAAAACCTTACTTACTTTACCAGTAACCCGTGAAGATCTGGGTTAGAATTGATCTTCAGCAACCCATGCTTGTCGTAAAAGGCAACTAACGGGATCGGGTGGTTAGGCTCGTTGACTTAGCTGACACCTCATTGGTTCCCAATTATGCAGAACGATGCTCATGCTGTTGATCACTGGATTGTCTGGTCCAGACTCGATTATTTACAGACCGTCGCCATATAGCTGGAATAATGCTGAGTGCAGCGTAAAACTAAACTCACTCACTCACTACTTTACCAGTAATTAATCACTTTCAAATGAATTGGTCCATTGACATGGGTTCATCAAATGATGAAACCCAGCATGAATGTATTGTTTATTTGAACCCTGAATGGAGGGATTTGAACTGTCTTAGTTAATTAGTTAGTTGTCCAATTTAGAGTATCCCATAATAATTGAAATCTAGTAATCATTCCTAATCAGGTAGACCAGTGACTCCTATTTAACCTTGCTGAAGTTACAGATACTGATGCTGTGATCTCTTGGTATATCTGTGGCACTATGTAACAGTCCAGACAAACTAATATATATGTATTTAGCACTGTCAGTGTCTGGCTTGCATGGGTGGTAACTGGGTGGAAGATCTTCATATCAGCTTCGCAATACAGAATATCTTGGTTGTTAGTGTATGATATCATGTATATCAGCAGAATAAATTTCTACAGGTACATTGTGGGTAGTGTGTTATTTGTCTCGGTAATCATCACAGATGTGCCTGTTATGTAATGCCACTGTTATCTTCCAGCCATATCCTGACCCTTTCAGGGGTGCTGGGGTAGCCTAGTGGTTAAAGTGTTCGCTGGTCATGTTGAAGACTCCGGTTCTATTCGAGCTATGGGTACAGTTTGTGAAGACCGGTTATGGTACCCACTGCTGTATTATTGCCGGAATATTGCTAAATGCGGCATAAATCCCAACTCATTCCGGTTCCAGAAAAATATATCTGGACAAGTGCCTCATTTGACACGGGTCGTGATTCATTGGTATTGTCCATGGGAGCACGGCGACCATGTATTTAAGGTGCGACAATACGCTGTGCAGAGCTTTGTAATAGTTGTGTGTTCGAATCCCAGTTGCCGGAATTACGTTTTAAGGTTATGTCATGTCCATAGCCGTGATGGTTGGTTTCATCAAAGTAGTAAGAATACTAACCCAGCTTTGTAATGGGTGTGTGTTCGTGTATATGTAGGGGCGGTGGGGTAGCCTAGTGGTTAAAGCGTTGGCTCGTCACGCCGAAGACTCGGGTTCGAATCCCCACATGGGTACAATGTGTGAAGCCCATTTCTGGTGTCCCCCGCCGTGATGTTGCTGGAATATTGCTAAAAGCGGCGTAAAACCAAACTCAGTCAGTCAGTCAGTCGTGTATATGTTGAGACACAAAGAAGGTTTATTTGTATCCTGGGAACAATCAATATCTGTTTGCTGCTGCAAGTGCTTTATATCCCTGCCTTAAAACTCTCCATTAGTTACATTAAGAAGGAATCGGCTTTCATCAGACTAATGTATTCTTCGCCAAGTCCTCAGATTCTAGCCTGGTAAACACCAAGCCAAACGTGACTTTTGGTGATGACCGCTCAGTAGGACTTTATGATGAACCCTCTTGGGCTGTATCCGGCTCGCCTTTGGCGATTCCGGACTGTTCTCGTAGAGACCTGGCGAAATGGTAACCGTAGGTGCCTCAGAACAGTGCTTGTGGCAAATAGTTGTCGAGTGAGCCTCATAGTGGCCTGTCTCCACGATCTGACGCCACCCTGGGTCTTCCAGAACGTAGGCGATCCTTCATCTCATTGCTTTTTGACTGACAACTGTGTAGTGGACATTCATTTCCCGACCAGGGTCTTTACAGGCCATACTGGAGTATTGCATACCAGTAATGTGCCATCTCTGGTCATCTGATAAACGTCTTCGTACTATAGTGGCAGAAGAATGAGTGAGTGAGTTTATTTTTACGCCGCACTCAACAATATTCCAGCTATATGGCGGCGGTTTGTAAATAATCGAGTCTGGATCAGACAATCCAGTGATCAACAGCATAAGTATCGATCTGCGCAATTGGGAACCGATGACATGTGTCAACCAAGCCAGCGATCCTGACCACCCGATCCCGTTAGTCGCCTCTTACTAGCATGGGTTACTGAAGGCTCATTCTAACCCGGGTCGGCAGAAAAATGAATGAACATTGTTACCCATGCAGATTAAATACCGACAAACCCGATCCGAGTTAAAATTTGTTTTCAGCAACCCATGCTTGCCGTAAGGGGCGACTAACGGGATCGGGTGGGCAGGCTCGCTGACTTGGTTGACACATGTCACCTATCCCAATTGCGTAGATCGATGCTCATGTTGATCACTGGATTGTCTGGTCCAGACTCGATTATTACAGACCGCAGTCATATAGCTGGAATATATCTGAGTGCGGCGTTAAACAACAAACAAACAAAATAACTACCGACATGTGGTATGTGCACTTGAGAAAATTCGTGGATTTCCTTCTGGTCATGCTCCACAGGGTGTGTCTGAGACACTTTCAATCATGGCCCTTGAGTGGCCTTGATACCAATTCAAATCGCAGTTCAACTACCAAGAATTGTATTTTGGCGACCCCCAGTCACTAATATTCCAGCTGTATGTGAGCTGTGTAAGTAATCGATTCTGACGGATCTGGATGTGGATCAACAAAGTCCAGACAGACCCAGCATTACAGTCAGCAGCCAGCTTGAGGTACTGGGAACATGTTTTTTACAGAGACTCCATTCAGGGTCACACAAATACAGTGGGTGAGTGAGATTAGTTTTACGCCGATTTTAGCAATATCACGGCGGGGGACACCAGAAATGGGCTTCACGTATTGTACCCATGTAGGGAATCGAACCAGGGTCTTCGGCGTGACGAGCAAACGCTTCACACAAATACAGGCAGTCCATGGTTGTAGGGTCCCCCCAAGGTATCCACACGGGATACCTGGCCCGCATTTTGTCCAATCAATCCCCAATCAGTGGTGTTGTGGTATTTACAGGTCACTGAAACTCGTTGTTTCCAAAGAAAATACAAGAAATAGCGTAATATATTTATTGATTTTATTTCGCTTTCAAATTTTAGGTTTGATTGTGTTAAAACAGACCTGGAGGATTGTACAATATTTGGCCTCTGGTGAAAAGCATTACAAAATATAACAGGCATTGTGGAATAAAACACTCAGCAGGGTACGTTTACACGATTTAGAAAGGACATGCAAATAGCAAAACAGCATTCATTCCATTGTCAAATTCTAAAGCTCAACCATCGCTGGATCCTCCGTCAACATTAGTGCTAGGTGGATATGTGTTCTTGTGGGTGACAAGCGTTTCAATTCTAAAGTGACCTTAATTATGCCTGAAAGATGGGTCCAAAAGGCATGGATGACATATGGGTTTTCTTGGGTGACACACAATTTGGATGACATGGGAAGGGTGATGCATTTGTTAAGATATATCCCTTGCTATTCCTATCCCGCTCGGCTGATCCTAAACTTCGGTCATCTGTAAGAACTGTGATGAAACAACTCGTTCAATTCAATTTCCAACTTTTTGCTCACGTATATCATATTCGCAAAGGAAACCAGCCTCTGTCCCGTCTCATTATACCTCGAGCCGCAGGAGCGTGGTCCAAAGATGTCCAGCGGTACATTTAATCCAATTAGGTTGACTACGACCTGTAACTTGCTAAACTAAAAGAAATACATACATATAACACAAATAATCATTTCTGTCCGTATCCGTTCAGTTTTGAAAAAAGTCACGACAAACAAGATATTAATAAACTGGCCTAAGTTGTAAGTCGAGGGATGTGTCTAAAATTTGGGACGCCAGCATGTGCACGACATGTTTACAGAAGACGCTCATGTCAGGAATGAGAATTTCCTTTAATGTTTTGAACCTATCCTGAAATTCGCTTTCATTTTATCTGCATTTACCTTTATTCTTCATTCATGAACTGATCATTTATTCAACAAGTATCGGTAGACAGCGAAAAAGCTCACGTTTTTCACGTGCACTGCCCATCTATACGCAGTGTACCCACTCGCCATATTTATCTGAAAGATGTTTAAAGATGTCTCTACTGCCACGGTAATATTCAAATTGTGTATAAGCGGACTATAAATAATTGTCAAAGTCAAGGCAAGCCAGTGATTGGTTGAATCAGCAACCAATCACACCACCGGGACATGACGGCACACATCCAGACACGCGCATAATACCGCCATAATAAACGCATACAGTAAAAGCCAAATGACACTTGTTCTGCATTCAACGGTTACACAAAATACCACTGCTACTACAGATATCACATTTATAGCGTCCAATATTTATCACAATTTGCTTGTTAGGTGACACAGACCCATACAACTCACGCAGTGTTTCGGATTCCTGAAATTTACATGCATATACGTTCATAATATATTGCCAAGGAATTACGACAATGCACAATAAATGGTCCCGTATTGACCAAACTAGCGCGACAGGAAGAGCAATTCAGTTCACTTTCAATGATTATATCATGTATATCTAGACAGTACGAACACAGCCCTGGGTGAATACATGTATTAAAACACACAGTGAATACAATAGGAAGTGATAGGTTTTGTCCAAAAAAACGAATCTTCATGAATTGGAAAGAAGCCCAAGTGAGAAAGGATATTCCTGAACCTGAGGAAATCTAGACTTGCTTCATTTAGTATTGTTGAAAGGGTTAGGCAGAAAGACAAATAATGTGGTTCAAGGACTATGAGACAGACTAGCGTGATAACGGTGTAAGCATCTACACCAAAAACGTCGCATCGATTGTAAAGAGAAACTGTCAGTCCAGTACACTTGTTCATCTTCGTCATACCAGCTTCTAAAATGCCACTTACATTAGTGTAAGCTATGTTGCTAATACACCAGATGACAACGTTACACATATAATAATATTAATTATGAGAATGTTTATAACGCGCCGTTTCCAGGACAGATCGGCTGGTGAATGTGTGTGTGTGTGTGTGTGTGTGTGTGTGTGTGTGTGTGTGTGTACGTCATTCACATTGTACATGCTACTTCATAAAAAACCATTACTGAAGACTGAGTCAAACTGATTGGGTAATTTTCTGCATCTGTTAAAACTGCATCACACTGATTGGGTAATTTTCAGCATTAGTGAAAAATGAGTCACACCGATTGGGTAATTTTCTGCATTTTTTAAAACTGAGTCACACTGATTGGGTAATTTCCTACATTAGTAAACACTACCGTCACAGGACATGTCTTTTCATCTTACGTTGTTCACAGGATTTGGTCTGTGATTGACAGCTTTGCCACAAACCAACAAACAAGGGCCAAGTGCTGACAAACCCTGCACATGACCATGGCGATACCAGGAGGTGACGTTTCTAATGTAAAAAGAGTGTATATAGTTCTTGAAACTCCCCTGCTAACGTCAGCAAACACAATTTATCGTTTCCCGACCTGCACGTAAGTTGCCAACCACTGATTTTCAAAACAAAAACAGCCACACAACTACACGTCTCCACCAGCTGCATCGCTGAAAGAGAGCGTCCTTCAATCGGAATACCATGTGCATGTGCTCACGCAGTTCGGTTTTATAAGGTAGCCATTTGTCACTTGCACACCACCATTTGTTGAACTGCATCTCGGACAATAGTGAAATAACATACACCTTTACACACTGACACATATAAACCTTCTTTCAGAAATCGATAGCAATGGTGCAACAGCAATTGTCTCTCACGCTCCCAGACAAGCTCGTTTTGCACAGAATCCATAATCAAGATGACCTCATGGAACAACACGAGCCATTGTGATTATTATCATGCTGATTAGAGAGGTCGATACACATTCGGCATGTCAGCAATCGCTACCTTCTTCTTGACAACATACGTATTATCGTCCTTGAAAGCAGATACCAGTTTATCGGTGAGGGATTTACATTGTCGAAGCTGTCGCAAACACTCGATGCTGTTGACGTTCAGGATGGAGGTGATGCATTCCAAGCACCTGCCGCTTGCCACCCGCTCTTTGTGATTCCGTCCACAGTCGAGCGAGCTGTTCTGGATGGCCGTGATTAATCCGGGTAGATGTCGAAGAATTTCTCTTGAAGGGCGTTCTATCAGTTCCAGGCGTCGGAACAAAATATCGGCCTTAGCATCTCCGCTCAGCGAATTGAAGTCAGAGTAGGACTTCATTACGTATGTTGGCCTGTAAACTGCCATGCTTGCAAATTTATCAAACGCCTTTCTCAAACAGTACCGATCGGATAGGTAGAGTATATGAGCGAGATCGCTGTTCGAAGGGTTGTTTTTCTCGCATCGGCATAACAGGTACGTCTCGCAACGTTTCTTCAGTTGTTCCATTTGGTACTCGTCTGCTAAGGACAAGACGACATCCACGTTGTCCTTGTCGATCTGTTTCATCGTCGAGGGGTAGATACACAGAAGAAATTCCACAAAGTCTCTGTATTTCTTGCCCGGGAGAGGGATCTCCTGTGCAGACTTCTCCTTGAAATCTGAATGAAACATGCGGCAGAAAACAGGCGACGATAACGCCAGGACAATCCGTTCAACAAAGATCTTCTTATCCTCGACTACGATTATAAGATCTGTTGTGGCGGATTCACTGGTAAACATAACATTTTCGTCCTCAGAACTATCGTCTGATGCCAGGTTCTCCGCCATCTTGGAATACTGAGTCAGAATCGATCGATAGCGCGATGACGGAATTGGCAAAGTTCTAGCGCAGGCGAGTTGTGAGTTTTAACCATGAGAATTGTAGTATTGATTCCGTTACGTGTTTGATGGACTTTAATGAGAGAACTTTGAGCCGGGATACCAAGTAATTTATTTAAAACGACTGGCTGTGGGAATATTATCACAGGTGACCTATCGCAGAAAATAGTGTGAAAGATTACTATAAAATAGTACTGTCGGAAACAGAAAAAAACTGTATTTTCTCATTTATCTCTACAATTTATGTAGTTGATAGGTGAAAGTGTGAAATATCTGTTAAACTAAGTTCGGCCTAACTACAGTCTCAGTGGTAGAGAGATAGGAAACGGAGAAAAATGACTTTACTGCGGGGAAATTAGTGCAGAAATGAGCAATGCGGCTTTTTTCTAAGTCCAAAAAGACTTATTTGGAACAGACCATGGCTTTATGCAAATTAGTGTGCGACGATATTGTATTACAAAGGACACTTTTTAAATGCCCAATTTGAAATTAGACGTAGATTCATTATAAACGATAGCTGACGTAAAAAATAATAACTTTTATGCCGAAACTATTAAGGATGTAGCTACCATGCAGTCTTACTGTCACTATAAAAAGAAACAGATAGGAGGGGTCGCCTCAAAAGCAAAACCTGGGGTCGGGCTTGGGGATAGAGATATCAGCTAAGATAAGATAATCCTTTAGGGCAATTATACTGGGGAGGTACACGGCACGTCATAACAATTTACAAATAATATCCAGTCCTGTCGATCTCCGGGTGGTCATGGCACCTATATACTACGATGCGTTTCTATGGTTTTCGGGTATCATACTCTCTTACATATCTCAACATAAACTTTATGAAAGAAAGACACGTAAGATGTTAATCAGTAGATGAGACATAGTCAACACACATGAAAAAGCACAAAATATCTTTGAGATGACCCCTTGTGCCTGTGGGCAGCACGTGCATTTCATGCCAGGTGAGTCGACGGTCTGTCGTCATACCTGGCTGAGCGACCTAATTGCCATCTATAGTCTGATCTATTGTTTTCAGCAGCTATTCGTATTTTTTCTAAGTTTTGCCCGATTTTACGAGTAAACATGCTTTTCTGGATATCGTATTACGCATCCCGCTGAACGCCCAGTTAGGCCGAAGTAGGTTATTTCGACATATGCTATTTGCAATTGTGCCAATTTTAAGGACACAGAGTAACAGCCTAAAAACAGTTTTTTGCTATTTCCGACAGTACTTTTAATACACATGTCAAGTGCATGATTGAGTGAGTCAGATGGAATCTGCGCCGCGTTGGGCATTATTCCTATCAATCGCGACGAGGGACAAGGCTGTATATCCTTTCGACCGTCATCGCCCCTTTCCATAGCCACACCAAGAATAGACAGTTGTGTTAACGTTCAAATGGCACTGCACTGTGGCTTCACACATTGTAACCATCCAGGGATTCGAACCAAGATCATTGGTGAGCCATCCTGTCGTTCGGAATACCCCGTGTTTACCTTTTCGAGGTTGCATGATAAGAAAATGCATTCCGATTGTCATTTTGGTACGCGACACTCTGATTAGTCGTACTCGGAACTTTGTTTAGCGGTCGGGAGAACTAAGATCTGGTTTTAATGATATTATACCTCAGGCATACGGAACGAATAAGTCATACACACAGCATGTGTTAGTGCCTTTATCTGCCTTTCATGCAAGACGTGACACATGTTTTAGCAAATCACATGCTTTCCGTGCACGAGATGGCATGTCGAGCCTTTCCTCGCGATACCAGTTATATGATACCGCGCGTGCTGCACGATATTTGGTCATGCCCTTGTCAGTCTCAAAGTAATAAGGCAGCGTGATTGACAGCAATAGTTTATTTCGTAAAGATGATTGGCAAATGGTCGTCAATGATATTTACAAGTTAGTATGTTGATGTACATCATTTACACAGGAAGACGTAACATTTATAAACATGATCAAATCTGACAGAATTCCTCCAGTAACCCTGCTTCTAATTATTCCAAGGTTAGGGCAGGCTACATTAAGTATGTTTAACTACTTCTAACCAGGGTATATTAGTTAAATTCGAGTCAGGGTTAACGGGTGGAGTGTTAGAAAACTCTAAAATAGTGACAGCGTGTTACAAGAACAAATGAAGTGACACGTCACGGAGCACTGACATTCATTCTCATGAGATATTTACAAGATGCATTTTCCTAAACTATGTTACAAGTAGTGTGACTTTACATATTTAATTACGCAAGATAAAAAATGCATTTTTTTTTCTTATTATAAAAAAATAAAAACGCGGAAGTGTTTATGTACACATTATTTACATATAGAAGGAAACAAAGTTGTGATACTTGCTATTTTACAAAAACTGTACAAAATGTACAATTGTGGTTCGTGAAAACTGTTTAGCCAGCGTGGTATAGATTTACAGTACGTGCTATTTCGCTATGGTACAATTTTTCAAGTTTGGCAAAAACGCCCATATATATACATTACAGTAAATGGTACCTGACCATACATCAACAATATCACAAAATAAAACTTGGACGGATTCAAACAATGTACATGACGTCACAACATTCGCTTAACAACAATGTATAAAATATCAACAATAACATTTTTTGGTTCCAAAAAAATGGATACAACAGAAAATAATATTTTTTTGAGTTTTTTTTTTTTATCATGTATATTAGCGACACTTGCACAGCACAGAAAGGACCAACGGACAAGAAAGTCGCATTGGGAAATCAATTCGCTAAATGTGCTTGAAATGTATGTACATGTAGCAGCGTTAACGTTCACTGCACGTCACAAGCACTTAGAACAATATAGCACAAATGAAATAGGCATAGTTCATGATTATATTGAGCACTTTTGTATCACGATCACAGAGAAATAGCACATTGTATCACGTTGACTGATGAGTAGCTACCAAAATAATAATCTTAGCACCGTCAAAACAAATAAGTCGTCAGATATGTTCCCAACAGTCAGGCCCGTAATGATTACGTCAACGTAGAATATTGATAATTTAGTGTTAAGCAAATATAGTCGAAGGGTCATGTGGCCAGGGTAATGTTTCTTGAGGTTATCCAGTCCAACATGTTATCCAGGTAACTTAGCACTCTGGCTTCATCACAGGAATCGTTTTGAAAACACCACCTTACATTAGTCGATATACTGTTTCCACGTTTCCAAGATCTCCATCAACTCCGAGGATGTTGGTCTGTCGTCCGGCTCAGCAACCCAGCACTGGGTGTATAGATCCTGATACAGTTTATCAAACGGCTCATCTCCGATAACGGGATGCTTCGGTCGGAGTCCGTATGCGACGACACCGAAGATGACAACGTGCTGGTTTTCGTTAGCGTAAGGCGTCTCCCGACTCAGCATTTGCCACAGTGTTACTCCATATGAATAAATATCAGCTTGTAAAGATGGCGCTCCTCCTTTGAGAAGTTCAGGTGCCCGGTATGCAAAGGTTCCGGTTAAGGCAGATCGATTTGTGGGACTAACTCGACCCGTATTGAATTCCACTTCTTGGCAGCAACCGAAGTCGCCCAACTTGCAGTCGTCATCTTGGGTGAGAAGAACGTTGACAGGTTTGATATCCAGATGTACAATACAGTTATCGTGAGCGTATTGTACTGCACTTGCTATCTGCAGTGCGTGCTTCAACCTGCGTACCATACACAACTGCTGGTCCATGTCGTTAATAACGCTCTGCAAAGTCTGGTCACTCACGTACTCCATAACCACCCACGGACCGTCGTTGAAGTCGTCCAGGGTCGTTGCAGTGAGGGTTCTAATGATATGCGGATGCTTGAAGTTCAAAATCGCCAACTCAGCCTTGAAGCTCTGGACTTGAGCTAGGGGGTTCTTGCTTACAGCGTGGAAGATTTTCACCGCAACTTCGTTGTTTTTGTACGTCCCCAAATACACCGATCCGAATCCCCCCGAGCCCAACAAACGGCCCAGGGAAACGTCCTTTTTCGACAGGGTTTCACCACTCAGACTCTCAATGGTGTGGTCGAATGTATTGTTTGGCAAACTCAGGGATCGTGACTGGCGATAAATCGCATCACAAACCATTTCGATGTCAGCTACGTCGTCCGTCTGTCCGTCGTCTGCACCGTGTTCTTCAAATTTTGGCATCACGTAACAAAAGCCTTTTCAGGCAAAGTGGTAAATTTCATTTTCAGTACACGAAAACTTTTCTGACAAGCCACAGCTTCAAACGTCGCCTTTAAGCCCAAGAAACTGATTGGTAGACAAGGTATTTAAAACGAATTGACGATTGAAGAAACAAAACTATCTTCACTTGTTGACTCAGTACACTTGACAAAATTACACATTCGAATGAAATGAAAACATTGCGATTTCAAGCACTGGCTATTGTCATGTAATCTAACGCCACGCTTCCGCGCGTGGTTCACGGGGCTTGTTATGACCATGTTTTGATAGACAAGGGTTTAAATGAATAGGCGTCTATTACCACGACACAATCTTGCGAGCATTCCCGTGCAAAACACTGAACTGAACTGAACTTTATATACACTCTGGCCGCGTTCTGCGGCATTAGAGGTACATGTTTACATCATTAGTATATACAGCGTATATATATGTTGAAGATATATGATACACAAAATGGTAAGGTATACATATGGGTTGTTTGCAAGAAAGAATTGTGTGTACATATACTCAGGCCAATAATTGTTGTCACCCCCCCCCACCCCACCCTACACCCCACACCCCTTTCCAATTAAAAAAATTGAAGGGGGTGACAACCATTATTGGCATGAGTATACATTTAACCAGTTAAATGAACAATCGTACACTCCTACGTTATTTTCTTCATTTTTTGGGGCGTTGCTTAAAACGAGACATTATTATTTTGCAAAATATTCAAATTTCCTAATTGTTCCTATTTTTTTGCAGTGAAAAAGCTGGCTCATTTTGTTCATATTCGGGTTTGTGCCGTAATAGATATTGACATATGTTTTCCTTTCTCGAACTACGATAGGACAAACAAACAGAAAGTGAAATTCATCTCCAATATCATTTAAATTACAAAGAGAGTATGTATTAACTTTCATTTCATCTTTTTACTCTATCGTGCAAAATACTTCCGCATTTTAGTGCAAGCATTGCTGATGTTGATGTTTCCAAGCGATACGTCTGTTTATAAAAAAAACACACGTGTATTTTCATTCATATATATATAGATAAATAAAAACAGAATGCCTTTTTCTCCAAAAAACATATTTTATTCATGAAATATTAACATAACATGAATATGGATAGGCACAACAAGCCAACGGCTTATGTAAGTGCCGCTCCATCAAATATAACACAATACAATCAATCATTAATTTCACACAAAGTACAGTAGCAATTATTATTTCATATCTGTATAAATAAGTCCGCGCCTACATCAAACGTTTCATACCGCAAATGTCTGTTTTGGGGCTCAAGGCTAAGTTATTGTAGTACCAACTCGTGACCTATAATAGAATGTTTAACTTTTCAAGTTTATATTTTATATGCCGTATGTACTGAAATGTCGAATCCACAAAACACCAGTAAAACTCTAAATTAACGTTTAACTGGACAAATGCCTACCTCAACCTAAATCATAAAACAAAGGCTTTTTTTTTTCGTTTGAAATAACGATTATTTAGTACTGATAAAGCTAGGTGCGTCCCATTGTATTTTGATAAACGCTTTTGGAATAGTCATTATCATTGGCATAGCTATGTTATAGTAATTTTTCAAGGTCTTAAAAATCACCGTATTCCTTTTGTTTTTTAAAACATAATGAGTCTTTTACCACACTTTTATACCAAGATGTACTTTCTTTAGTTGTGTCCCTTTGCGAACGCTCGATAGGTGGCGCGGGTAAAACCACTTCCGTTAACTTTCTTCAGCCGAAAAGCAGATATCAGTATGCAGTTTGATATTTTCAAGCAATGATACGATAACCAAACGTGAAGATGGACAAAGATTCATGTAAGTTCATTCTGTTACGGGAAGCACGCTTCCAGCAGAAGTTGCAGTTTTGTAGGGTCAACATCAAGTATATGCGTAAACCCTCACTTGTGAGGGGTTAACTGCTTCGGGTTACTGTGCCTGCTGGGCTCGGATAAAAGACTGTACAGCCTGCAGCCCCAAAGAAGTTTCCACAAAAGTTAAAATATCTTTATGGTTAATCATTATTTGGGTCTGTTTTCCTGTTTAGGTTGGCGTTGGGGTTGTCTCATTGAAGATAATTTATGATTTATTTACACGTTGGAAAACACGATCATGCTGTTGATCACTGGATTGTCTGGCCGAAACTCGTCACCATATAGCTGAAATATTGTGCGGTGTTAAACAACAAGGAAAGAAGAAAACACGAAAACAATGGCCATATATTTACAAGCCCCAGTCACCTAAATGCTCTTTAATATTACAACCTGCGTAATAAATGCAAATTTGGAGGCCAAATGAAACGTGCATTTCAAATGTTGGTCATTTGGCCTTAAATGATACGTTCATTTATACATTTGGAGGGGGCGGTGGGGTAGCCTAATGGTTAATGCGTCCGCTCGTCCAAGGTTCAATTCCCCACATGGGTACAATGTGTGAAGCCCATTTCCGGTGTCCCCCACCATGATATTGCTGGAATATTACTAAAAATAGCATAAAACTAAACTCACCAAACTTTTCCAATCTGCTGTTTATTTCTTATAGCATGTATATCATACTTATGACAAGAAATTAATGCTAAATATAGTACGGAAAAATACTTATACTGCAGTATCACTACGATCATCCAAGCAGAGAATTACTACAGAGATAACTGTTATAACACCCCATTATATGACAACATAATGGTGGATGAATCATTTTGGATTTAGGGCCCTGGCGGCTTGCAGTTAGATATAAGCGGACCCTGTGTACCATCACTGGTGCCCTAACAGGGTACCAATCGCTATATTTCCTGGGGAAGGATTTGGGAGGGAGCACCCTTCCATTGGTGGATGTTTTCAGTGCCTCACACAGGAAAATGTAGAACTTTTTAAATAAAAATATATATGTATATCCTGTCCTTTTCTGAAGTTCTTCAACTTTCATGATGATTTGCTACTACCAGCAAGTAAGCTGATTACATAAGCCTCCCTACAGAAGTGGAAATGCACTTGGAGAACATTCATTGTTACCAGAAGATTCTATTTACTTGAACACAAAGTAATTACCATGAGCGTGTAACACCTGAAATATCATGTAAACAAATCCAAAGGTGAATATACTATTTTCCCATGTAATTACACAATGTGCTTATAAACTTGATTTATGTTTTTAATCTACTTTATCAATTTTATACAAAATTACATTCAATATTGTTTACAATAAGTGAACCTATTAGCAATGCACAGACATACTGTTTTTACACTACAGCAACCATTGCCTACTTGAAATGAGCTATAGTTGACAGAATATGGATACATTTATCATAAAAGGCGTACTTTGACTTATTAAAGGTGTTCTTTCTTGAAATTTGAGAAGAATATGTCAACATAACATTGTCACGATGGCGAGCGAAGGAGCTTCATCAGGGACTTGTCAAATAGTTCCATCCCGTAAAAATACTATGCACCAGAATATTGTACTTCATGCCACTGATCAATATTCAAACTATTTGAGAACATAACTTGACAATGCAGAGAGTTTTTCTTCAGTTTGCATAAAACCAATCCCAGAATTCATATATGTATCCATTTTCTGAAGATTGGCTTGATGTTTCTGTGGCAACCTTCAGTATAGAAAGGGAATAGAACTCTCGAGCAATGGGAAGCATATTGATGTTTGAAATATGTTTATTCACACAGAGTATTAATAATCTTGCTTCAGTTCTGGTAGTGTTTCCAGGGCTCGATTTAAGCATTTAGAACTTGCTGGTGCAGCCTGAAACTGCTAAATGCAATTTCTTATGTATATCAACTTGCAACCAGTTAATATTTTGTGTTCAAAGAACACAGACTTCAGCTGGAAAACAGAATGATGAGGAACTGACTTGGAACAGTGACTCTGATTATTGTAGGAACAGTGACTGAAGGACTTACTGTTCATGAAAGTTTAGGAAGTAAGATAACTACAGACTCAGACTCTTTATTTCGTAAATGATGGCCTGTGAGGCCTATAGTACAATTTACATAAATAATTCAAACGTAATGATTTGTTATACAAGCGGCGCAAGGTTTGCATTAATGATATGAAACATTTTAGTCACATAAATTGCTAGATTATTTAAAATAGTAGTATCATGGCTGGACAGTAATTGAATGAATTTTTGTTTAGATGGATACTTATGGTAATATAGTGGTCTATACTTATCTCTTAGATGTGTGTATAAAGGGCATATTATTAAGGTATGGTATTCGTCTTCAAGGCCATCCTCACAAAACGGGCACATTGCATCGATTTTCGTCTTCGAAACGGACCGTCTATATGATGCATTTTTAATTCGGAAGCGGAACAATGGAATTTTGTAAGAAAGCGGCGCAATTTAGATGATTTGATTAGGTTTAAATATGGCTCCATTTGGAAGGTGGCTTTGAAGGTACAGTAAGATGTTAACATTGAAGATTTATGCACACGAGCAGACCAGTCCTGGATCCATACATCCTTCGTTCTTAATGCAAATATGCTAATGAATTGTTTCACATCACCAACATCCTGAGCTTGCCAAACGTATGAAAAGCCATACGAAAATAATATGCCCCATTTTATAACCTTGACAATCAAACCTTTTTAACATATAGTAACAATGTTTGACCAAACGATTTTCTGGCAATCTGCCATTTTTAGCCAGAATTTTATAACACGTAGATAAATGTTAACAATGGGTGGCATGTGCCCACTTTCGCCCAGTACTGCGACATTAGAAGATTTATAACTTAGTTTCAAAACATATTTACAAAACTTGGTGGTAAATTTCTCTACTGGTTTATTTACAAAAACACCCCACAACTCTGACCCATAGAGGAGAATAGGCTGAATTTTACAGTCAAACATTCTGAAATAAGTGTTAACTGGTAAGTCCTGAAAACGACTGAACAGTCTCCAAATGGGAGCTAAGGCTTTATCTGCTTGTTTTGCCAAAGTATAACAAGCTTTTGAAAAATTATTTTCTAATATATTTGTAAGATAACTACAGATTTCTTTTGTTATAATAAAGTTCAAAACCGTCTTTACCAAAACTCAAGCATTATAAAAGATTCTATATTAAGCAGCAGGTGCAACCTGTTTTGTTTTATGCAACAAGGTGATTGCCTTAGGTTGCACTGGGTGCAAGTAGGTTTCATTCTAGGTTTCACCAGAGTGGTAAATGTCTGAAACCAACATGAACTCACTCGCGCACACTTTGTCTAATACATCAGCTCTACATTTCAAACTGTATAACTCACTCACTGTATTTAGCATCCAGCTCATATAAGCAGCCAGCTTGACCAGCTTCTGACCACAGTCTGAGTAATCAATACATACACCCTGTACTACAACTGAAGATTGGCTTGATGTTTTTGTAGTAACCCCCGGAAGGGGAATAGAACGTTTTAGCAATGGGAAGCATATTGATATTGAAATATATATCTATAATATAACATACAGGGCTCCAGAGTAGCAATGCTGTCATGCACATATGAAACGAAGCACAAGTTTAATGATACACTCATATATTGAAAAAATATGGAGTACGTACTACTGATGTTGAAAAATTATCTGGAGCCCTGAAATATATATATATAGTTTGTTCACTGCTGATTACACTGACTGAGTTTGGTTTTACGCCGCTTTTAAGCAATATTCCAGCAACATCACGGCAGCTGCTGATTACAACTGACCACAGACATAACACATTGCATATTGTTTGGATCAGTGGCTCCTCAGCCAGAAATACTGTGCACATGCATTCAGTAGTTTGAATTTCATATCCTGTTGTGAGTCAGGGCATTGGGGTAGCCAAAGTTTTAAAGTGTTTGCTCATCACGCTGAATGCATGGTTTCGATTCCCCACAATGGGTACAATTTGTGAAGCCCTTTTCTGGTGTCCTCCGCTGTGATAGTGCTGGAATATTGTTTATAGCGGCGAAAAAGTCATCTCACTCTGTTGTGACTCATTTAATATGACCTCCCATTGTTTCAGTCTTCAAGGAGAGAGTGCTACACAGACTGTATGGAGACACAGATACTGACGTGGTGAAACATCAGGATAACCAATCATCACACGAGACAAGTAGGACAAGTCCCAGCCACAAGGTAGCGGTGAAGAGGAAGATGTACACTGTGTCTCCAGCCCCTAGTGACTGGGGAGACAACCCTGTAAACTGTAATATCAAAACCCCAACAGAGTTACCTCCCATATCCAGTGGCGCAGACTCGTCAGAGACTAGTGAATGTAAGCTTCTCTATATGGCATTTGCACATGGAGATCTTATTTAAGAAATACAGTTTGCTCTACCACCATGTATAGTGTAATAAAGCACACTTTCGCCCTGAACTATTATAACGTTAAAGCACTTTCGGGCCTTAAGCGTTATAATAGTTCAACTATAAAAAGTGTGCTTTATTACACTATACATGGTGGTAGAGCAAACTGTATTTCTTTTCTAAGATGTCAAATTTAATACTTTCTAAGGATAATTATGATTAATCTAAGGCAGAAAACAAACAATGGTGTCGGTGACCTAAATTAAGAATCCTCGCACAGGGCTAACTGACGCGCTGTTCTATTGATGTTTCTCCCCCCCTACGTTAAGACGGACGTTACCAGAAAAAAATGATAACAAATGATAAACAGTTTGATGATGGTTTATGTTCGGATTAAACATCTTCTCTAAAAAAATTTAATTACATCTGTGATTAACGTAAACCATATGGGGCAATATGAACGTTGCATTTCTACTACCAGCATAAGTTTAGATCAGTACATCCAGATGAAGCTGAGTTGTCAAGTGACATTCCACGATTGCATTGTGGGAATGTAAACATTGTGAACGTTACCGTGTCGCTGAAAACCTGTGAGTCAAATTGAGACATTTTAACCGTCGGGAAAACAGAAACATAATGTTTCCAACAGTGATGTTAGCTGAGTGAAGCAACTGCAAACCAAGAAACGGGATGCAACGGAGTAGTTTACTGTAGGAGGCTGTATGAGGCGATGACAACTGACATGCATCGTGACATTGCTTACATTGTGACGTAATGCAAATTTGTTAGATTACGAGGGGGCAGACTAGAATGGCGCAGTGGCGCCAATACATTGTGACGTAATGCAAAAAGTGCACATTATCGTCTGATAAAGTACTGTCGGCGCCTTTGATCTTTCACCGAAGCATCCTAGAATTGCGTATCCATCTGTGCTGATGTTACATTGTACTGGTGTTATCAATTTTTACTATAACTTGAGTCAAGGGTAGACAAAAACAGCAGGCTGATATTATCAAGAAATGACCATTTGGGTACGATGACAGAATCAATAAGCCAGAGCATGCCAATGATTAACATGCTTAAGTGGTTTGATGCACCTCGTGAGGTAAAATCCATTTAATTTTTGTATTGGAATTACAACTGAAAAACTCTCAAAATAGTTTTATACACTAAAAGTGTGCAACCAACCACCCTGACACTAAGTGTGCAACCAACCACCCAGACACTTAAGTGTGCAACCACCCTCCCAGACACTAAAAGTGTGCAACCAACCACCCAGACACTTAAGTGTGCAACCAACACCCAGACACTAAGTGTGCAACCACCCACCCATACACTAAGTGTGTAACCACCCTCCCAGACACTAAAAGTGTGCAACCACCCACCCAGACACTTAAGTGTGCAACCACCCACCCAGACACTTAAGTGTGCAACCATCCTCCCAGACACTAAAAGTGTGCAACCACCCACCCACCCATACACTAAAAGTGTGCAACCACCACCCAGACACTAAAAAGTGTGCAACCACCCATCCAGACACTTAAGTGTGCAACCACCCTCCCAGATGCTAAAAGTGTGCAACCACCACCCAGACACTTAAGTGTGCAACCACCCTCCCAGACACTAAAAGTGTGCAACCACCCACCCAGACACTTAAGTGTGCAACCACCCTCCCAGACACTAAAAAGTGTGCAACCACCCACCCAGACACTTAAGTGTGCAACCACCCTCCCAGACACTAAAAGTGTGCAACCACCCACCCAGACACTTAAGTGTGCAACCACCCACCCAGACACTAAAAGTGTGCAACCAACCACCCAGACACTAAAAGTGTGCAACCAACCACCCAGACACTTAAGTGTGCAACCACCCTCCCAGACACTAAAAGTGTGCAACCAACCACCCAGACACTAAGTGTGCAACCAACCAACCAGACACTAAGTGTGTAACCACACACCTATGTGCTCAGTCATCAGAGCAATAAATTACTTCTTTAACCCACATTCAATGCCATTGTGACAGTGTGCTACAAATTACTTTGCTATGTGTATTCAGTGCACAAATAATATGACTGGTTGAATGAATAAAGATCTCTAAACACTACTCTGATTTCTAGTAACTGACTGACTGAGTTTGGTTTTACGCCGCTTTTAGCAATATTCCAGCAACATCACGGCAGGGGACACCAGAAATGGGCTTCACACATTGTACCCATGTGGGGATTCGAACCCGGGTCTTCGGCGTGACGAGCCAACGCTTTAACCACTAGGCTACCCCACCGCCCCGATTTCTAGTAAATGTACATGTATTCATGAATCCCTTAGCTTGAGTGACAAGCATGGCTTCCCTGGTTATAACCCCACCTGGTTTTAACACCCAAATCCTCTTGGGCAAATGTAAACGTTAACACAAGGGTTGTCTGTACAACTTGAAATCAAATCATCTAGACAAGGTTCTGCTCTTTTGTTTGATGTGAATACAAAGGACAGAGAGGTGTAATCTGATTGGTCATTGGGTGAAACATGGACGGGACATAGCCCAACATATGAGGTAGCCTTGTGGTTAAAACGTTAACTTGTCACACCGAAGCCCCAGGTTCGATTCTCCATATGGGTATAATGTCTGAAGCCAATTTCTGGTGCGCTCTGCTGTTATATTGCTGAAATACGTCTTAAAGCAGCATAAGACGATCCTCACTCTCTCAACATATGAACTAGTCCTCTTGAACACTCATTTAAGAAACCCGTGAAGATCCGGGTTAGAATTGATCTTCAGTAACCCATGCTTGTAAGAGGTGACTAACGGGATCGGGAGGTCAGGCTCGCTGACTTGGTTGACACATGTCATAGGTTCCCAAATGCCCTGTTTATCATGCTGTTGATCACTGGATTGTCTGGTCCAGACTTGATTATTTACAAACCTGCACCATATAGCTGGAATATTGCTGAGTGCTGCATTAAACAACATACAAATATTTTATTATGTGCCTTTCTTTGCTTTGCTATTTGAAAGTATACCACATTGAACGAAATGTTTGTAATTGACACTGTATTTTGGAATTTCAGCTGATGATGACGACACTGAAACAACATACAAAAGGAGAAAAAGAAGAGGAAAAAGGATCAAAATTGCCCAGAATAAATCCAATGTGCTTCAGAGTGAATCAAAACTGTTGGATGTAAAATCTGAATCCTCAAGACAAGCAGACAATACCAATTCTGGGGAACTTACAAAACTGACCAAAAATCAGAAGAGGAAGTTGAAGAAAAAGAAACGGAAAGAGAAATTAAAGGAAAGCTTGTCTTGTGACCTCAATACTGAGTTTGTGTATGCAAGACCATGTAGCCATTGAACTAATGCAAGGTTAGTGTGTGTGAAACATGTGACCATTGACTTCAACAAAGAGTTTGGTGTGTGGAGGAATATGTGACCAAACAAAATGTTTGTGTGATGAATGTATGATGTCCACACAGTTTGTGTTTGAAGATTTTGTAACTACTGAATGAATTTGTGTGGAAAGATTATTGAATCAAAATGGCTATTCAATGTTTTTGCAGTGCTATTTTGTTTAGGAAAATTTGTATGAACCTTGCCATGGTCCAAAAGTTTACTTTGGTTTGAGAGCAGTCAGCATTTGCTGACATTTGTTTTGTCCATCAACAGATTCTTTTGTTTGGAAAATAAATAATTAATATTTATTGACATGTCCATGCTATCATTATGTTTCCATTGATTGATTGTGTAATGATTAAACTACAAGAACTGAAACAAAACAAAAATAATAATGAAAGGAACTTATTAAATCAGGAGATAAACATACTAAGTTTTCAACATATAGCTAGGTTACCACTGAATAAACCATGCTGAAATGAATTCAAATTGGATGTGTATTTGACTTTAAACAATGTTAAGTGGGTATAATTGATAGAAATTCAAATAGACAAGACTGTTTTGACAGAATATTATTGAATATTAATGTGTAAAATTCTTGCTCTCATAAGTGCAGGAAATGAATATGACATCTTCCCAAAGAGTCAGGTCAGAATGTATGGTGAAAATTGTAATATTTTGATTAGGCCAGACCAATTTTATTTCTTGTTTTAAGGATCCGACAGTTGTAATTTTTCCATACATTGATTGTAGATATGCACGTGTTATGATCAAATGCACGTACCCGCCATTAAGCAATTATCATGTTTCATAAAACTATTCTTACAGCTCGAACATTTGTCAAGTCAGTTGTTTTCGTTGTTGATAAGTAAGTATAGGGCCTCAACATTCATCGACTGTCAGCCGACTGGCCAGAAAACATCAGCAAAGTAATGACATTCAGGATCATCAGCATTCAGGACCACGAGTCACAGCTCCAAGGGAGGATGCAGCTCTTTTCAGAACCACAAGACTTCTTCCATTTTAGGGGCGGTGGAGTAGCCTAATGGTTAAAGCGTTGGCTCGTCACGCCGAAGACCCGGGTTCGAATCCCCACATGGGTACAATGTGTGAAGCCCATTTCTGGTGTCCCCCGCCGTAATGTTGCTGGAATATTGCTAAAAGCGGCGTAAAACCAAAGTCAGTCAGTCAGTCAGTCTTCCATTTTACGTTGAGTGGCCTGTTAAACAGTGTGGCTTCCACATCATCGATTTTGTCATGACGACTGATGGCCAAGCTCATGTTTGGCGTCGCAGGAACACCGCATGTGTTCAAGGGAATATCTTGAAATAAGTACCGTTGGGTGGGTGTTTATTGATGGTGTGGGGATGGCTCTCGCATGATTGTAAAGGTGACCTTGTGACGATCAGGCAGAATATGAATGGACATCATTGACATCCTGGACATGGTGGTTGTACCACATTTAGATGACCATCCCCTGAACACATTGGCCAGTCATTATGGATGACAAATCCAGGCCACATTGTGCGCGTGTCGTCAGTGATTTACTCGTCTTGTTGTGTTGGAACAAGCCCACTATCAAAAATTGAATGCAATACCTCAACGTCAAATTGAACGTCTTATACAGTCAATGAGCAGGATGGTCAGGGATGTTATTTCAGTTAACTCATGTAACACCAGGTATTAACATCGTGCTCGGTTATTGATATTCCTGTGATTTCTTGAGGACTGTTTGCCAGAATCTTGAAGTGAGTGAGTGAGTGAGTGAGTTTAGTTTCACGCCACTTTTAGCAATATTCCAGCAATATCACGGCGGGGGACACCGGGAAATGGGCTTCACACGTTGTACCCATGTGGGGAATCGAACCCGTGTCTTCGGCTTGACGAGCGAAGCTTTAACCACTAGGCTAACAACCCCCCATGAAAATGACCGCACTTAATTGTTAACGTCATACGACAATGTTCATACGTCTAATCAGAAATAAACTACTGTGTTTCGTTCTTTTTTGCGTTTAGATTTGCCATTTGATTGTTCTTAAGGCTCAGTTTATCCAGATAGTAAGTCCAGTTAAATTTGTATAGTTTCCTTTGCTATGGTTAATGGTAACATATTGTTTTTACGAAAAGTTTTGGGTGTTGCGCTACTTTTTTCCATGTGTATATTTGAAAAGGAAATAAGAGTTGTGAATGACCACCACAACCTGCATACAATTAGGTTTCGATGCATGGTCATGCTTCACTGTTTGGCCTCATAACGACTCCCGCCGTCAGCGTGACCCGGCCAGGTGTGAAGTCTAAGGTTGAATTTAGTTCGATCTCGGTTGCGATGGACCTGGTGGTTGTATATCTACTCACCCTTGTCATAGGCTTATTACTCTGGCTACTTTACCAGAAATGGTCGAGCAATCGAAAATGCCCTCTACCCCCGGGGCCCTCTGGTGTGAGGGTGTTCTCAGAGATTATCAGCGCCCTCCAGTCTCAGAGGGTCCACTTGTCGGCGGAGAAATGGGCCCAGAAGTATGGCGATATGTTTTCTGTGAACGCCGTCGGGAAGACGATGGTGTTTTTGAACACATCCGAATTGGTCCGAGAAGTCATGAACGGTGCGGACTACAAAGCAGTCACCAACGACCGACCCGCGACGTTCTTCGGTAAATACGTGGCCAACAACTATAGTAACATCACAGAGTTCGTGACGTACGACAGCACGTTGGTGTATTTCAGGAAAATGTTCCACAACTCCCTGAAACTTTACGGGGACGGGGTTCACAGTTTTGAAGCCTTGGCGTTAGATGAGCTCCAAAACGTTGGCCACAATCTCAGGACGTCTTTCGGAAATGTTGACATGGAAACAGTGTTTTCGGAGTCACTTTTACGTGTCATTCATATCCTGGTAGGTGATGGTACATATTCTTGTTCAGTGAGTAAATGTCGTCTTTGTTTAACAAACGAAAAATATTTTGCATTTCTTTTTTACGTCTCTTTTGTAAAAGTTTCCACAGTTTCTAAAAGTTTGAGGGGCGATGGGTAACCTAATGGTTAGGGCGTTCGCTCGTCGCGCCTAAGGCCCGGGTTCGATTCCCCACATGGGTACAATGTGTAAAGCCCATTTCCCGCCGTCATGTTGCTGGAATATTGTTAAAAGCGGCGTAAACCCATACTCACTCACTCTAAAAGTTTGAAAGTGTGATGACGATGAAACCGGTATCCTAAGAATCGCTAGAAAGAATTTCCCTTCCTGTTATTCAGTACTTATAGTTTAACAACACCGCGTGCTCCTGGTTTAACAGCACATCATGTTTCTGTGTTTAACTCATGAGTAAATCATTTACGATCTCCATCACTGGAAGCTTTCCTTCCACAAGACGCAGACACATTAAGCTCTCTCGGGATTACTGCTCCTAGCGACAATGAACCCAGCCAACTCACTATCTTCGTGGAGCGGTGGGGTAGCCTAGTGGTTAAAGCTTTCGCTCGTCACGACAAAGATCCGGGTTCGATTCCCCACATGAATACAAAGTGTGAAGCCCATTTCTGGTGTGTCCCGCTGTGATATTGCTGGAATAGTGATAACAGCAGCGTAAAACTTAATTCACTCACTAACTTCGTCATCATGTACTTCGTGTAGACATCTTAATATCTATATAGATGTACCTCACATGTCGAGGGTAATTTCGTGTGTCGGTTGGTGTGTCTGTATGTCCACAGTGGCACCATCCACAAAGCCTTGGCCGTTGGTCAGCTAGACCCTTAACTCCCGCCTGCCTTTAGCAATATCCTGACGGGGCACACCAGAAATGGGCTTCACAATTTGTACCTACTCGGGAATTGAACCTGGGTTTTAGCGTGACGAGCGAACCTACCCACCGCCCTTCAGCCAGTGAGACAAGTAGACGAGCAGACATGGTAACCCATTCTGGCGAGTTATGCTACCACACCTTCGGGTTTGTGACCCCTTGTCATTTATGCGAGAACATTTGTCTGTGTACATGCATACCAATCAAGCATGGGTTATGTGATTCAGGACATACTGTCTGATTATACTCATGGTGTAAAAGTAAATGAGTGAATGAGGTTTTACGCCGCTTCTAGCAACCCCAGTGGCGGACTTTAGCTCTTTGGGTTGAGGCACTATCCACTGCACCAAGGTCTGTTATATATAAAACCACCTTGGTAAGTTATATATAAAACCCTCCTTGAGTGCAGTGGATAGTGCCTCAATGCGTGTGTAAGAGACTGAAGCTGGTTTTATAGTGCTAGCCCACTGGGTTCATGGTACATTATACTGCTAAAAGTCCTTGTTGTCATTAAAAGATGGTACGGTTGATGTTACAATGCCTGGTACTCGGAAATTTGGGGAAAAGCCAAGACTGATCGGTATCCGTATATGTTGTAACCTGGATACAACACGTATACATTATCTGAGTAAGATGTCTGTGGTAAACTGTGGCATGGATTCTAAGTTAGCATTATAACACCGGCGTCAGTACGGACAAGCAGAAACAACCATGTGCAATTGCATGCAATAGCTGAGTGAAATGTTCTTGAAAGTCACTTTAAACCCTATTTCACCATGTTTTCGGGGCGGCGGTGTAGCCTAGAGGTTAAAGCGTTTGCTTTTCACGCCGAAGACCCGGGTTCGATTCTCTCTCCACATCAGTTCAATGTGTGAAGCCTGTTTCTGGTAGCCCCTGTCGTGATATTGCTGTAATATTGCTTAAGTATACGTTAGCACCCTCCTCAAGGGTGATATGGATTTCAACGCTCGAGCCGTTAGGCGAGTGCGTTGAATCCATATCACCCTGCAGAGGTGAAGTGGTGGGTGGGGTGCTAACCTACTTATACCACGTGGGCGCCGAATGGAATCGTACATTGCTTGTTGCACGTGCGTTTCCTGCACCGCCAAGGTTGTTATCCACATATCAACCTCTGCACGTGCAGATAGAAGGTTGATACACAGAAAATCAACCTGCCAGAACAATGGACATAACATACCCTAGTGGTATAAAGCATCGTAAAGCCATACTCACTCGTGTGTAATGAGTCAGAAGGGGTATAGTTCCAAGGCGGAAGTATGGGCAACATTTTGGAAACTACATCCTCAGTGGATATTGGCTTAACTGGAGTAGGCAAGTCTTACAAGTTGTGTACAGGATCCGCAGAAAACTGATGAAAGTGTTGTGACAACAGATAACAGGCGAGAGTGCCGACAGGGAGAGTGACATCATAGATAACATGAGGAACTACAACTTGTGGGGTAATCGCCTGAACGGCTTCGACGTCCAGACGGTGCTCGCAGCGTTCCCTCTGTTGAGGCACTTCCCGATCAAACATGGCCGCATCTGGCAGAACGCTGTCAAGTATAGGGATGCCGTGGCTCGAGTATTTGTCAAGGATCGGAAGGTGAGGAGCTCTTTCTTCTATTGTCGGTAAAAGGTATGTGTTAGTTTGTTATGATATATTTACCTATTCAATTCTTAAAACAGATATTTTCAACAATTATTTAAAGGGTTTTGGATGGGAGCATGCTGCGTCGGCACTCTTATTCGATCATCATCTATACGACTACTGAGCTCTACCTTGTAAATAGCTGTCACGTTGCTGAATGCGGCGTTGAACAACAACCAATCCAATCTAATCCATATCAAACCGAAACATGAGTCTCATTAACCTATTCAGACAATGACCTACTTTTCAGCTGATCCGAATTTTCTCGTGTGACAGTGAAAAGAGACACCACAAACAACTATGGTTACACTGAATTCCAATTCCATAAGGAAATGGTATTTACAAGTTAATTTTAATTTTAAACTTTAATAACAGCTTGACCTTAACTAAGACGTCACAGACTGCCCCTGTTTGGTGAGGTCGTAAAATGATTCACAATTCATCTGGCTCACTGGTTACACCTGTTATGTGTTTTTTTGCAATTATTGAGTGTAGTTTTGTAACGCACAATGTGATTGATATAATATCAAGTCCGTACCAGACCGCCAAACTTTTCTAGCTGCAGAGCCTCTTTTTGAGATTTCGACGATTTCCGTTTGTCAGAGCACGCTGTACGACAGAGCACGCTGCACGACGTGTTTGCAAGGAATAGAAGGAGCATAGTGTTGCAATGTAAAAGTGCTTAGATGTATCAAATAATACTGATTAATACTTATGTATCCAGTTAAATTAATTGGTCTCAAAATTCTGGACTGGTTATTGTACTAAGTTGCGCAAAAGGACGGAACCTAGTCAGCAGGAAAGGAGACTGTTGTGTAATCAATGTTTTGACTTGCCTTGTAAACACCAATGTCCCGTAGCCTCGGGTTCGATCCCCCACATGGGTACAATGTGTGAATCCAATTTCTGGTGTCCCCCGCCGTGATATTGACGGAATATTGATAAGAGCGGCGTAAAACTAAACTCACTCACTCGCTATGATTTAGGCGAAATCATGGATCCTTTAGAAAGGCAGCCTCAAATACCCAGCTCCCGCATAACTGGTCCCTCAACATACATGCACAACAGTTATATGTTACTCTGCCGATTTGTATACCCTCAGAAGCGAGACACCCCCGGGGACGACCTGGGTGGGGTGGTGTCGGTGCTGCTGCAGGAGCAGAGACGGAAACAGCAGCAGGCAGGTGCTCGGGGACTCACGGATGACGAAGATATCCGCCATCACGCTCGACATGAGTGCGGCAGGTGAGATGTTGGGATTATTTGTTTGTTGTTTAATGTCGCACCTAGAAATATTCCAGCTATATGACTGCGATCTGTAAATAATCGAGTCTGGACCAGACAATCCAGTGGTCAACAACATAAACATCGATCTACGCACTTGGGATACGATGACATGTGTCAACCAAGTCAGCAAGCCTGACCACCCGATTCCGTTAGTAGCCTCTTACGACAAGCATGTGTTGCTAAAGAACAATTCCAACCCTGATCTTGACGGGTGGAGACAAGCATGTGTTGCTGAAGACCATGTTCTGACCCGGATCTTCACGGCTACTATCCCAGGTCAAGGTAGCATCCCATCATCGGCCCGACATCGGCTGATAGCATCGTCGGCTAATATCGGCATCGTTGAACAGCGCTGGACCGATATCGATCCGATGAGCAAATCTTCATCTACCCGACGTCGTCGGGCCTATGATGGCATGCTACCTGGGGTACGTGTTTAACAAGCAGATGCGAGTTAGATACGATAAGAAAGCAACGAGTTGTAAGACAAATGAGAGACGATCTAGTCAGATGTAGGTCATCTCACGCAAAACTTAAAACAACATCTATCACGGAAATTAGCACGAACGTATTATCATCTTCTATATTGCATATTACATACTGCACTCTTAAAACAGTAAAAGGACCATTACATAAAATTAAAAGCCAGTCTACTTGGGAATAACTATAAATATTTTGTAAATATATCTAATATCTGAAAAATATATTAAAGTATCCCGTGTTAAACCTATAACTAAGACCCAGGTAATATTTCCCATAAATATTACAGACACACGTGATGAATCTTTTATGCATTTCTGTAAACATCTGTTATTAAAACAAACGCTATAGACAATATGATCACCACTACTGTTCCAGCATACCTGACTTCGAAAGGGGCTCTTGTAGGGATGTTCCTGTCGTTTCTGCATTACCCACATATTCAGGAAAGGATATATAACGAGATCGCGGCCAAAATAGGAACTCGTCACCCTGTCATTGAGGACCGCTCCAGTCTTCCTTACACCGAAGCAACAATTCTAGAATTGCTGAGGTACATCAGTCATGCGGTGCTGGGAGTTCCACACTGCTGTAGAGAGGACATTGAAGTAAGGGGTTTCACCATTCCAAAGAACGCTATGGTACGTATGGTATAACTACTGATGGGTCCTGAACATGATTCATGGTCGACCATTAATGTTCTTGGATATGCTTCTGATAAAGATTCAGAAAAGTGCTTATAATATAGTCGGAATCGGACAATGGACTCGGCTGTTACTGCTGAGTGTTAGTTTAGTGTGTGACGCCGCTTTTGCCAATATTCCATCAATATCACGGCGGGGACACCAGAAATTGGTTCACACATCATACCCATTTGGGGAATCGAACCCGGGCCAATAGGCTATCCGACCACTCCCTTAGTAGAGATTCCTTAGGAATACTGCTGTGCGGTGTCAGGCAACTAGTGGCGGTGCTCCCTGTGGGACTGGGCACATTACACATTCTCGGACTCTTGGTGCCATCAGTATTCAGTGATCCGTCCATAAACGTGCCACATCTATGTTACCGTTAACAAGTATCCAAGATTCGTCCAGACTATTCTGCTTCGTTAGTCAGAACTATGCATGTGTTATCAGGTTTCACCCAAAACAGACACCCGGCGATTTGACTGTAATATAGTTCAAAGCGGCGTAAAAAACATACTCACTCACTCTGTTCTGTGTCAGGTGGTTCCTAACCTGTGGTACATTCACCACGACGAGGCTGTGTGGGGAGACCCGTGGAAGTTCCGCCCGGAGAGGTTCCTACGAGATGACGGGACCCTCCTGGGCGGGGAACACCCCCTCAGGCGGAAGTGAGTACAGACCGTGTAGGGAGACACCCATATGATATTCTTTGGGAGTGAGAGGTCGAGGTAATGGGGGATTGGGTGGGTTTGTTTTTGTAAAAAAACCCCACAGCAACATGATCTCAAGGCTTTGAAAATAATATTTTGGGTTCTATTCGGCTTATGTTTTGACTTTTGTATTCAAAGAACATAAATAATAATAAAAAAAAACATCCGGACTTTCACGATCTCGTAAGCGACGCTCTGAAAGGCCATATGGGCGTGACAAGTGATGAGATGCGGTCTTTACGTAGCGGTATCGAATAAACAAAATCTGATTTTAACAAGATTGACTTAATAAGAAAATGAGGAGTCCAGTTTGGGTCCGTTGGCAGATCTACGCATTATTCAGTAAATACAACCTTCCATTACATGAAACCATGTTATGAACCTGCTTATCTTCTTGAACAGTCTACTGCCGTTTGGAACCGGAAGACGTCAATGTCCTGGCGAAACCCTTGCGAGATCGAGGCTCTTCCTGTACGTCACGTTCCTGTTACAGCGCTTTGTGTTTCTGCCACCAGAGGGCGACACTCTCCCACCTCTTGACCCGAGTCTATGGAACCCTGGCATTATCATTCAGCCGCCGAAGTTCACCTGTAGGATCGCTTGTCGTCAACAGACGTGAGCAAGCGCTCCCTTCTTATAGATACTTTTTGTAGTGTTGGATTTGATTTGCCATCTTCAGATAAATAACTAAATAATAAGAAATGATCTGAATGTTAATAATGTAGACATTCGGGTTACGTCGTATGCATGTCAGTACGTGTGGCTACGGTCTAGCTTGACATATTAATAACCCGTGAGCAAGTGAGTTGGGTGGTGAGGTGAGGTGAGGTGAGGTGGGATTTAACGATAGGATCCAGATGTGTGTGTGTGTGTGTGTGTGTGTGTGTGTGTGTGTGTGAGTGAGTGAGTGAGTGAGTGAGTGAGTGTGAACCGCCCGGATTCTTAGTGCTAGGCCGATGAGTTACCATGTCGCCAGTTACCCCACTCACACACTGCATTACTGTTGTGTCCTCTTGATGCCGAACGTCAGTCAAATAACCAGCAGGTATAATCTTTTTATTTTCATCTGGTATTGTCGTAACTGCGAACGGGTCGTCTGATGACCCTACAACAGTTACCTGCTCGTATTGCCGTTCCACGTCAGGGGCGGATACAGCTTTTTGAGAAAGGGGGGGTGCACACTATTGAGAAAAGGGAGGGTGCACACTTCATTTTCACCCGAGTTTCAATGGTCATTTAATAAACTTTCAGGACAAAAGGGGGGTGCGCACCCCTGCACCCCCCCTCTGGATCCGCCTATGCACGTGGTCAGGTTAGGTGAAGAGCCGTGACCCTGGTCTGTCGAGGGTCGTTCGTCAACAACCTTACTCCCAACTTTGAACATCACATTCATGCACTGGCGCACATTCATAGAGTGATCAACGCATCATTAGGTTTTATGCTCACACTTTTCCTCAGTCCATCTCTCCAGATTACATCTCCAACACAAGTAAGGTTAGGCTCGTTCCATCTCGGGGTCTGAATGACGCCTCGGTCAGTGTAAAAGCCATTGCCATACAGACCCTGAAACAAATATATCCAAGAAAGCCCATGCAAGTCTAGAATACAATGTTTGTGGTAAGTCTACATTTCAACAGTTTCTGAAATGAAGAAAGTCAGGGCTCCTTTTCATTATATTATATTTTTTTTACTATGAACTGGTTTTTTTCTGTAAAACATGTTCATTTCAGAGACTAGTTGTTAGTCTATGAAAACGCCTTCAAGCCTCTACTCGTGTTAAAGGCATCTTTTAAACACGCCCATTTCTGGTGTCCCCCGCCATGATATTGCTAGAATATCGCTATAAGTGGAGTAAAACTAAACTAAACTCACTCACTTTTTTAGCGGTTTGAGTCTGACCTGACTTTCATCACATGTTCCAATACACTTTTTTGACTCGTTAAAAACTCGTCCTTTCGAATCAGTATCAAGGCGAAACTATTGTTGGAGGGTGGTTCAAGGGTGGTTCCAGGTATCTACATGCAGTTGTCAGGATTCGCTGCTTCACGTTCCAGTCTCGGCTTCACCATGCTAATCTGGTGCATGATTAACCAGATCCTCATATTGCTCAAAGATTTAAGGAAGTGATTGGGTGCTGACTTCAGTTACCCAGGGATACCACAACGGGGTAGACCAATATTGGGTACATATTGTACTGATTTAAAGAATCGGACCCGGGTCTTCAGCATTTGAGCCATACTGTTGAAAGCGCCGAATTATTGATCGAAGCGCACATGCAATCACACTAGAGTCACCTCCAATCCGTACATTTGCGGGAAACGTGTGATTCGCTGTGCTGTGATCCATCGGTGCTAAGCAGGAAATAATCAAAGAAATTAGGCTGCGGTCGAATGAATATCTTTTAAACTGCTGCTTGAAGGCAGAGCTTGTTCAGTTCGAGAAACCATCACGCTAATAATTTCAGTTTCGTGCTTTTCTGGTCAGTTTCGTACTCCAACGGACATGTGGTAACCATAAAGCCAAAACGTATTTTAAATTATTCCTTACATGCCATCGAGTGTTCTATAAACATAATCCTTACTCCGAAACATGGGACGTTCGCCGTTTGCTTCTTTGAAACCCACTTGTACTTGTTACATCTTTAATGTGCGTTCTTACGGTGCCTCCGTGGTGTAGTGGTTAGAGCGTCCGCCCGGAGAGCGGAACGACAAAACAAATCTGATCTTACCAGAAACAAAACTGACGATGTTTGAACTGAGAATCCCACATCGTTTTAGTCTTTCTTTTCTTGTTCCATAGTGACTGCGATAGAACAAGAAAAAATATATAATATAATGATATATTTTATATAATATCTCTTCAGGTAACTGTTCTAAACTAAATTTTGAAAATATTCCATACTGTTAAAAGGTACTGTTTACACATGAACTGATGTATTGTAAAACAAGGTCGTAACGTTGAAAAGATAATTGTCATGAGTTCAGTAAATGATAAAAATCAGTGAAAATTGGCCATTTCTTAACAAAACTTTACTCCAAAACGCAGCTGTTCACATATTTGCACGTTTTTCAGCAATTTGATGAATGATCCTCGTGCAATTCATCTGCATAAGGTTTGCAGTTGGTTCCCCCAAGTTAATGGAAAAATCAATCCTCGATGTAACCATATATATGTACATTACATAGAGTGAGTGTTTTAAGGAGGTCTGGGTGGTGGGGTAGCCTAGTGGTTAAAGAGTTTGCTCGTCATGCCGTAGACCCGGGTTCGATGCCCCACATGGGTACTATGTGTAAAGCCCATTTCTGGTGTCCCCCGTCGTGATGTTGCTGGAATATTGGTAAAAGCGGTGTAAAACCATTCTCACTCACTCACTCACTTTAAGGGAGTCTAAATATTTTTATGGGAAGTATATTAATATATTTTATATAATATCTCGTGAGATGCTAGATGAATGGGTTTTAAAAAGCACACAAACCCCCAAGTCGTTACGACTTACGACAAGTTGCACTGTGCGAACGTGCCTTTAGTGAGGTGAGGTGAGGTGAGGTGAAATTGTGTTTAACGTCGTGCTTGAGAATATTTCGCTCATATGACGACGTGCATGCGTGTGTATGTGTATGTGCGGCTGCTTGTTCTAGCCCAGACTGAAGCTGGTTTTATAGTGCTAGCCCACTGAGATACCATGCCGCAGTGAAGCATGAATGCCCCACTCAGACACATTATACTGACTCCGAGCCGACCAGTCCTTGTTGTACCCATTAATGCCGAACGCAAGGCAGGGACCATATTTTAACGTCTTTTGGTATGACGCGGTCGGGGATCGAACCCGCGACCTTCCGCTCTCCGGGCGGACGCTCTAACCACTACACCACGGAGGCGGTCCGCCTTTAGTGAGCCAAGTCGGGACTACTGCAATAGAACGCCGTACGGCTTACCAGGTACCAATCTCTACACACTCCAAGAGGGACAGAAAATGCCAGAATCGTCAGTGTAACTGTGTTGCCAACAGGAGGCTCTGGAATCCTTGTACTGGCTTCCTGTGCGAGCAGGAACATAATTCAAGATTCTTTCACGCACCTACCCCTCTTAGGTTTTATGGCTGATGTATTTTCCGGGGTAGGTACAGCAACTGGTATCTGCTTATCTTGATCCCATGAGAACACTGCAACGTCACCTAAAATCATTGGGTCGCCGTTTATTCCGTTAAAGTTCTGAGGACCTCCCTGTCCTAAGCTATTTGGATCTTTTCACCACTAGTATTTGAAGAAACTCGTGAAACTCATTGCTGCCTTCATAAAACAATACCACATCTATGTTACCATTTACAGCAAAGCATCTAGGAATCGTCCTGAATATTGTTCTTCGTTTGTCAGAACGTGATAACTTTATATTTTTCAAAGAGACGTAAAGACATATTCACTCACTCTGTTCTATGCTTGTCGACGTTAGAGGCAATTAACGGGATCGGGTGATCAGGCCCGCTGACTTGGTTGACACGTGTCATCTTATCCCAGTTGCGTAGATCGGTGCCCATGCTGTAGAGTTGACCTTCAGCTACCCATGCTTGTCGTAAGAGGCGACTAACGGGATCGGGTGGTCAGGCTCGCTGACTTGGTTGACACATGTCATCTTATCCCAGTTGCGTAGATCGATGCCCATGCTGTAGAACTGACCTTCAGTAACCCATGCTTGTCGTAAGAGGCAACTAACGGGATCGGGTGGTCAGGCTCACTGACTGTCATCGTATCCCAATTGCGTAGATCGATGCACAAGTTGTTGATCACTGGACTGTCCGGTCCAGACTCGATATTTCACAAATCGCCGTCATATAGCTGGAATATTGCTGAGTGCGGCGTTAAACAACAAACCAACCAAACATTTGAGGACCTTCCTCTTCACACAAAATACCACTCCAAGATTTCCATTGCTTCTGGTTCTATCATTGCTTGTGTGCATATAATGCAGCGATTTGAACAGATACTAACTGTTCAGAGGATTTAAATACGAATGCAGTCATCATCATCATCATCATCATCACCATCATCACCATCGTCGTCGTCGTCGTCATCATCATCACCATCGTCGTCGTCGTCGTCGTCGTCGTCATCAGTACTATTATTTCTGGAATACATGACACTGGGTGAACCCGTTGCCTTAACAGTGAGGCCCCGTTGTGGTCTTGTTGCAGATTTTGTGACCTCCAGTAGTTTCACCATTCCAGAATCAAAGTATATAAATATTTTTAGCAATTAATTTCACACTGTTTGTCGCCGAAGAAGAGGGAGTCTAACACACCTCCTGAAATCCCATGAAGCGTATTCGAGCCCCAGGTTTCAAGAGTAATATAGGTAATATGTGTGAGCTCAGGTCAGTTGAAGTTAAGCAACGTCGAGCCCGGGGAGTCCTTGGATGGGTGACCGTGTTTGACTCCTGAGAGTTTTTAGGACTTCGATCCTGACCTACAACGAAGCACATGTGATACATGTGGCGTCGCCTTAGGTAAGTGAGTTTGTTCAAAATGGCCTGTGTTCACCAAGCAGAAAATGGGTACCCGGTGAGATAAGTCATGTGACTATTAACCTTCTTATGCCTCACGGGTAGCTTGGGTTATCCGGTGTAATAACGATCACAATCTGATTGCAGCGTCAAGTGAGCAACTAAAGTACTGTTGGAAATAGAAAAAACCCTGTATTTTCTAATTTATCTCTACAATTTATGTAGTTGATATGTGAAAGTGTGAAATATCTGTTAAACTAAGTTCGGCCTAACTACAGTCTCAGTGGTAGAGAGATAGGAAACGGAGAAAAAGGATGTTACTGAGGGGAAATTAGTGCAGAAATGAGCAATGCGGTTTTGTTCTAAGTCCAAAAAGACTTATTTGAACAGACCATGGCTTTATGCAAATTAGTGTGCGACGATATTGTATTACAAAGGACACTTTTTAAATTAGACGTAGATTCATTATAAACGATAGCTGACGTAAAAAATAATAACTTTTATGCCGAAACTATTAAGGATGTAGCAACCATGCAGTCTCACTGTCACTATAAAAAGAAACAAATAGGAGGGGTCGCCTCAAAAGCAAAACCTGGGGATAGAGATATCAGCTAAGCTAAGATAATCCTTTAGGGCAATTATACAGGGGAGGTACACGGCATGGCATAACAATTTACAAATAATATCCAGTCCTGTCGATCTTCGGGTGGTCATGCCACCTATATACTACGATGCGTTTCTATGGTTTTCGGGTATCATACTCTCTTAAATATCTCAACATAAACTTTATGAAAGAAAGACACGTAAGATGTTAATCAGTAGATGAGACAGTCAACACACATGAAAAAGCACAAAATATCTTTGAAATGACCCCTTGTGCCTGTGGGCAGCACGTGCATTTCATGCCAGGTGAGTCGACGGTCTGTCGTCATACCTGGCTGAGCGACCTCATTGCCATCTATAGTCTGATCTATTGTTTTCAGCAGCTATTCGTATTTTTTTCTAGGTTTTGCCCGATTTTACGGGTAAACATGCTTTTCTGGATATCGTATTACGCATCCCACTGAACGCCCAGTTAGGCTGAAGTGGGTTATTTCGACATATGCTATTTGCAATTGTGTAAATTTTAGGGATACAGAGTAACAGCCTAAAAACATTTTTTTTCTATTTCCGACAGTACTATAGTCAGAGGGATACTAGGCGCTATATAAATGCATTATTATTATATAACTTTCTTTTATTATGAGGAACACAGCTTTTCGGAGCATATATTTACTCCTCCATCACTTGGATATGTCTGGTGAGTCATTCTTCAAGAGTATCATACAGAAGATGGCACATGCATGCGTATTCATGGGGCAGAACTCCACGTGATATGATATCAGACGATCCCGATCGTTTTTAATGCATCTATTAAGGGTAACTTCATTGAAGAAATGTCGAACTCAGCACACATCGCCGTACCGTAAACAGGCCACGGTTTGACCTGGCTGTAGGACATATGCTCGATAGGGGCTAGTACGTTGTGTAACTGGCGATGACAAGAGTTCACCTGTCCTTAACTTTCTAGAAAAGTAGGTTAAAATGAGGTAGAGAGCAAAAGAAAGTATAACACTGATTTTGAACCGACAGAAAATCGAAACTGCAAACCGTATTTGAGATAAATAAAGTTTAATAGATTGGTAAAAATAATGACTATCATGATAAATGAAATTCATTGTTAAAGTAACATTGTAAACAAAATAAAGTTAGGTGTAAGACATCTCGAGTTTCCCAAACAACAGGTTGAGGAACGCCACGAAGAGGTCGCCGACAGCTGATCCCTCGATCACGATGAGTCAAACACTTCATTGCCGATGACGTCACCGTTAGGGAACGATTACGTAGGTAGAGAGTGCGCAGATGTCGGTCTTAGCAGGGTGTCGTGACACGTGGCCTACCCGACCTTGGCCGGTCCTGGGTACTGCCAGTATGCCTCAATCGTTGAAACAACTTATTGATGGTTGTAGTCCTGCAATTAAACGTTCTTGCAATATGGCGTTGTGTTGCCCCATTTGAGGCATTTCTATAGCCCTCTCGTGTTATTGCATTGTTAACCTGGCCATTTTAATTGTGTGTTTTTCTTAGCTGTATGTTATCCGTACACAATGACGGTAAACGAGGGCAGGAAAGACCCAAAGTTTTGGAGCTACACGTGCAAAACGTGTTTTTCGATGTTGTTAGGATTTATAGTCCATTTCAACTTTCAGAGTGATACATTTCATCATTTGTCACTACAATAGATAGGCAAATACTATTGTAAATACATGTATTGAAACTCTCGTTGGTATTTGTTCGTGTGACATTATTTGGGGTGACACTTTCTTTTGCTCACTAGTTTATTTTATCTTCAACGAAGGCTGTAGTTAATTTGAATACGTGTACACCTATCTAAACTGTTAAGATAAACGTTTCCTGTATAGGGGATATATTGTTATAGCCCAGCGTTCTGACCATACTTAACCGGTTCTATTATTTAATGTGATCAATAGCTGGAAATGGAAGTGACTTGGTTGACACATGTCATCGTAACCAAATTGCGTAGATCGATGCTCATGCTGTTGATCACTGGATTGTCTGGACCAGACTCGATTATTTACAGAAAGCCGCCATATAGCTGGAATATCGCTGAATGTGGGGTTAAATACCAACCAACCAAATAACGTCAGGGCCATCTCCGATTTGAAGGAATGGAACCATAAATGCTTGACTGCCTTTGTATGGGTGCAAACAGGCCGGTTGACCTGAATTAGGATAATGGAGGTGAAACATGCGGTGCTAGACACATGTCCTTGAAGACACAATGCTACCTTTGATGTCAGAAATAATATGTAAGTCAACAAGTCGGTCACGCTTCGCTGCAACTTGAAACACATCCAGGTACACTACTGTACAAAGGAAAGTATACCCCAATGTGTCAGGATGGCTCAAATGAAACAAACAAGACAAGCTATGATTATACGTCATCCAATATCAACAAGTATATCTTAACGGTTTACCTGCACAAATTACTCATGAACACATGGGTGGCAATTTCTCAGTACAACCTAACAACGTTTCTTCATGATGGGGTACAGGGTATACTTTCTTTTGACCGGTAGTTTAGTAGGCTACAGTTTGTCAGGTATGCCCTCAGGGTTCAGTTTCGGACGCACTGTTTCGTAAGCGAATATTTTTAACATGTTGCATTCCAGTCACGCGGCCGTAAGTCAACCTCTGACCGTAAACTTACGCAAGGGATGTCGAATAAGATATTTTATCTGAGGTCGTGGAATTTGATAAAAACTTAAAACTGGAATGGAAAAGACAGAATGCTTTGCGTAAAAATACAACCAGCAATATTTCGGTATATTTTTTTGTTCACCAATGAACATGTACAGTACAAAGAAAAGTATGTTTGACAGGTGTCAATTGTGAGCGAAGAAAATACTAATTAATATCATTAGCGATTCATCACTTGGGTTTGAATGCTATGTAGAACTGCACATTTTCAATACCAAATGATATATTACAAACACAATGTATGGGAACACCCTAAAATTTAATAGTCATGTATAAACTTAAACGTGGTGAGGTCATTTATACTGTGAGGTAAATGCAATGTTTTGTGTGCTTAACGGGCACTTTAAACGACATGTTGGAACATGCAGTGAAGCAACTCATTCAATATTCGTTGAGTTTGAGTGAAATGAAACACTGTCAAAAACAGCGGAAAACAAGGGTGCTGAAACACACCAGCACCATGTTTGATTCCAACGCCCAAACACAACAACATAGTGCATGTGGAAGACAGACTTTTGTGAGCCTTATGCATTTTCACTTTGAATACATTTCAAAGTGAGGATGATCTGGAGGCAGTTACACGGGTACTTCCGAGACACTGAACGGATGAAAACATTTTCATGGTTACCATAGAGTGAGTGAGTTTTGTTTTACGCCACACTCAGCAATATTCCAACTATATGGGGGCGGTCTGTAAATAGTGGAGCCTGGACCAGACAATCTAGTGATCAATAGCATGAGCATCGATCTGCGCAATTGGGACACGATGACATGTGTCAACCAGGTCAGCGAGGCTGACCACCCGATCCCGTTAGTCGCCTCTTACGACAAGCATGGGTTACTGAAGATCAATTCTAACCCGGATCTTCACGGGTGGTTACCATAGAAATTGGGTTAGTGGCAAATAATTGGGCTTATGTCAATAGTTTCAGCTCTACTTTCTCTGACCCCTAGAGTTTTTCTAACCCCAAGTTGTATAATATGGATACAGAGCGGAGCCAATAATTCATTAATGATGTTCCTTCTGTGCTGTACCCAGATATTGCCGAGAGCTGAGTAAAACAATAAGTTTCTCAATCCTCGCCGGAATTATCAGTAATAGATATAATTATGTAGATTGACACAACTAACCTTTCATTCGCTTGTTAAGACCTTGCTAAGGTCTAAACTAAACCATTTAGAGAAACGAATATATATCTCCTCTTCAGGCTTACAGTCTGTGTGAATGTGAAAGTTATCATAACCTCTTTGGCCGGCGTGGTCCACCTTTGCACGGAATAAACTTGTAGTCTGGGTAAATGAAGATGGCTGCCTGATGACTGCTCGGTTACCTGAGTCTACGCAGTTGTTTGCAACATACGACTAAGACGTGTGAGTACCAGGATTTGCTTGTTCGCCGTTAATGGCTGCAGTATTGTTATTGAGTCAGTAAAAACTAATACTGGCAACCAACCAGTACTGGTATACTGCGGATGTCAACCAACCAGTACTGGTATACTGCGGATGTCAACCAACCAGTACTGGTATACTGCGGATGTCAACCAACCAGTACTGGCATACTGCGGATGTCACCAACCAGTACTGGTATACTGCGGATGTCAACCAACCAGTACTGGTACTGGTATACTGCGGATGTCAACCAACCAGTACTGCGGATGTCAACCAACCAGTACTGGTATACTGCGGATGTCAACCAACCATCCAGTACTGGTATACTGTGGATGTCAACCAACCAGTACTGGTATACTGCGGATGTCAACCAACCAGTACTGGTATACTGCGGATGTCAACCAACCAGTACTGGTACTGCGGATGTCACCAACCAGTACTGCGGATGTCAACCAACCAGTACTGGTATACTGCGGATGTCAACCAACTAGTACTGGTATACTGCGGATGTCAACCATCCAGTACTGGTATACTGCGGATGTCAACCAACCAGTACTGGTATACTGTGGATGTCAACCAACCAGTACTGGTATACTGCGGATGTCAACCAACCAGTACTGGTATACTGCGGATGTCAACCAACCAGTACTGGTATACTGCGGATGTCAACCATCCAGTATATTGCGGATGTCAACCATCCAGTACTGGTATGCTGCGGATGTCAACCAACCAGTACTGGTATACTGCGGATGTCAACCATCCAGTATATTGCGGATGTCAACCATCCAGTACTGGTATGCTGCGGATGTCAACCAACCAGTACAACCAGTCAACCAACCAGTACTGGTATACTGCGGATGTCAACCATCCAGTACTGGTACACTGCGGATGTCAACCATCCAATACTGGTATACTGCGGATGTCAACCAACCAGTACTGGTATACTGCGAATGTTGTGAAACCAACTGATTATTATGGGCATGCTGTGAAAGCAACTAACAATTACTGGTATGTTGTAAATGTCAACTAACAATTACTGGTATGTTGTGAATACCAAGTAACTTATACTGGTATGCTGTGAATTTCAGCTAACCAATACTGGTATGCTGTGAATTTCAGCTAACCAATACTGGTATGCTGTGAAAGCAACTAAACAATACTGGTATGCCGTGAATACCAATTAACTAATACTGGTATGCTGTGAATTTCAGCTAACCAATAATGGCATGTTATGAAAGCAACTAACCGATACTGGTATGCCGTGAATACCAATTAACCAATACTGGTATGCTGTGAATACCAATTAACTAATACTGGTGTTGTTCGCCAGTCATTTAGCCGTTACTCTTTGCAGTAAATTTTAGCTAATCAATATGGGTAGATCTTTAAATCGCCACGTGAGATTCAAATCAGAAATCGATATACAAATACAGGAGGGATATATATTGTGCCTGAAAGTGTTGGTGTTATGGCCGGTATTTAGCCTGATGTCTTCCAATTCTTTGATAATCATGTACCAGAACAACAGAAACATCACGGCTCGATGCGCGCATCTATTCCTAGGTCACTCTGTACGCCCACATCGTATTCAATTCTCATCTTGTCAATGGGTGTCTGGTTCAACCGCCGTCACTCGTCGTGGTGGAAGTGCTCGATAAGGGCCTATGTTTGCTCTACTTTTTGAACGGAGAACGTTTACTCTACTTTCGCCGACGAAGCAATTTTACCGGATTAGATCTGTTTCCTTGACAAATTGACATCCACGTGAATCATTTTCATTATCTTAGTAAATGAGAATAAAATCATACGATAAACCTTTTTTACATATATATGTGGTTTTATGTTCATCCGCATATTAACGGCTGGGTGGGCGGGTATGTCATGTTTAACTGACTGACTGACTGAGTTTGGTTTTACGCCGCTTTTAGCAATATTCCAGCAACATCACGGCGGGGGGACACCAGAAATGGGCTTCACACATTGTACCCATGCGGGGATTCGAACCCGGGTCTTCGGCGTGACGAGCCAACGCTTTAACCACTAGGCTACCCCACCGCCCCTCATGTTTAACACTGATATGAACATCAGTCAGCTTTGAAATATATGCTACATCAGTCAGCTTATTTAGACAACTTCTTTATTACGAAAAGGCGATCACTGGTATGGCCCTGGCTGACATTGAAACATATTGGGGCGAACCGAATTCGTAAACACAGCCGTAGGACGAAATGGACAGGAATCGCGCGTTTCATCGACAAACAACCCAATCCAAATAGAGGTAAACTCAGTTTAAACTAAATTCTATTCCAAGGACGGAGACACGAAAACAGTCAGTCAACAGCAACAGGCTGTGTGCACTAACCGCCCCGCCAACCCACACGCAACTGTTCTAGTTTCAGGACAGGTTTATTTGCGGAGCATTTCAACGGTTAGGATGACACGTACAGACACTGAAGTGCAGTTTCAAGTTGTCCAAAAAGTGGTCTGGTTCTTGGTCTCGTGTGAATATCAGAGTACTCAGTGAATTCCAGACAGACAGGTCAACAAGTGTCCTAAATCCTGATGTCGTAATATGGTGTTTATTGTCCTGAAAGGCGGACAGCACGGGACTCGCAATAAAACATATTTCACCTCTCCATTAGTTGTAGCTGGTGATTTGGAGAATGAGACAAAACAAATCACAGTGTAAGGTCATATGACAAAGTCATACGATGTCGATTGCAGTGACTACATTCTTTAAACACTTGTGCTCTACATCCAGTATTGACATAAAGTTGGATTAATGTGGATAGAGATGCATTATATCTATAATGACTGAAAAAAGGTTCAGCAACTAAACGCGACATCAGAACCAGCACATATCGGCAATCTTTGTTCCCAATGTGCAGGGTAGGCCCTGAACACAAAGTATTACCATTTTAGAAGCTCTGGAGCTAGTAGTTCGAGCTAAGCACATTTTAGGAGACAAGTACTCCGAAAACTGGTGAAAAACACGGCCCAAAACTTCAATCCAATATGGCTGCCAAACAGTGCCATTTAGTCACATGGGTGCTCAGTTGAAATTGAAAGGAATCTGATTCCGGACCTGTACTAGAAATTTGGAATTCATTGGACAAGTAGTTTCGGAAATTATTGGACTTGAAATTGAATTTAAAAAAATAATAATTTTGAATTTTGAAGCTGCCCTTTTTATTTGAGCCTAGAACCTTAAGATTGTTGTGGTATCGGCTTCAGGACCAGGTGCATCTTGTTGAATATATATTTGTGAAAAGATCCTAACCTCCGGTTCTTGAGTTATGACTGGAACAAAACACGGCGGAATACTACTACTAATAATACTGCTTACATCTTCAGTGATAATACTAACATTAGACCATGATCTACAAAAATGTCTACCTCTCATATATGGTCCGATAACGTGAGCCATGTTCACTTCGCTAGTTGTCTAGTCTCACTTCTCGTCATTTAACACGAGATGTTCATACCCTAAAATATCGTCGTAAGTTACACGCAAACATATGTTGTATGAAAGAGATCATGTTTGTTTGTTTTTGTAACGCTGCACTAGGTAATATTCCAACAATGTGGCCGCACTCTGTAAAGAATCAAGTCTGGACCAGACAATCCAGTGATCAATATATCATCAGCATGATCTACGCAGAAGGGTATACATTGTCATGTGTCAAGTCAGCGAACCTAACCACCCGATCCCGATAGTTGCCCCTTACGACAAGCATGGGTTGCTGAAGCCAATTCTACCTAGTCCGGATCTTCACTGGTGAAAAGGTGTATAGATGAGGTGTAAAAGAAAAAGAAATATTTATTAGACCGATCAGAACTACACTCTTCAAGAAAAGAAACGCATTAGCCATTTTTACAAGAATTTATTGTGTTAGTATAAGAGCAATTATTTCATGTAATTTCAATGGTTAAGGTGAACATTCACAACAGCAGCCTTTATTGTTGTGTTTTTGTCCACAAGTCCACAAGATGGCGTCAAAAGACAGCAATGCGATGGCCAGCTGTGGAAGTGTCTGAGGCGTTTGGTTTCAGATCTGGTGATCGGGAAGGCCATGGCAAGGCATTGACGTTAGAATTGGCAAGGTAGCTGACCGTGACGCGTGCTGTATGTGAAGTGGCGTTGTCATGCTGGGACAACTCCCTTTGTCGGTCAATATTCGGAAGCATGTGACATGCAAGGACTTCGTTGACACCATCGCAATTAAGCCTATGGAAGTCTCTCAAAACAGGGTCGATAACTGGCCTTCTTGGACGAATCCCCACTTCACGCAATCGATTCCTGACAGTTTGGTGGGAAATTCTTCTCAAATCAGAGATGTTGTGCAGTCTCCACGGCTGTGGCAAGACAATGACACAAGTGAGAAACCCGGTTGTCGCGGTCCTGAGCTTGGGTGGTAACTCTTGGACTGCTGCTTCTCGAACGATGTTGGAAGAGAGTGGTCTGCAGGAAACGATCTCAAAGGCGCTCTGATGAACGTTGAAAACAGCCACAGCTTCTTCAAACTCTTCTACAACAAGGGAAAACGTTGAAATTTGCTGCGTTTTGGCGCTGAAGCAGTTTACAATCACACAAAGATGAAGTTTTGGAAAGAAACGGTATATTTGTATTGTTTTGCCGCTGCTACAGGAGTCCAATATTATCAAAATCGCATATGCGTTTCTTTTTATGAATAGTATACTTTCGAAAGTACACATACATACAAATGGCATTTCCTGTACTAAATACTTGATCTAGTAATTAATAAATGTGTGTCCGTATGTCATGTAACGCAGCGTTTCTTTTTATGAATAGTATACTTTCGAAAGGACACAAACATACAAATGGCATTTCCCGTACTAAATACTTGATCTAGTAATTAATAAATGTGTGTCCGTATGTCATGTAACGCAGCACTTGCTCTATAACATATATATGAAATAAAGCAACGATTTAATAACAGGGTTCGATAGCGCGCAATGAATGAAGTAGGCTACGACCAAACTAGGTTGCTTGGTAATTGCTCTTATCAGAATCCCAACGGGGTGAGAGTGAATCAGGTTGTTAGGATGACGTCGGCAGTTCCCTTCCTACGAATGATGGACTATTAGTTTTGTTAAGATCTGCCACGTCATATGATAGGGCTGTAAAGGTCAGTAAGCTATCGTTAATGAGTGAATAGAAACAGTATCTTGTGCCTACGTCATTAGACAGCTAATCACAGGAGTAATGATTACAGGCAAATCGAACAAATAATATTACATAATATAAAACGTGAAAGTGTGTAAGTGTGCATGTCTACCAGGGCCAACAAAGACGTCATGCTTACTGCTTCCGGAGTCTCTTGTCGCCCTGGATAGAGGATCAGGCTGAAGAAATGTATTAACAGAAGGTTAACGTATTTTGAGGGAAAACTGAAAGTCATAGACGTGTAGTTTGATGAAACTGTATGATGCTGACAGGACCAATCAACGATTCGAACCAGAAGAAGCGGATCCTGGCAGCTATATTTCACCTCTTCAAAAACATCCTGAATGTTGAATCGGGCAAAATATTATAAAATCGTATCCGGTCGCACAGCAACTGACAGATGACATTCTGTGATGTATCTGTTATTGTTAGAATACACTGACTATTTTTGAGAGCACATTAGGTGTGAAGCAAGGATGTTTGTTAAGTCCTATTCCTTTTTCCTTCTTCATTAGTGAATTAGACGTGATCTTAGTATCGGACACAGTGGCAGGTTTACAGAACCGCTTGTACATTTTGGAGAATTACTCGAAAGAATGGAAATTAGATGTTAACATTGATAAGTCAAATATTGTTGTATTTAGAAGGGGTGGACAACTTGCTAATGGCGAAAAATTGTCTTATCATGGCATTACAATGCAAATAGTTTCTAAATACAAATATCTTGGAATGCTTTTTAATTATACATTGAAAATGGGTAAAACTGTTGTTGCCTTATCAGCAAAAGCAAAATAAAAAGCTCTAGACTATTTACTTTCATCACTGACCCGTGAAGGTCCGGGTTAGAATATTGATCTTCAGTAACCCTTGCTTGTCGTAAGAGGCGACTAACGGCAACGGGTGGTCAGGCTCGCTGACTTGGTTGACACATGTCATCGGTTCCCAATTGCGTAGATCGATGCTAATGCTGTTGATCACTGGATTGTCTGGTCCAGACTCGATCATTTACAGACCGCCGCCATATAGCTGGAATATTGCTGAGTGCGGCGTAAAAATAAACTCACTCACTCACTCACTACTTTCATCACTCTACCCATTAGTGCCAATATCACCAGAGATGTGTGACTTTTCGATGCACAGTTTCAACTAATGCTTTTATATGGGGCAGAAATAGGGGGTTTTCAGACTTTTTAACGGATTGAAAAAATACTTTTATTGGCATGTAGGGAGTTCCTTAATGTTGGTTTTCTTTCTTCTATACAACTTTTAAAATGCCTCTCAACATTATACACAGTACAACCAGAAATTATTGAGAATTTAAAGATTGTAATTTTTTATATCAGCACAGCCATGTGCAGATCCGCTGCCTTTTTTCACTCATTACTCACGTATCAAATGTGAATATTAGCACCCAACATAACTCCAGATTCAAAGACATACCATTTGAACAGTAAGTCTCTCCATCAGCCTCCCCTCAGCCTACCACCCTCTAGTCCCGGTAATATTTTGTCAAGTCACCATGGGCAGCATGAGGACTTTCCATTATTTCTTCAATCAATTCGGCAATGCAGGCTTCAATGACCCTGTTCTGTATGCTCTCTATCGCAGCATACACCTGTGTGTCTATGTTCCATCAAAGGAATTGTCTGTATTCCTGGCAACCGCTTTCCAATATGTACTGAAGCATATATGGATGTATTTATGGGCCGTTGTTTGATTAATGTTTGTGTTGAAAGATGTGTTTGAAATATGTCTGAGATTGATTTGCCATGCTTTGCTTGTCATGGTAGTGTTGTGCCCATAAGCTGGAATATGATGTTTTGATATATATCTAATTGTGTTGTTGATATGATGTTAATAGGACTGGAAAGTGCGTTTAGAATGGTAGTGACGAGTGTAGATGAGAACGTGTGTGTGCGTGTGCGGGTGTGTGTGTGCGATGCGTGCGAGTGCGTGCGTGCGTGAGAGTGAGTGAGGGGCTGTTGTTGATCTGGTATTTTAGATAGAACATGAGAGAGAAGAATTACGCGCAAGAGTGTGTAAAAATTGCTAGAAGGATACAAAATGTTGAGGTGTGTGGAGTGAGTGTGTGTGTTAAAATAAGTATGATATGAATAGTGTGAGTGCGTGCGCGTGTGTGTGAGCGAGAGAGTGTGTGAGGGAAAGAGAATTGACAAACTGTTGAGGTGTGAGTGTGTGTGTGTATGTGCGTGTCTTCAAATATCCATAGAACACGTGAGCAGATGACAATGAATTTTAATGGAACGGGACTTGACCCTCGGACAGCGGCTAGGAGGTGGGCTGACGATCGCCTCTGTGATGCTGCCTGGCCGTTGCGGCACTATCATGAAGCTTTTGTGTTTGAAGAGACAATATCCCCCAAAACGCGTTAACCAGCCCGGGATACAAATGTCCCTCGAGAATATCTGTGTACCGCTCACTGTTCATATTCCCTTCAAATACACAGAGGGGCGTTGCCCCTAACACAGACATGCCGCCCCACACGTTAAATTTCGGACGGTACTTTGGGCGCTGATACAAAGGTTTTTCAGTATGTTTGGTCCAGAATTTCAGTGTATTAGGAAACAGCCACACAGAACTTTCATCTGAGAAAATCACATTGTCCCAGTTAAAATGTCTATGCTGTAAACACCAGTTCAACCTTCGCTCCTTTTGTTCAGGTTTCATGATCGGTGATGGAATTCCTCGACTTTTCTGCCAACCCATTGCATGCAGCTCAGTTCTAATTGTCTCCTTACAGACAGCCACAGTTCCTCTATCAATCATATCCGGCCTTCAGTTTTCGTTTATTTTTAGAAACAAGAATACGAAGCCGCCTCCTGTCACCGACAGTCAATTTTCTGGGCCTACCTGCGCGTCCCTGGTGCTCAATGCCATATCCATTTGCAATATTTTTCAAAACACGATAAACAGTGGACAAAGGGATGCCTGTTCTACTTGAAATCACTTTAGCTGATCTGATGTCCTTGTTATAATACTCTAAAATCAACTTCCTCTTCTCTAAATCATCCATACTGAGGATCACTGAAAATGTCGTCTGCTAGCAAGTAAACAAAGGGGGATAACTCTTCACAAACTAATGAAAAAGGATTAACGGAGTTGTCTCTCTTGAATGAAACCAAGCACTTGATAGCTGGTCAAGGTTGTTTATACTAGAAATCCAATTAAACATATTCCTAAAATTCTCAATAATTTCTGGTCATCCTATAACAACAAACTATATGGTGTACGGAGAATGTGGAAGATATCCACTTTACATAAACACTCACCTTCGATGCATAAAACATTGGTTCAAAATACTGAGAATGCATGAACAGCGGCTACCCAAAACATCTTACAACATGCCGCTTAATTTATATAATCTTGGTTATGTAATATGGGCAATACATATAAGGTATATGTTATTTTCGTATGGATTTGAATATGTATGACTTTTCCAAGGTGTTGGTAACTAGTGGCTGTTCATGAACGAATTTCGTCAAAGACCCGTTGATATGTTTCGTCAGAATTGGATGAATACCCTCAGTTTAAGTTTTAGATTTGATGTATATAGATCCTTTAAAACAATTATGGAACCTGAGAGATATTTATCAAGTCAATTGAAACTTAGAAATACAGTTATTAGATTTAGACTCGATTTGACAGATATAATGAACAATAGATTCAATACAGGCCGTAAACAGTCACTGGCCAAACATTTAATATTTTACCTGTCTGTCATTTGTTATTTATATTTGATGCTTATGTCGATTTAAAATGGAGTATATTCTACAGACATATTGTTGTCACCCTACAAGGGAAACACTTATAAGAATTTTATCATCAGAGGACGAATCTGTCCATGTAAAATTAGCCCTGTTTTTAACGCAATCGCTGCCATTAAGGAAGAGTCTGATTTCTCCTGTCAACTAAATTCACCATGTTATGATGCTTTCCACTATTAGCAATGTCCAGACTTTGCCCGTCATTATAACACTATGTATACGGGCCAGAGGTCTTATGTACAATGAACCGTCTTCATCCTGATCTTGGCTGATGCAATATTTGCGGGATCATTTGTGACTGTGTAAGAACTACACTAATCTTCATAGTTAGAGAACTTTAATTAGCTTGGCTATCATCTGGAACAGTCACTGTAGAGGGTCGTGATTATTGTCGTATGCTCTGCAATATATGTCCTATTGTAGCATTTAATTGAGTGACCCGTGAAGATCCGGGTTAGTATTGGTCTTCAGTAACCCATGCTTGTCGTAAGAGGCGACTAACGGGATCGGGTGGTCAGACTGGCTGACTTGGTTGACACATGCCATCGTATCCCAATTGCGTAGATGATCTTCATGCTGTTGATCACTGGATTGTCTGGTCCTGACTCGATTATTTACAGCCCACCGCTATATAGCTAGAATATTGCTGAGTGTGGCGTAAAACTAAACTCACTCACTATTATCCACAAAGAGAAAAAATGTCATAGCACCGAATTTTACAACAAGCGGTTCGTTTCACACACTGCACAGTGACAATTTATGTAACATTTTAAGTCGTGGTAAGTAGACACAGTTACAGTTAGACGCACTGAGGACGGTTTAACGAGCAACAACGGTTCCTAATCACGTTGAATGAATGAATGAATGAAAATTTGCCGAGACAATTCTCTACCACCAGTTACAATACGACATATTTTAAAACTGATCAGCCACTTCACACTTGATTATCTTTCTCACCTAATACCTCGAAATGCCGCTGATAACTGTAGCTATAAATTGAGAGACGCGGCATAATTGACGGACTATGAGACGAAGGACAAATTCGACAAATTGTTATACGAATGGTGCAAAATCGTTGGTGAATCTAAGAGGGTATTAAAACAGAATAAAAATACTATTAATCTGTACATGGATTTAAATTTAGGAACTAGATTTTGTCTGATTTTACATTAACATTTAACATTTGGTTATAATGATCTAAATGCCCAACGATATGACCAATGTTTTATAATGTAGCTTGTTGGATAAATACATAAAAATGTAGTATTTCTTTTTCTGTCCTGTCTATAATGATGTAAAATGATTGAACAACATTGAATGGCATTGCTAATGGTACCCAAACTGGTATTTCCGATATCTTGAAATCAGCACACTCATATATGCTTAATTCCTAAAAGATTTAAATTAACGTGAGATTAAATATCCCGAATATATCTTCTTATATACTCATGCCAATAATGGTTGTCACCCCCTTCAATTTTTTTTATTGGAGAGGGGGTGTGGGGTTAGGGTGGGGTGGGGAGGGGCGTGACAACAATTATTGGCATGAGTATACTTACAACACAAAGTTAATATTAATGACCATGCGCTCTTGTTATAAGTATCTAGTTTATCTTCGCATATTATTTCGTAAAATGCCTGCAAGAATCCTACGTGTTCTCGAGGGGTATTATCATAGGCCCCTTTTAATTGTTTACCGATAGAGATACGTTGAATACAATATGTTATTGTCAGACTAGACTCTAAGGTAATAATTAACAGCGTAAATGATAAATTCTAAAAAATATGCCGAAACGCATTTCTGGTGTCCCCCGCCGTAATATTGCTGGAATATTACTAAAAGCGGCGTAAAACCAAACACTCTTACTAACTCTAAAAAATATAAATATTCCTCTAACAGACTGGCGTCCTTACTGTCCACTTATCTAGACTTGCTTCTTTAAAAGATAGAATCACTATACATCCATGGGCTCAACATTCGGTACATACAGCCTTGGAGCAAGGCTAATGTCAGATCGGTTAAGTCCGACCTTTGGATGGGTGTAAAAACAAACTGGGGTTTGCTGAGGTATGTCGTTTAGGACATACGTTTAGGTCGACTAGTTCTAGACAATGGGCAGGCAATGTGTTTACAACGGTACGGTTAATGCTGATATATGTTCACCGGAAAATAACTGAACAAGGATCATGCTGTATGATGTCATTTTTATTTGTACATTCATTCTGACAGTAATTTCTATTATCTGGATGATAAATAATACATACATAGGTGCGTCTCCTATTCTCGCGGTAAACACGTTTTCTGCCGAAATCGCCGATGCGCGACACTTAGCGGTTGTTTACATCACCGACTGGCAACTAGGAAGTGGACCAAGTCTGTAAGTGATCAAAATCTTGCAGTGTCACGAATATTGGGGAGTTTATACCAACTTTGACATATCATTACTTTTTCCTGCCCTTTCCGGCAGGATTGCTCTTACTACACTCAATAACGTTAATTCCTGGTAATACCGCGAGAATGGGAGAAGTCTCGTTTCGTCAGTGGCGGATGGCATTGTTTATCACCGGGCTCACGAGTGGTAATTCACCTCATGGATCTGGCAGCTGATAGATGTAGATGTTGGAGGAGAAGGCCCTTCATTTAAAAACAACATGCATTAATACGATAAGAATTGTTGTGTTATTTTTTCAGCCGATATCCGTAAGTACCGCGAGAATATGTACATAAAAGGTTGATAGCATTAAGAAACTTTTTATTTGAACATTCTTAATAAACATATTTTGTTAACTTTAGGTTGATATCTGTGTTTAAATAACATGACATACGTTATATAACATTATTTACATAAAAAGTTTATTGCACTACAAATGACCATTTTCTTTTGAATATCATTGCTCATTTCACTTTAATTAAATAACCATATCATATCTTTCCAGAAATTCTCGCAATTAACATAACTTAATTCTATTGTATGGTGGTATTATTTTTAGGTTTTCACCTAGGTTTTTGGTATTATGACATCATCACAACAGCTACTAAATTTAAAACTGAGTTTATTTGCCCTCAACGATTCTTTGTAAATTGTCACATATTATGTTTTCAATATTTCCCTTGTAGATTTCCATTATGTTTTGCACACGGTGTACATCACTATCTATTTAATTGTATTATTGTTAGGGAGCGGCATCGATATAAACGTGTTTATGCTTGTTTGCCAATCCCGTCATGATTACTTGAATAAATATGTTGATTGATTGAAACATATTTTATTCAATTAAGAAACGGATTGGGCACAAGTTATCCAACTTAAATAAGCCCTCTCCACATAGTTACAAGTGTATATTACAAAAAAGTTCAACAAGAGGCAGATAAAGGGTATAGATATGTACAGACAGAGTTATTTAAATCGTTTAGAGTTATGGATGTAGATATGTACACTTTTAAAAACATTCTGATTTTCACTAAGCGAGAGACCTGCATTGCCATTTAAGATGAGATTAATATCAATACATGCTCTTTTATTCACTATATTTTCTAAAGAGGTTAACATTTGTTCTCTTTGAATTATATATAATGGACATTCAAGAAAATAATGAAAAGCATTTTCACAATTATGGCCACACTGACAAAGTGCATCATTTCTAACATTAATTCTGAATAAATCATAATTAAGTGTACTTGTCATATATCTTAATCTTGTATGCAATATGTTTAAACCATACATTAAAATATCCATAGTATTAATATGTATTAACATAATCTTTATATTAGGCTATGAGGAATACACAATATATTCAAGATTGATTTTGCTTTTACATTTTTATCGTTTTAAAAATTATCATTATTTTTGCTACAGTCGAAAATATTTATCTTGACTTCGTTGTGTACAGGTCCGTGGTTGTGGTCTCCAGGTATTTTTGAAATTATGTCGTTCACAGTTGAGACTTTGATTTGCAGCCCTTCTCAATGCATCTCCACGAGATCCATTCTCCCCGCTTCCTCTTTTTCACAATGAACATATAACCATTTACACATAGGTATCTTCCACCACGAGAAGTAGGGAGAACCTTGAAGTCTAATTGTGCATTTGCCATAACTGAAGTTGTGGAAATGATGATGAAAACTGTCATTTCCAACATTCTTATAGCATGCAAGTAACCGTAAGAAATTGAACAACTCACTACTAATGAATTTAGTGAACTAAATGTTCATTTTATTAATAAAATTCATTGAGTGAACTCGCTCACTAACATGGATTCACTCACATAATGGTACACATGTCTTATTACGTTTCCTGAGTGAACACATTTAACATTTTGTAGAAACCCAGTGTCTTAATCCAAAACACCGTTGTCGCAACATCAAACATCAAAGGATTTTTACCTCGACCCAAAGGTCTCACTTACGGGGGGCGGTGGGGTAGCCTAATGGTTAAAGCGTTGGCTCGTCACGCCGAAGACCCGGGTTCGAATCCCCACATGGGCACAATGTGTGAAGCCCATTTCTGGTGTCCCCCGCCGTGGTGTTGCTGGAATATTGCTAAAAGCGGCGTAAAACCAAACTCAGTCAGTCAGTCTAACTTACCGGACTCCCCTACCTGTGTAGGCTAAACATGGAAGCTAGCGCCTCTAGTACGGTACACGGCCACCAAACAGTTGTTGTGAAAGTAAGCTTGACATCCTCCACAAATGTGTGTTTGGCATTTACGGCTGTTGTCCATAAGTATGTTATAATGTTTTAAATGGAAACGACAACTCAATCATAAATAAACATGAGTTGTGTGGAAAAGCATTCAGAATTGTCATTCTCTTAATCTGTTTAGTACTCATTATGGAATGGGATTTGTTTGCAAGAGATTTTATTTCAGGATATCAACATTAATCATTGTGGAATGATATTTGTTCTGGCGGATGTCAACATTTTGAAATTATGTTGGGGTTTTGGATGGGAAGCTGTAGGCATAAGAGTGATAGTTTTTTTTGTCCTGAATCAACATTTTGAGCTGTTCACTCAGTGGAGACTGCCATGATCAGATACCGTAGCTTCATAATTGCGAGGTCCAGATTAACGAGGTCAAGTCTTACGAGATACTTACCTACGACGTCAATAGGACGAGGTCCTGATCAGCGGAGTGAAGACTTACGAGGTCCAGATGAACGAGGTCAAGTCTTACGAGATACGTACCTACGACGTCAATACGACGAGGTCCTGATCAGCCGAGGGAAGACTTACGAGGTCCAGATGAACGAGGTCAAGTCTTACGAAATACTTACCTACGACGTCAATACGACGAGGTCCTGAACAGCGGAGTGAAGACTTACGAGGTCCAGATGAACGAGGTCAAGTCTTACGAGAATCTTACCAACGAGGCCAGTATAATGATTTCCTGTGCAGCAAAGTAAAAACTTACGAGGTCCAGATGAACGAGGTCAAAACTTACGAGATACTTACCTACGAGGTCAGTATAATGATTTCCTATGTAGCAAAGTAAAGACTTACGATATCCAGGTAACCGAGGTCAGGTCTCAGGAGATCAACTTACACAACGTCAACACGACGAGGTCCTGAGCAGTGAAGTGAAGACTAACGATGTCCAGATGAACAAGGTCAAGTCTTACGAGATACTTACCAACGACATCAGTACAACCAGGTCCTGAGAGCGAAGTGAAGACTTACGAGGTCCAGATGAACGAGGTTAAGACTTACGAGGTGCTTACCAGATTAACAAGGTCGAGATGAACCAGGTCGGAATACTCCGGTTCCAGTGGAACTGAGACGGTCAAGATGGTCAAAGTCCACAAACCGAGATCGGTATACTTGAGACACGGACATCGAGACGCTCAAAGTCCAGTAAACGAGATCCACACAACGGAGTCACGAAGGTCTAGACGCCCGGGCTCAAAGTTCAGAAAACACGTCCTCATTGTAGCCCCCTCACGAATAACCATATTGCTAAAACGGTGGGAAATTGTTGCGGCCTCTACTATAAGACTGAAACATGTCTTGGAACAATGGGACGATAGCGGAAAAAAGTAAATGTTTTATAAATAATATTTCTGTTTTATCATTTCATAGTTCCATAATCACATTTAGGTAGGTATGTTAGTTGGAATAAACTATCCTACGTTCGTTGCCCAAAACACTGAGTCGCAGTATTGAACCTCAGTCACATAGCTACAAAACAACCTCTCTAAATATTTCCATCCATGATATTTAAAAAAATCGAAGCCCACACAGAGACTCGAGTCTGGGGGACAAGAAAACCTCATGACATAAATGAATGACACGTCTTTTTAAATGCATCCTGTCAACTGCGCATGACTATGAGGTCCAGCGTTAGTGCGTGGGCGAATATTTGTCTGGCGTTACACATTGAATAAACCAGTAATTTAAAATTAAATATGCCGAAAATAGAAATTTCTTTGTGATGAAATCGCTCTATAGGGTCTAAAAAATGAAAGTACCATTAAGCTGTACCATTAACGCGCCATCTTATGTATTCAGCAGCATACTGTTATATATTAAAGTACTTTTCGGGCATTCAATGGACTACTTTCATGGATTTGTGCATATATGTTTAAAGCGGATAAGCGTGTTTAGCAGGCTTAAGATGTCTCAGCCTGTAATATATTACAAAACCCCCAAACAAAACAAACGTGCGCTTACGTAGATGGGAAAGGTTTGTGTTTGATCGTACTGTTTTTCAAATGTACCAGTGCATATTACAAGTTTATGATATCTCTTTGATGTTGAATTTGATTAAAGTATAAATTGGGTTTAACGTCAGTTTTTCGATATTTCCAATAACAATATTTCAGTTACATCACGTCTCAGCTTAAAGATAGCCCGGGGTGATGCAAGTCCCGGACGTTTACGGCTTCGGTGAAACCACGACAACGGAAATCGTGTTGACAGGGTTAGAAACATAATCGATGAAAGCTGGGATTCTAACCTATGATCATAGGTGCCTGGTGTGCCCAAGGGACACAGCTCTGCAGCTCAATGGCGAGAGGGGTGGTGCGATTGATCTTTGGACCGAATGTTATTTGCTCACCCCTCATTTACGCAATCCCGTCCTTAATCACTGCGGCCTATCCCTTTATAAATGACCAGTACCATAGAACGTGCTCACACGTATCTTCAGCATTATCTTTGTGATTTACTAGTGTATGAGCCAGCTGGCACGGCCTTTGCCACCAGAGCCAGATTGACGTGTGTCGAAATACCATCGTTATGTGGTTAAAGGCCTGTCTTACTTGTTAATATCAGTCTTAATTCATTGCATGTATTCTGAAATAGATTTCATCCTGTTTGGTAAGCTGCTGTGACCAAGCGCTTTTCCAATATACCATGAGTGTTTGTTTGTTGTTTAACGCCCCACTCAGCAATATTCCAGCTATATGGCGGCGGTCTGTAAATTATTGAGTCAGGACCAGACAATCCAGGGATCAACAGTATGAACATCGATCTACGCAACTGGGATACGATCACATGTGTCAACCAAGTCAGTGAGCCTGATCTCCCGATCCCGTTAGTCACCTCTGGGTTGGTGAAGACCAATTCTATCCCGGCTCTTCACGGGTAGTTCCATGAGTGACGAATCATTTGCCAATATTCCAAGACCGAGCAATGTACAGTTCTAGTTTGCACTGATATGTAAAAAAACGAAAGATCTCTGTATTCATAAAATTTCTACGTGTGAAATCGAATGGCACAAGATACATGCTTTGAACTCTATCAACACTGTCATTTATAGTTCGGTCTAAAACCTATAAACCGCCGTATAATTATATAAATCTATTTGTGGTCAGACACGTGTTCTTTCTGACCTTGATTATGTAAAAGTAGTTCGTTATGACGTTGAGGGAGGTGACCTATAGGCTGTTTCCTATCACCCCGTGGGAGGCATGTCTGTTTACAGAGCTGTCAGTCAGGTCTTCACGTACCTTTCACGTTTTGACCTGTGTACCCTTTGATAACGCCTTCTTTGAGTAACGGGTGTGAGATGTCCGGGTACAGGTAGGCACCCAACAACCTGTGATTGTTGTACGGTGTGTCTTCGTGGCTCGGGTGGCCAGGCTAGTTGATTTGGTTTCATTTTGTGTCATAATCTCAATCACAGGATGGACTGGTCCGGGCTAGAGCTTTTTACATTATTGATAAACTGAATAACAAAAGGATGTTTGCTGAGTTGTTATGTAATTGAAAATTTGTTGAACTTGAACTGTTTATATTATTTTAACTGATTATATTAATTTACCCATCAATCAATCATGCAACGGTTTGTGGAAAAGTTTATTTGTTTGTTTATATATGGTAGCGGTGTGTAAATAGTCGAGTCTGGATCAGACCATCTAGTGATCAACAGCATGGACATCGATCTACGCAATTAGGGTACGATGACATGTGTCAACCAAGTCAGCGAGCCAGACCACCGGATCCCGTTAGTCGTCTCTTACGACAAGCATGGGTTTCTGAAGACCAATTCTGACCCGTACCTTCACGGATTTGTGAAAAAGTAATCTTCCTTGGATAATTTGGGTTCAAAACATTTTAATTCAATGAGACTGGGTTAAAATAAATCTGCAACGATATCACACCTTGGAAAAGGTTGTATATTTGTTCCAAAAATGGCAGATTTATTGATTTTACAAGATCAGATTACCCAGATACAAATCAGCAGTGTGACCCACCTCTTGACTTAATGAAAAAACCTGGCACGTGACACCCTTGAACGTGACACGGACACGACCATATCCTGAAACCTCCGACACCAGTGCCACCCGGAGGAAACATCGAACGTAAGTCACGACCTCACGACAACCGGATATTTCTTCAACACCGGCCCAAAAGCACCTGTTTAACCTCGATTGGTGGCTCAGTCGGACGATGGAAGACAAAACCTAATCAAACCCCAATGTGTTTTCAGTTCTTTGATGAGAGTCTTCCTTGGAGCATGTACATGCATCTGTATCAAAGACTGTACAAATATTAGCATTGTAAGCCGAACCAATGACGGAAACAAGCCAGCAAGAAATGGTGTGCATGCAAGCAGGACGCCCTGTTGTATGAGAACTGAGACGGAAGCCGCCGTCCTTCTTCAAGAAAGTACGTGGAGGTGTAACCCATAGGTTCCTCGCCCAGGTGGATTTGTCCAGAAGAGGTTGGATTTCCTGAAAAAACTTCGCCTTGCCCCGGGAAAGACGGCACCGGAGTGCGCTGGATCTCCGAAAATACCGGTGGACCTTGCTTCCACTGTGGTAAATGGCCTTCCATGAAGGTGGATAGCACCCAAGGATTGGCACCCGTGAAGAACCGAGTTAGAATTGATCTTGAGCAACCCATGCTTGTTGTAAGAGGCGACTAACGGGATGGTTAGGCTTGTTGACTTGGTTGACACATGTCATCGTATCCCAATTGCGTAAAACGATGCTCATGTTGTTGATCACTGGATTGTCTGGTCCAGACTTGATTATTTACAGACCGCCGCCATATAACCGGAATATTGCTGAGTGCGGCGTTAAACAACAAACCAACCAATAAACCAACCCAAGGATTGGTCGTCGCCTATCCCAAGCTGTGGACATGGACATACATAGGCGACGCCCACAGAGACGCAGGGAATGAGCGAGTGGGTCTCCCCGTGCCAAACACAGAGAAAGTCCACGCCACCTATCCGTTGCCTAGCTTTTTCATTCACCTGATGAAGGACTAAGAGTATTCTCCGAAACATCGTGTTCCTTAAAATAAAGAAGTTAAAGAAGTTGACCATTTATAAAAGTGTTGCCTTTATGTCGCGAACACGTTAAAAATTGTGGGATATCATCCGGGTACCCATGGGAAAAAATAATTAGAAAAGCAACAACCAGTCCTGGGAATCAGGCTATTCGTGAAGTCTCCGCTCCTAGTGATTTTGATTCACTGACGCCCAAGGCACATTGAGAAAAAAGAGATATAACTATACCACCATGTCATGGGTTCAGTTGTTGTTGTTTGAACATACTTTGAATAGATTTATCCAGATAATACCAGAAAAGACTTTAGCACTACATTAACGATCTTTCTTCAGGTTAACATTTGAGTAGCTTTTGCATATGATTATGACGGAACAGGATGCGCTCAACTTTTCGCGAGCACCCGTTCACATCACGGGGGCGTGTCACGCTTAGAAACATCGTTAGAAAGACATATAGCTATATAGACCCTACCCTAGTACTATATAAAATGAAAGGGATGTAACGACGGAACCACACCCTCCTCGATCAAAGTTAAATTTCACCACGTAAACTATTTTTAAGGCCCCGTCGAGGCCTACGGATCGAAAGCTAGATGATTTCACTACAAAAGGAGCTATAAATGGTCACAATCGGATCATTATTTCAAAAGTTATGCGCCACGACTCACCAAAAACAGCTACCTTCGCAATTCCAAGCCAAAATCATGGATCAGCCAAGACAGCGAAAACTCACCTTTTAAATTCGTTTATTAATTCCAGGCACGTTGACAGCTCCTATGTAGGGCTAGATTCGATCGGCAGCGGCATTCCACGGGTCTAAAATCTTATTGCAACATCTACAAATCATTTCCTCGACAGTAAGTAGACATTTTCTCCAAAACCATCGGAAATCATACACACTTGTCGGCCATAGATGGCCTTGACATTCAAGTGACCTGAGCAGTAAATTTGTAAGAATTATTTTAGAGGTTAAATATTTATAAATATAATTTCCTAGAAATGAATCAATATCGAATCCATTTTTACAACCTCTAAAATTATTCTTAACAATTTACTGTTCCGTACATCAACCAAAATAGAAGGAATATTGCAAAGTTCATACTTCGCGCCCATTCGCAAACAGGCAAAATCTTACTGTATATATTATATTTTCCACGAATCGGATGGCCCAATTCAGTTTCTGCGGATCTGCTCAGATCACTTGAATGTCAAGGCCTGTTTTCGGTGAGTCGTGGTCCCTGTGGTTCACATCACTATTTGAAAACGATTGATATAAATATGCTCTGAGTATCTCATCATGTCAATCACAGCACACACACACACACACACACACACACACACACACACACACACACACACACACACACACACACACACACACACACACACACACACACACACACACACACACACACACACACACACACACACACACACACACACACACACACACACACACACACACACACACTTGTGGTAGAAAACACTGATGTTTTGTATTTGTGATACACAGCATTCATGGTTTTGTATTTGTGATACACAGCATTCATGGTTTTGTATTTGTGATACACAGCATTGATTGTTTTTGTATTTGTGGTAGAAAACACTGATGTTTTGTATTTGTGATACACAGCATTGATTGTTTTGTATTTGTGATACACAGCATTGATTGTTTTTGTATTTGTGGTAGAAAACACTGATGTTTTGTATTTGTGATACACAGCATTGATTGTTTTGTATTTGTGGTACACAGCGTTGATGGTTTTGTATTTGTGATACACAGCGTTGATTGTTTTGTATTTGTGATACACAGCATTCATGGTTTTGTATTTGTGATATACAGCGTTCATGGTTTTGTATTTGTGATTCACAGCATTGATGGTTTTGTATTTGTGATACACAGCGTTGATGGTTTTGTATTTGTGATAAAAAGTATTGATTGTTTTGTATTTGTGGAACACAGCATTGATGGTTTTGTATTTGTGATACACAGCGTTGATGGTTTTGTATTTGTGGTACACAGCATTGATGGTTTTGTATTTGTGATACACAGCATTGATGGTTTTGTATTTGTGATACACAGCATTGATGGTTTTGTATTTGTGATACACAGCATTGATGGTTTTGTATTTGTGATACATAGTATTGATTGTTTTGTATTTGTGATACACAGCGTTGATGGTTTTGTATTTGTGATACACAGCATTGATGGTTTTGTATTTGTGATACATAGTATTGATTGTTTTGTATTTGTGATACACAGCATTGATGGTTTTGTATTTGTGATACACAGCGTTGATGGTTTTGTATTTGTGGTACACAGCATTGATGGTTTTGTATTTGTGATACACAGCATTGATTGTTTTGTATTTGTGATACACAGCATTGATGGTTTTGTATTTGTGATACATAGTATTGATTGTTTTGTATTTGTGGTACACAGCATTGATGGTTTTGTATTTGTGATACACAGCGTTGATGGTTTTGTATTTGTGATACATAGTATTGATTGTTTTGTATTTGTGGTACACAACATTGATGGTTTTGTATTTGTGGTACACAGCATTGATGGTTTTGTATTTGTGATACACAACATTGATGGTTTTGTATTTGTGGTACACAGCATTGATGGTTTTGTATTTGTGATACACAGCGTTGATGGTTTTGTATTTGTGATACATAGTATTGATTGTTTTGTATTTGTGGTACACAACATTGATTGTTTTGTATTTGTGGTACACAACATTGATGGTTTTGTATTTGTGGTACACAGCATTGATGGTTTTGTATTTGTGATACACAACATTGATGGTTTTGTATTTGTGATACACAGCATTGATGGTTTTGTATTTGTGATACACAGCATTGATGGTTTTGTATTTGTGATACATAGTATTGATTGTCTTGTATTTGTGGTACACAGCATTGATGGTTTTGTATTTGTGATACACAGCGTTGATGGTTTTGTATTTGTGGTACACAGCATTGATGGTTTTGTATTTGTGATACACAGCATTGATGGTTTTGTATTTGTGATACACAGCATTGATGGTTTTGTATTTGTGATACACAGCATTGATTGTTTTGTATTTGTGGTACACAGCATTGATGGTTTTGTATTTGTGGTAGACAACATTGATGGTTTTGTATTTGTGGTACACAGCGTTGAAGGTTTTGTATTTGTGATACACAGCGTTGATTGTTTTGTATTTGTGATACACAGCATTGATGTTTTGTATTCGTGGTACACACTATTGATTGTTTTTGTATTAGTGGTAGAAAACATTGATGGTTTTTGTATTTGTGACATACAACAGTGATGAATTTGCATTTATTGTACAAAACATTGATGTTTTTGTATTTGTGGTACATAACATTGCTGGTTTTGTATTTATTTTATATTGATGGTTTTGTATTTGTTTTGCACAGCATTTGATGGTTTTGTATTTATTTACACAACATTGATTGTTTTGTATTTATTGTACTTTGATAGTTTTGTGTTTGTGGTACACAGGAGTGGTGGTGTTTGTTGTGCACATCACAAACGGATCAAGTTTAATTGCAACACATTGTGTTTTTGCAGCGTTGTACACCAATATATACATCCCACGAGACAAACCTAACGACAAGCATCATGACTTGATCCACGGGGGCAATTGTAAATATACATGGTGAAAAGATATAACCACACATCTGTCTTTAGAGGTTCAGGGCAATTAGTCCAAAATGGAAGCGAATGTCATCTGTAGTTTACTGAGAAAACAATGTGTGAAATGCTGGACTTCCTCATTGATAATAAACTTGTAAAATTTGGGGGTAAATCATTTAGACAACAAGTAAGAATCCCCATGGGCACCAATTGTACTCCCCTCCGTGCGGATCTGTTTCTTTATGCATATATGAATCAGAATTTCTGCTTGGGTTGGTCAAATCAAAACAAGGTAATTTGTCGAAGAAGTTTACCTTAAAGGTCACATGCAACGTAAAACACAACTATGCAGATTCTGATACCTTTCGGTATGGACTTACCGAAACAAATCATCAAAAATGCAAATTCAACTTATAAAGTTGAAAATAACGCGATTAAAAAACCCGCGCGAAATCGGAGTTCAAACGATTCACTAATTTTCCCCCAGCGCTTGGGGGAATTGAAGTGGTTTCAACAGCTGGGCTGCGCTCATAGCACATGCGCAGTGAAATAGGTTCGCGCAGCTTGGAAGCGGGTTGTCCGGTGAATACTCGGTGAAGGCTTTGATGTGAGCTATTTTTCTAATGTTTTGTTGATATTTCACAGGCGCGAGCTTTTTATATGTTATGACAGTAGATTACCGATTTAACTGTTTATACATGTAATTCCCTTCCACTGATTTACCCACCTGAACTTGAAATTAAGGAGAGAAATGAGACCGCCTCAACTGTTTCATATTTAGATCTATGCATAAAGGTTCAGAGTGACAAAAAACCTCTCCATTATGCTGTATGAGAAAACTGATGATTTTAACTTTCAAATGGTCAACTTTGCTTTCATGTCGAGCAACATTCCAACAGCTCCAGCCTTTGGTGTTTACATTTCATAGGTTTTGAGGTGCAATCGAACATGCTCTTTTTAAAGAGATCGGGCTTACAAATTTCAAGGCCTCAGTAAAACTTTCAAAACGTTTTGTGGTAGACGTGTAGAGGACATTTCAAAATGATAATTATGTGTCAAAGTAATTGAAGATTATGAATATATCTGTCTGTAATATTATCCCACTGAGAGTCGACAAATTTACAAGCACACCCACGGTTAACAAACAATTAATGGATTGAACTTTTAGTTAGTCCTCATTGTGGATTAGAAAACAAATAGATAATAAATGGCTTTTCATATTAACAAATATCAAGAGGCTAAATATCAGAATGTCAAACTCTGTCATTAACATCATTCATATTGATCTAAAAGATTTCCTTAGTTACGTCTCTTGGCGATCGAAAATATATACGGTAAACATATCATGTAACGATGGAAGATACGGGATATTATCGGCGATAATTTCGTAATCAAATTTGCTAAAATAAAGATGCCAACTATAACTCAATCAATGTGGGCGTTTTGATCTTTCGTTTGTGTGCACGATTTCGTGACAATAGCGAGCTGACTCGAAATATTAACGCACATGTCGGTGTTGTAAATTGGGTGTTTGTCGTTGTTTACATTTTGCCTATGTAACGCACCCATGCATCCTCCGGAGATGGTTGATGGTATTGTGTTTGTATGTGGGCAGCATTGGTCGATTTTATTTATCAGCAGTATTGAGCTTTGCCACAGTAAGATGAGTGAGTGAGTTTGGTTTTACGCCGCTTTTAGCAATATTCCAGTAATATCACGGCGGGGAACACCAGAAATCGGCTTCTAACATTGTGGCCATGTGGGGAATCGAACCCGGGTCTTCAGCGTGACGAGCGAACGCTTTAACCACTAGGCTACCCCACCTCCCCCACAGTAAGATGAACGAAAAGGCGGAGTGTAGAATAAATGAGATTTATTTTAAATTGCAACATAAATATAATATCCCCAAAAATAAACGCATCCTAGAAATAGGACTCGATTCCGGCTGTACCCGACCCGGATTCGAGTACCCGAGTACCCGTCCCAGTCCTAGTTACTACCATATATGAATTTGCCTTATGCTCACGTGAGTGAGCGAGTTTAGTTGCAAGCCACTTTTAGCAATATTCCAGCAATATAATAGTGGGGTACACCAGAAATGTGCTTCACACATTTGGGGAATCGAACCCGGGTCACCTGAGTGACGACCGAACGCTTTCACCGCTATAGTCCGTCAACCTAACTTTTGGAACACGGTTTTTTACGTTTGAACAACAAAAGGTATCCAACTTTAATTGACTCCGTTAATAATGATAACTGACGACCTAATTGTGTGTTGAATTTCTAAAATTTATGTCAACTATTAAAGATTTCACTTAAAAAACTGTCATGTAAAGTTTCTGACAACAGCAACATTTTCAGTGGCAAGTACTGGAACAGCTACCTTCTTTTGTTTAAACGTAACTTGCAAAAAACGTGTTCCAAAAGTTAGGTTGACGGACTATAGGCTACCCAAGCGCCCCCTCACGTGATGGAAAACAACAGAAGATGTGAGGTGGTTTATACAGTTACGGACAAACACGCCTGTGAGTATGCTTCCAGCTGAACTAATCCGGACTGATGCCGGTTTAGAGCCTTCCCATTGAGATATCATTCCGCAGTTTAACAGGAATACCCCTCTCAGTATACGGGCGTCCACCATTTCTTGTGTTATTTCCTTATAGCCGTGCAAAAGGCCCGGTAGCAACATGCACCTTTTTAACGTTTTTTTGGTATGATATTAATCTTTGATTGGGTATCGAACCAGCAACTTTATCATTCTCTGGGTAGGTGCTCCATCCACGTGGCCACGAAGGCGGTCTCAGCGATGAAGTCATGTAGATTCATTAAACTGACATCCTGAATGTATGTAAGACATTAAAGTGTTGAAGACATGAAACATTTATGGATTACAGCTTTTTTTTATTATTCTTAAAGACATTTCAGGTAAGTTACTTGCCCTTTGACGTATAATAACGGCATAACCTCTCACCAAGGTGTTCTGCACTGTTACTCAAAGTCAAACTTAATCAAACAATGGCTGTTGTTTACAACGTTCCACATGCTTACATTGCTGGCGAAAGAGTAAGCTACGTGTGTGGGATTTATCACATTGGGATATAACAAGGTGCAGGTTTGGGTAGGTGACTCTTTCAGACATTTTCCAATCATATACGCTATCTATGTTCGCCCACATCCCGGACACGAGGCGAGGACAACATTTAATCGACTCGGGCTGACAGATAAGATTATGACCAGAGTGTGGTTAAAACAGATGATAGTAGAATGGATTTCTTTTGTTCATTTGTTAAGTTCAGTGTTCTGTCGCAACTGTTGACCGACTCTTTTCGAGAAACAATTTCAAGGACTCGGGGTCACATGTAAGGTATGTTGAAGGGATGTTTGTTGTGTAATATTAGTCTTTATTACTCGCCCGTGGAAGATACTGCAGTGTAATATGTTACGGTAATATTACACTAGTGTAATATCGCTAGACCTATGACGCCATAATGGTTTACAGTTATGACGTCACAATGTTAATACCTCTGTCACAATGGCATTAGGCCTTGCTAGACTCGCGGGAAGCTGAGAGTCATCACATCGTAGGCAGTTTCTATCAATTTATGTTTCTATACTAATAAACAGAATACTAAACTCGCTTCAGTGAAATACCATTTATATTAAACTCGTGAAAGATTGAGTATCAAACTCGCTTTCTCTCGTTTGATACCAAATCATTAACTCGTTTAATAAAAATTGTATTACACGGAAGGTCGTTTAATATCTCTATATAGATATGTTCCCATCACTGTGATTGGTCTTCCCGCTAAATGCCGGGGTGGTCAGTCATTAAAGGTGTCGTCTTTCGTTTTGCAGATCTGCCTCCATTAGTCGTGCCAGGATTCCATTATCGTAGATTCGAGTCCCGGTTCGCTTGTGTTGCTAGGTTTGTCAGCACCATAACCGTGGATTTCGTCAACGTATTAAATAGGGGTGGGTATTGCAGAGAATATTCATATTGCGATATATTGCGATGCGAAAGCATGTATTGCGATATGCATTGCAATATATTGCATGAAGTATTTTTAAACAAAAAACTACTTATAATCGAGTTAATGCTTGATTTATAGAGCAAAAACACAACAAAATCACTATGCTTGATTAAGCTTTAATAACAAATTTTAATCATGATAAAATAAAAATGTGAATAATATTTGGCTCAAATGAAACAAGAAAATATCCGAAGATTTCCGAGTGTTACGACGTTTTCCGAATGCATGTCAAAATACCGGTTTTCGATCAGCGTATCGCAATACGTATCGTTTTCATGTCTGAACCGGTAAATACCGGTAAACCGGTTATATTGCCTAGCGCTAGTATTAAACATCTGAGACCAGCATCGCTTTGGAAATTACTTCCTCAACAAGCTGCCATTCCTTGATGTGACGGAAATACTGTTCACAAAGGGGAGTTAAATAAACTATATGAGTAAACAGGGCATGAATTTGGGTTTACGCCGCCTTTATCAGTATTCTGACGTCGGGGGGGACTCCAAGAATGAGCTTCACCTACTGTAACCTTGTAAGGAGTCGAATCCGAGTCCTTGGTATTATAGGACACTCATCATAATTGCACCTCTTCCAAAATAACTGTTGTCTTTTCTAATCAAGTATCACAAGCAGAGCAAATCTGGAATTCGTATTCACGATATAATGTGTGAGGACCGCAATGCTGCACAACAATAGCGGAGGACTAGTCCTCCCTTCCCGAATGCCAACCGGGACATACGGCCTTCAGTCACTGACCTAGACTGTCTCACATTCTAAACCTTAATTGTCCAAAATTCGTTCTTGAATCCGTTTGTTGGTATACAAACTTTTCACTATTTATTTCATTACATTTGGTTCAGCAGAAGGCATGTCTGTGAGCGTGATAGAGCCTCGTTTGTATGACGCCTTTTATTCGAAGTAAAAGGAATTATTAGACGTACCATAACAGAGATGCCATTCCCAAAGTGTTGCAAATAGTAGTTTCAAGGATCAAGGTTGGTAGTTTGACCATAAAATTAGCAGTCAACTAAATACTTAAAATCATTATGGATTCTGAGAAAGATAATATGACACTAATCAAGTGTGAAGCTTAAATTTCACATACCTTCAACGGCAGATTTTCAAGTTATAAGCATTTCATTTCTTCTTGTCATCTCTCTTTTTGGCGAAAATGTATTTAATCGACGAAATTATATGTTCTTGTCTATATATCCAAATTTTAATGAATTTTTTCAGATTTCGTAGAATTTCTAGTGCAATCGTATTGGTGTAGTTTGATGCTAAAATTCGTAGACTCCGATAAAAGCGTCACGGTTCGCACCTCTGCGTATCCGCTCACACATGTAGTATAGAACACACTCCCTTTCACAGCAGAATGGAAACTTTCACTTGCGAAACAGGGTTTCACGATTCACAAAGCGTTCGTAGCTCTACGTCATTCGTAATCCTATGATAAACTATAGAGTTACGATAGCTCGTAACGCTACGAATGCTTTGTGGATCGGAATCGAACCCGGGCCTTCGGCGTGACGAGCGAACGCTTTAACCACTATGCTACTCCCACCGTCTCCTCTCCCACATTAGGGCTGTGGGGTAGCCTAGTGGTTAAAGCGTTCGCTCGTCACGCCGAAGACCCGGGTTCAATTCCGCACATGGGTACAATGTGTGAAGCCCATTTCTGGTGTCCACCGCTGTGATATTGCGGGAATATTGCTAAAAGCGGCGTAAAACCAAACTCACTCACTCAGTCACTCTCCCACATTAAGCTGATATAATTGGAATAGTATTCAAAAGGGCGTTCACCTCAACTCACACAGTCACTGCTTTTAACCAGTAAAATTGTGATAACTAATACAAAGCAATAATGAAAAGGACAAATATTTTCATGCATAACGCGGTTACACTGTACTCTAGCCCATAGCTATATAACGTGACTAGATTGTGTACATTGTTATAAAAACCCATCGTCGCCATGCCTTCGTTCTCCGGCCTAGATTAGTTGGTTATCATGTATCTAACGTCTGACATTATGTCAAATGCCGAAATGTTATCGTTGCGTAACTCTTTTCAAATTATTCGCCGACCTCCTTGTTGTATGGGATAGAGTGTCTGTCTGCGGGCGGGCGGTTCGATGCTCATGGTTAATACCCCGTCATACCAAAAGACGCTGAAACATTGTACTTAATAGTTGTTATTGGACACCGAGAGTTTCAATAAAAACACCAGTAGGTAAGAATGTACATCGAGGCCACACTGGCCGAGAACAATGAAGGTTCTATGTAACAGTATGAACAATGAAGGTTGTATGCGTCAACAAATGAATACCTGCGCATGTGCAGCTTCTGCTGTAAGTGACTCACGTACCTGTGACAGAACAGCTACAGTCTTTGCCTCCTGAAAATAAATCAAGAAAAAACAAAATTATTTGTTTTCGAAGATTAATTGTGATCACGTGGTTACAATCAGGATCAGGGTGGTAAGTCATGGGACTGCGGTAGCTATATTTAGCAGCGTAAGAGCCAGCAAAGACTGAAGGAAATTGATTTCTGTGGGTGAGTGAGTGAGTTGGGTTTCACGCCGCTATGAGCAATATTCCAGCAATAGCACGGCGTGGGACTCCAGACTGACTGAGTTTGGTTTTACGCCGCTTTTAGCAATATTCCAGCAATATCACGGCGGGGGACACCAGAAATGGGCTTCACTCATTGTACCCATGTGGGGATTCGAACCCGGGTCTTCGGCTTGACGAGCCAACGCTTTAACCACTAGACCGCCCCACCACCCCACCACCCCCGGGGGACACCAGAAATGGGCTTCACACATTGTACCCATGTTGGGAACTATCATTCAGAGAGAGAGAGGCGACGTCACAATATGACTGACTTTTGCATTAACCCAGTAGTGAAACTGAAAACAAACAAACTTCAGTTTATGCTGTAAACTATATCCACAGGCAATCCATCCATCCATCCATCCACCCATCAGTCCGTCCGTCCATACAGACAGACAGACATACAGACAGACATACAGACATAAATACATAGTACACATACATATACTGACTGAGTTTGGTTTTACACCGCTGTTAGCAATATTCCAGCAACATCACGGCGGGAGACACCAGAAATGGGCTTCACACATTGTACCCATGTGGGGATTCGAACCCGGGTCTTCGGCGTGACGAGCGAACGCTTTAACCACTAGGCTACCCCACCGCCCCATACATACATATACAGTGAGTGCATGTTTAATTAGGTGCATCATTAAAAACTGTCCCTAAACATGTAACTATGCACACAAGATTTCATCCCACGCTTTCACTGTCTTATCTAGCTGTGAAATCATCTTTTTATAGAGCTATGCTTCTTTATGAGTTTTCGCTCGGTCTTTGAAAGACAGACCCTTCTGGATTAACATACAAACCAATGTTATTAATACTAATTATATGTCGAAAGACACCGCATGATACGATTTACTTCGATGAGTATCTGCTCTAAAAATAAAAAGAACAAAAGGTTAACACTTACTGAAAGTCATCAGTTCTTTATCCCTTTGGTATCTTTGGCAATTCCATCAGGCGTCCGTGGTATTTCAATGTCGGAGCTGAATCCTCCTTCCACCGAAGTAGAATCACGCATGCTAGGTTCGACTTATTTCTGTGATACCCGTATTTGTGAAGACAATTATGAGACGGGCAAATAATCGCTCTTTGTATCCCGCATCACGCTGTACATGCAAATTATGACTATCTGTCACAGCAAATTTTCGTCACTGGGAAAATTTTCTTGAGGTAACGGCTTTTTTATGATAGAATACCCATCAACGCGAAATAGTTCCTTTGATAAAGATATGGTTTCCTGTTAGTCAGACTGGATGTTAATTATCTGACAGTATAGACAAATGAGTTTTCCAGTTACACCCACTCACTACATCTTTCAGTCTGTGCCTACTGTCACCCCTCGCTCTCGCCGATGGAACCAGCATATCCATTATCCACGCAACCACGCGCTTATTCATCCATCTACCCGTTTATGTATCCTCGCCCTAACACGTATTGACCCATCTACCAACTTACTTATCAACCAACTCACACATTCATTTAATCTATCTATGAACTCATATCTTTCATCTACCCACTTACGAATCTATTTATTCATTTATCTTTCCACTTTTAACTAATCTATTCATCTACACACTTATCCACCATATAGTCACCCATGCACAGTTTATTCATCCATGCACTAATCTGTCCATCCACAGGGACACACGACATATCTCCTACTATTTATTCATCCATCCATCTTTTCATCTACCCCATCTATCCCTCCATCCACTCAATACCTAATCAATCAAATCACCTATCCTTCACTCAACTCATATACCTATCAATCAAATCACTTAACGTTCCATCCACGAATACATCTATCAATCTAATCACCTATCCTTCACTCAACTTACACATCTTTCAATCAAATCACTTATCCTTCAATCCACCCACATATCGGTCCATCAAATCACTCATCCTTCCATCCACCCACATATCGGTCCATCAAATCACTTATCCTTCCATCCACCCACATATCCGTCCATTAAATCACTCATCCTTCCATCCACCCACATATCGGTCCATCAAATCACTCATCCTTCCATCCACCCACATATCGGTCCATCAAATCACTCATCCTTCAATCCACCCACATATCGGTCCATCAAATCACTCATCCTTCCATCCACCCACATATCGGTCCATCAAATCACTCATCCTTCCATCCACCCACATATCGGTCCATCAAATCACTCATCCTTCAATCCACCCACATATCGGTCCATCAAATCACTTATCCTTCCATCCACCCACATATCGGTCCATCAAATCACTCATCCTTCCATCCACCCACATATCGGTCCATCAAATCACTCATCCTTCAATCCACCCACATATCGGTCCATCAAATCACTCATCCTTCCATCCACCCACATATCGGTCCATCAAATCACTTATCCTTCCATCCGCACAGATATCGGTCCATCAAATCACTCATCCTTCCATCCACCCACATATCGGTCCATCAAATCACTCATCCTTCCATCCACCCACATATCGGTCCATCAAATCACTCATCATTCAATCCACACACATATCGGTCCATCAAATCACTCATCCTTCAATCCACCCACATATCGGTCCATCAAATCACTCATCCTTCCATCCACACACATATCGGTCCATCAAATCACTCATCCTTCCATCCACCCACATATCGGTCCATCAAATCACTCATCCTTCCATCCGCACAGATATCGGTCCATCAAATCACTTATCCTTCAATCCACACACATATCGGTCCATCAAATCACTTATCCTTCCATCCACCCACATATCGGTCCATCATATCGGTCCTTCAATCCACCCACATAAATCAAATCACTTATCCTTCCATCCACCCACATATCGGTCCATCAAATCACTCATCCTTCCATCCACCCACATATCGGTCCATCAAATCACTTATCCTTCCATCCACCCACATATCGGTCCATCAAATCACTCATCCTTCCATCCACCCACATATCGGTCCATCAAATCACTCATCCTTCAATCCGCACAGATATCATTTATTCTACGATCCACCCACATATGGTAAATCAAATCACTTATACCCCCTTTCCCTCGTATATCTATCCCTCTTGCCCTTCCACCCATATCGACTTATCTAATCACCCCTCAATAAAACCAACCAACCAACCAACCACCCCCGTCCCTCGCGTCTACACAAGATGTTTTCTATGCATGAGTCACAACATATGTTTACTTCATCTGACACTCAGACAACCCTTGTTTGATATTCAGTACGTGGCATGTGCACGTAAACATGCCAGAACGTTTAACGAGCTCTTTTTGTATCCCTATTTGACCCGCGCGTGGCTGTTCCCGTTTCTGGACAGACAGACCCAGAAAGTGGCTGGATCTCGACAGGAACTCGTTCTACGGCCGCTCCCCAAAGCTCATTGTAATACCGGGATTTGTCCAGAAAGGAGGCCACGTAAATCGAGGTCAACATGCAGTGTGTATCTGCGTGATCCACTGGGCAGTTCTCGCGAGACAAAACTTGATACATCTGGACTAAATCGCCATATGTCAATGGTCAGTAAGTTGTATTTTACCGATAGTACATTCACCATATCAGTTGTATGATCCCAGGGAGTTGAGATTGATAATACGATGTGCCCGTGAGATTTACATCCAATGATCGAGGGGAAAAAATAACACCGCCTTGAGCATGTACTAGCTGCGTGAATATGTGCGCTATATAAATATATAATAATAATAACACAGAGAAGAATTATGAGCTATTTAATAATTATGTATTTCCTAAATACTGAGACCATTTTCAACATTAACTTTTCAGAAATCTTTACATTGATTTTCTTTGTTAAAATGAGGGGTATGTGAGGTTGATAATTTTCTGTCATCAGTACCCCTTTCTGGCATCAGTACCCCTTTCTGGCATCAGTAACCCTTTCTGGCATCAGTAAGCATCAGTAACCCTTTCTGGCATCATCAGTAACCCTTTCTGGCATCAGTACCCTTTCCCAGTAACCCTTTCTGGCATTCTGGCATCAGTAACCCTTTCTGGCATCAGTACCCCTTTCTGGCATCAGTAACCCTTTCTGGCATCAGTAACCCTTTCTGGCATCAGTAACCCTTTCTGGCATCAGTAACCCTTTCTGGCATCAGTAACCCTTTCTGGCATCAGTAACCCTTTCTGTGGCATCAGTGACCCTTTCTGGCATCAGTAACCCTTTTGGCATAAACTGGGCCAGTAACCCTCGGGCGGATCTGTTGAGTAAACTGGGCCAAAGTATGCGCGTCGACAATAGACGAGGATACGGTATAATCGAGATTATCTCTTCGAGTTGTCACCGTTATCTTCTTCACTGTGTATACGCCACAGAGAGACAATAACACCTGAATTAATGATAATATTCAAGATTAAAGTTTTATATAATTTAATGCAATGCGGGTTATGCCCTCGCTGAAATGAAACTTACTCGCGATCGGGTCGCAATTAGTTGTTAAATTGATGAGCAGTGAAGAGAAATTTTCATTCATTCATTCGCAATCGATTCGACCTGCTAACCCTTTTTTGATATCGTGATATAGTGGGAATGTTGCTAAAACCAACACTCACTAATACGGATTAACAACATTATGCATGACATGAATAATTAAGATGCATAGTGTGGCTCGCCGTATTGAACGTCAAGTTAATCTCACTTAGACACATTATTGCTGATATTATTATCAATGTGCGCATCTACTGTGTCACGTGACACGTGACACGTGACACGTGACACGTGATGTCATCGCTGTTTGATCTGGATTTCTCACATATAGTGAGGGTACAACAAACAGCGTGTTACTGTGTGTTGAGGACTTGCTGGATAATGCCGTAAGTGAAGCCTAGATACATTTCTACCCCCTTTAACTCGATACTACATTTTAGACGAATTACATTTAGGATACGACGGACCATATGCGCACTGTATCTGGTATCGATACTATCCCTGATTCGCAACACCGAGAGTTAATCTATTTGAGTTTTATTCGGGTTAACAAAGTTGATAAAAGTTTGATCTGGAAAATCGTTAGATTAAATCATATATGTTTTGACCTGAGTATTAAACAGTGATATTATATCTAAGTTTTCAAATTCAAACTTATCCTATTGTAATTGTAAAATCGTACCCGAACCACGTGAATGCTGATATTGATCACTGAAAGTAAAGATTTTTGAAGAAGTAGTAGTAAGTGCATGAGTGAGTGAGTTTTAAGCTTCTTTTAGCAATAGCCTGCAATATCGCAACTGGGGACACCAGACATTGGCTTCACACGTTGTATCTAAGCAAAAACTTGAACTCGGGTCTTCGGCCGACGAGCGAACGCATTAACCTTTGGGCTACCGTACCGCCTAAGAGTGAGTGAGTGAATATGGTTTTACGCCGCATTTAGCAATATTCCAGCAATATCACGACGGGCAGAAATGGGCTTCACACTTTGTACCCATGTGGGGAATCGAACCCGGGTCTTCGGCGTGACGAGCGAACGCTTTAACCACTAGGCTACCCCACCGCCCCCGTACCGCCTAAGAACAAGTAACACGTACGAGGAGATAGGCCAAGGTTATCCCTTGGTATTACTTATTGACCTCTCACGCCCTATACCACAGGGTTCCAGTGTGTGGTCAAGATTAGATTGTCATATTCGCATGGTGGGATTGTTAAAGGATGCCGCGTTAAGCAACAAACGAACGCTGCCATTTAAATGGTATGTTATGGATTACACTTTCCCATTAAAGTACACATTCTTGATCGGATGGGAATCAAATTAAAAATGTACAAGATTCAGAGAAAGTGTAACCCTAAATGTAACATATGTTACACCCGACCATTGCGAAAAAGGACATTGTGTATTCCGAACACTGACATTGTCGGGAGAATCGGTTAATGCAGGTGGATGCTGTAGAACAGGATATCTGTATCCTTTTCGACAACAACAAATATTCAGTGATTTATTTATACAATGTTCATCAATAACGCGTCTTTTTTCGACCAATGGAATCACTTTCGGCACATCACTCAGATTATTCTCTCGTGTGAATTCTCAAAACGTGACACTGAGAATATATCAAACACTTTTATCAACAATGAAGACATTTTCAAAAGCCTTAGGTAGCTGGATAATTAGTGAAGATATACTTCTTCTATACACGGACGTGCTAAATCAGGAACCGTGGTCACGCGAGGCCAGCGTTATGCCCCTGAGAATAAACAATAATGTTTAACTTTCCATTTAGAATTAGAAGTTTCCGGCGTCGTTTTGTATGATAGCTAATCGCATGGACACGATCCCCGGAAAGTTCAAATAACTGTATCGTCACATCTGGGTTTACTACCTCTCTAGATGTTATTCTGTGTTTATTCTTACCCGTGTACGTAGGTGGTACGTTACACTGTGACTCAGCGTTAATCGTGTCACATGCTATACATCAGGTTATATATTATGTTGCTTAAACTACAATTGTGTAGATACACAATCTTGTGATGCGATAAATGTATCTCGCGAATTTTTTCAAGTGGTATTTTTTACATTCTGAAAAAGTTGATAGTACAATATATATTTTCAGTTTTGTATATGTGAGATATAATTATGTAACACATGCAATAGTCATTGTTAGAATATATATTTACGCGGGAAATGTTTGAAGCATAACGAATTAGTTGGTATGGTATTTTGGCTTCATATGACATAAATAATAATAATAATTACATATCTCGTGGAACAGCTTTTTTCAAGCTTGGTGTGTCCAAGTGACTGTTTCATGTCGTCTTTACTTTTCGCCAGACGTTTTCACATTTTCTTTTTATTCAGGAGAGAACGGACAGACGGACAGCCAGAAAGACGAGCAGACCAACACTGGTTGATCCGTGATCAAGGTACAGTGAAGATTGGGATTAGAACTGGTCTTGTATGAGGCGACTAAAGGGGTCGTGTGGTCAGGCTCTCTGACTTGACTGATGCATGTGATCCCAGCTGGAAGATCGATGCTGATGATATCAATCACTGGATTGTCTGGTCAGGCTCGATTATTTACATACCACCGTCATACAGCTGTATGGATGGGACGATTCACCGATACATCGATACATCGTAATACATTTAAGTTTTCAAAACAGTTTTATCTTAAAAATGTTAAAGTACTTATTTAGATAAAAATACGCAAGTATGATAGAGTAACTTACTTGTTTATTACAATAGTGTTATTGTTATACACAAATACCTTGAAATAAATCACTTTAAATCATTAATACTGTGCCATTCTTTCAAGGTGTATATATGTATCACAGGTAAAATATCGCGATACGTATCGTATCGTGACATAGTGTATCGTATTATATTCGTATAACTGGAGTATTGCTGAGTGTGGCGTTAAGTACAAACAGACAAACAACCTTGTTTGATGTATTAACATCCATTGGTTTTAAACCTTCCCTACATCTCAGATCGATGCTCATGCTGTTGATCACTGGGTTGTCTGGTCCAGACTCGATTATTTACAGACCGCCGACATATAGCTGGAATAGTGCTGAGTGCGGCTTAAAACTAAATGCGTCACTCACTCACATAGCATGTATTAGTTTTCATCGTTGTGCAAAGCGGAATGTTTCAGGTGAAAAGGACACCTTCAATTATCAAGGCACATTGACGATACAACTATAATGCTTATAATCAGAATATGTGAATGTTTACAAAGTGGGTACGCGTCACTAACCAGTACGACACCTGGAGGATATGTCGATACCATGCTGATTCTATACAGTGAAGTGTGTGGGGGCGTGGTTACGTAACATCGGTATCAACAACACAGGAGATTTATCGTTGGTTATACAGACCACAATAGGTATATTTCAACTGGGATGGGCTGGGTCTTTGTTTGATTCGCTTAGTGAGTCTCGATTTATATTTGTGACGGTTGACAGGTACAGAATCACTGAACACGCTCTGTTGCTTTAAGGAAACACGTGTACTCCGGCTTACATTTACCACGTGGGTAACAGTTGAGGGTGGGAGGTGATGTCACATTCACAGGTGTATAAATATCCGCCTATCATCGAATCTTGTTTTATCGCCCAGATTTGGTCCAGCCAGTACAATTTACTCGTGTTTTCTTTCATATAGAGATTGACGGCGATAATGATATACAGCGGTCTGAAGCTACGCCCCCACAAGTTCGCTGTATATCAAGTGGGAACCCATTGAAAACACACTCCATAACTTGTCCCTTGCAGTCCAAACATACAATGGAACTCATTTCAAGCATCACGTTGGCGTTTGGAGTTCTCGGATTCAGTGCACTGGTCGCAAAGTGGACGCTGTCCAGAAGGAAGTTATCGCTACCCCCAGGGCCAACCCTCCTGACTGTTATACGAGATCTCTACAAAGCTGGTTTTTCGAATTCAGCCCATACTCAGTTTGAACAATGGGCTAGACGATATGGCGAATTGTTCTGTGTGTCGATCCCCGGACAGACCATTATTGTTATCAACTCCGTGCGAGTCATCCGCGAGTTGTTCTCCGGTACCTACAAAACTATCACCAATGACCGACCTCCTAGCTTTGTGGGCAAGTATGTGTTTCGAGGCTGCGGTATCACCTTCTCAAGTGCTGGAAAATATTGGAGAAAACTCAGGCAACTATTTCACTCGTCGGTAAACATGCATGTGGACGGGGGCATGAAGATTGAAAACACTCTTAGGTCCGAAATGAAGGTGACTCTCGGCGAGTTGAACATTCAAGCTGAATCTGGCACTGTGCAGCTGCATGAGATCATTTCCGATTATCTAATGAACGTCCTTCATATTCTTGTGAGTATGTTTGGATTTATCGCCATATTGATGACGTTTCTTTAAAACTAATTGTCCTCATATATATATGATATATATTGTATACGGGCGGCGGGAAAGCCTAGTGGTTAAAGCGCACGCTCGTCACGCCGAAGCCCCCGGTTCGATTCCGCACATGGGTAAAGTGTGTGATACCCATTTCTGGTGTCCCCCGCTGTGATATTTAGGGAATATTGCTAAAGGTGGCGTAAAACTAAACTCACTCACTCACTATAGTTTTTTATGCTTCTGTCGAGGGTAATACGGTCTGATGTACGCCTCTTTGTAGTAGTGTCACCCAACCGGTATAACACTACTACACAGATGCGTACATTAGACCGTATTTTACATGAAGGTATAAATATTCATTCTAGTACAATGTCATTCATGCAGTGTCACCAGAAATACTGTTGTTATGATGGCCTTGATTTAGCTCTCCTGGTTCTCGTTACGGCTGGTGTCCCGCCGCCGCGATATTGCTGGAATATTGCTGAAAGCGGCGTAAAACTAAACTCACTCACGCACTCTCGTTATGGGTTTTGAACGCCGTCTGTTGGCCCGACCGTTAGCACTGTACCTCTTCTAATCTACAGAACTAATCATTACTATTTTCATATGACAAGGTCAACATGCTCCAGGTTATACTATTTACACATTTTGAAAACACTCCCAATGGCCTAAGTAACAGTTTGTGATAAGCCCAGCTTTCCCGTTAAACTCTTCTCTGCAGTACCTGGGTGAGGTGAGGTGAAATTGGGTTTAACGTCGTGCTTGAGAATATTTCGCTCATATGACGACGTGCATGCGTGTGTATGGGTATGTGCGGCTGCTTGTACTAGCCCAGACTGAAGCTGGTTTTATAGTGCTAGTCTCACTGAGATACCATGCCGCAGTGAAGCATGAATACCCCACTCAGACACATTATACTGACTCCGAGCCGACCAGTCCTTGTTGTACCCATTAATGCCGAGCGCAAGGCAGGGACCAACAAGTACCATATTTTAACGTCTTTTGGTATGACGCGGTCGGGGATCGAACCCGCGACCTTCCGCTCTCCGGGCGGACGCTCTAACCACTACACCACGGAGGCGCACCTATTAGTACCTATTGCTTATGTTTCGGACGATGTTCATGAGAATCTCTTCTCAGATGACCTCATGTTCAGAAAATGGTGTTTATTGTCAGTTAAATATCCAGTTTTGTCTACCATATACGTATTGTGCTTTAAATATACTACCCATCAAAAGTTTAGACTCACTAGTGTAAATGTAGCCACTTACTTCAGTCAACTGATCTTAACTAGATTTTGCTAAATATTCCATAATATTTAAAGGTACTGTAAAAACATGCACTGATGTATTGTAAAACAAATTCGTTACGTCGAAAAAATAATTTTCGTGAGTTCAATAAATCATGAATCTCAGTGAAAATTGGCGAATTCTTAACAAAACTGTACCAAAACACCAAAACGCAGCTGTTCACATGCACAATATTTGCACATGCTTTTCAGAAAATTGATGCATGATCCTCGTGCAATTCATCTGTATAATGTTTGCGGATGGTTCCCCTAAGTTAGTGGAGAAATTCATCTTCGATGTAACCGTATATATCCATAACATTATAGTGAGTGCTTTATGTGAGTCTAAACTTTTGATGGGTAGTATGTTTACATTTTCTAAAACGACAAGGTATCCACTTTTGAAATAAGCATGGTGAAATATTGCTAAAAGCGGCGTAAAACCACACTCACTCGCTCATTTTCGGCAAATTCCTGGATTCATTCGTAGTTCGCGCAATCTCAAATTACTCGCCCTTGATGTTTGTTAAAATTTCACCAACCCGTCAGACAGCCAGACATGAAAGAGTACATGGGTAAGGGTGGAACACGTACCGCTGTGCTACGGCCATCGAACCTGGGTTGAAACTCGCATTCTGACTCTTTTTGAAACCGAATAGTTTTGAAAGCTGGCTTATACAATTCAAGGACGGGGAATCCGAGATCGCGATAGATCCAGAGGGTAGTGTAGGTTACCCGAAATGCGAGCTCTCAAGATATAGAGGTACCAGTTAACAACGTTTCAGTGAATACAATAACATTAAGTGCAATCAGATAGAACTCAACTCCATTCATCCTCGAGATAGCCATCTATTGTTGTGTATCTTTGATTCCATTCCATTCCGTCCACACCCTTCCATTTGTACAGTTTGATTCCTTGTGTTTGTCCCATTCCATTCTTGTCTTTTTCATTCCATTTTCCATTGTTGTGTATGTCCCACCACATGCATTCCATTTTCCGATTGTTGTGTTCCGTCCCATTCCATATCCAGTTTGATTGTTGTGTATTCCACATCTTCATTACGTTCCAGTTTGATTGTTGTATTCGTGTCCATTACCATTATGTTCGAGTTTGATTGTTGTGTTTGTCCACCCACATGTACAGTTGTGATTGTTGTATTGCTGTTGTGTCCATCCCCATGTCCAGTTTGATTGTTGTAGTATGTCCCACCTTCATGCACAGTTTGGATTGTTGTGTTTGTCCACCCTGTTTCCAGTACATGTGTTTGTGATTGTTCCAGTTGTCCATGTTTGTCCACCACATGTACACAGTTTGATTGTTGTTATCTCCATGTTGGTCCAGTTTGATTTTCAGTGTTGTGTTGTCCTTCCATTTTTCATGTTGTGTTTCCATGTCCATTGTCGTTGTCCTTTGTCGGTGTGTCCACATGTACATTTTGATTGTTGTGTTTGTCCATGTTCACATGTGTGTTCCATTGTGTTGTTGTTTGTCCACATGTACAGTTTGATTGTTTTGTATGTCCATGCTCATGTTCAGTTTGTGGGATTGATTGTGTTTGTCCATCCATGTTCCGGATTCGATTGTGTGTTAGTCCTTCATGTTGTTGTGTTTGTTCATGTTTTGATTCCTCCCATCCACATGTTTGGATTCATTGTGTTTGTCCCATGTTCCATTGTTCATTCCGTACAGTTCGATTGTTGTGTATGTCCCACCTCATGTTCCAGTTTGATTGTTGTGTTCGTCCCCCTCCATGCTTCAGTTTGATTGTTGAGTTTGTCCCACCCACATGTCATTCCGTTGATTTTGTCCATTCTCATCCACCATGTACAATTTGATTGTTGTGTTTGTTCCATCCATTCCGGATTTCCATTTGTTGTCCATTTGTCCACCCTCCATTTCATCCATTCTTCTTCCATTTGATTCCATCATTTATCCTGTCCATTTGTCCATTCCACATTGATTCCATGTTGTCCCATTTTCAGTTTATTGTCACAGTTTGTCCATATTTGGATTCAGTTGTGTTTAATCCACCCTTCTTCAGTTGATTCCATTGTGTTCCACCCATCCTTCAGTTGTTGTGTTCCATTCCTTCCATGTACCAGTTCGGATCATTGTGTTCTGTCCCATGTCCATGTACCATTTGATTGTTATGTATCCACCTTCCTTCTTTCAGTTTGATTGTTGTGTGTCCACATATTTGGCGTTTTGTCCAGTTGTTGTGTGTGTCCATGCTTCAGTTGTTGTGTTTGACCTTCATGCTTCAGTTTGTGTTTGTCCACATGTTCAGATTGTGGTGTTGTGTTGTCCATATTCATGTCTCCAGTTTGGGATTGTTGTGTTTGCCTCCCGTATTCCGTTCCGATCATGTGTGTTTGTCCACATTTCCAGTTGTGTTGATTGTTGTGTCGGTTATCCATCCCATTATTTCAGTTGGTCAGTGGGATTGTCACATGTGGTTATGTGTTTGTTCCTCCACATGTACAGTTTGATTGTGTTGTCCATATTGGGTTGTGTTCACTGTACAGTTTGATTGTTGTCCCTGTCCACACCGTTCAGTTGTACAATTGTGTCCATGTTCGGTTGTGTCTGTCAATTCCATGTCCATTCCTCCAGTTCGATTCCAGTTGATTGATTATTTGTCCCATTCCATTCCATGTGATTCGATCCATTTCAGTTGATTGTGTTTGTCCATGTTCCACATGTTGTGGATTCCATTCAGTTGGTGTTTGTCTTGGGATTCCATGTTGTGTTTGTCCATGGATTGTTCCGGTTGTTGTGTTTGTCCATGTCCATGTTTGTCAGTTGTCGGTGGCCTGGCCATGTGTGGGTTGTGCCAGTTCAGTTGTCCTCCACATGTGTCCATCCATGCCACCGTTGTTGGGTTGTCAGTTCCTTGATTTGGTTGTTCCTGTCCACATGTTCCAGTTTGATTGTTGTGTATGTCCACCATGCAGTTGTTTGTCCATGTAAGTTGATTGGGTTGTCCAGTTATGTCCCATCTGTCCATGGTTCGGATGTGTGTTTCCGTCCATGTTCCAGTTTATTGTTGTGTTGTCCATGTTCGAGTTGATTGTGTTTGTCCCACTCCATGTGCAGGTTGGATTGTGTGTGTCCCATTCCATGCATTCAGTTTGGATTTGTTGTGTTCTGTCCACCCCAAGGCATTCGTTTGATTTGTCCGTGTGTGTCCACTCTCACATTCAGTTTGTTGTGTTTGTCCCATCTCATGCACAGTTGTTGCAGTGTATGTCCACCCACATGTTCCAGAAGTTTGATTGTTGTGTTGTCCATGTTCCAGTTGATTGTTGGGTTCGTCCACCTTCATTCCAGTTGTCTGATTGTTGTTCCTCCTTCCGTTGGGTACATTCCATATTGTTGAGTCCATGTTCCGGATTCCATGTGTGTCATTTTGATTGTTGTGTTTGTCCACACATGTACAGTTTATTCCAGTGCTTGTCCACATGTACACAGTTTTATGTTGTGTTTGTCTTCCACATGTGTTTCAGTTGTTGTGTTGTCCCACCTACATGTACAGGTCTTTATTATTTCCTCACACATGTATGTTTCATTTGTTCCGGTTGTCTTGTCTCCATGTTCAGTTTGGTTGTTGTGTTGTCCATGCATGTATTGCTTCTGGTTGTTCCATTCCGGTTTGTCCATATTGTACATGCTTGATTGTTCTGTGTTGTCCTTCCACATGTTCAGTTTAATTGTTGTGTGTCCATATTCATTGGTCATCCATGCCTGGATTGTTGTGTCTGTCCACCCACATGTATAGTGGGATTGGTGAGTTTGTCAGGACCCATGTTCCAGTTGATTCTGTATGTCCCAACCACATGTACATTCCATCCATGTTGTGTTTGTTCCACCTTTCATGTTCCATGATTGTTCAGTTTGTTGTCCACACCCTTCCAGTTTGATTGTTGTGTTTGTCCACCCTTCTACAGGTTGATTATTTAATATTCCGGTTGTTCCACCTCATGTTCCATTCGATTGCTTGTGGTTTGTCTCCACCATCTTCAGTTGTCATGTTTCGTTCCTTCTTCCGATTGTTGTGTTTGTCACCATGTACAATGCTTCCGAGTTCGGTTGTTCTGTCCACCTGGCTTCACCCATTACGTTGTTGTTTCATTGTTCATTGATTCCAATCCATCTTCCAGTTGATTTGTTCCATTTGTCCTCCTACATTCAGTTATGATTCCACTGTGTGTATGTCCATCTCTAATGTACACAGTTGTGATTGTTGTGTCCTGTCCTCATGTACTGTTTGATTATGGTTATCCCACTCCATGTTCCAGCTCTTGATTGTTGTGTTCCCACCCTCATGTACAGTTTGGATTGTCCATGTTGTTCCAATCTCATGTACAGCTTGGTTGATTGTTGTGTTTGTCCACCCCCATGTTCCAGCGTTCCGGTTGTAGTGCCTGTCCATATTTCATGTGTTGTTGTGTTGTCCATATTTGTGTTCCAGTTGTTGTTCATGTGTCCATGCCTGATTGTTGTGTTTGTCCACATCTGATTGTTTTTCCATTCCAGTTGATTGTTGTGTTCCCGTCCATGTTGTTGTCCATGTTGTGTTCCACATGCCAGAGTTTGATTGTGCCAGGCAGTTTGTTCCACCCACATGAATGTGCCATTGTGTTGTCCATGTTCAGGTTGTTGTGTTTGTCGATTTCCGTAAAAGAAGTTTGTTGTGAGTTTGTCCATGTGTCACAGTTTGATTGTCGTGTGTTCCGGTTGTTTGATCCATGTGTTCAGTTTGATTGTTGTGTTTGTCCCATCTTCAGTACAGTTGGATTGTTGTGTTTGTCCACCTGTACATTTTCCTTAATTTCCGATTTTGTCCATGTGTTCGTGATCCATTTTGATTCGTTGTTGTGTTGTCCATGTCCAGTTTGATTGTGGTTGTAATCCATATTCCAGTTGATTGTGTGTAGTTTTGTCCCACCCATTACGTACAGTTTGATTCGGTGTGTATGATCCATCTGTTCCATGATTGTTGTGTTTGTCCATTGTTGTGTTGTCCAGTTGGTTGGTCGTTCCAGCCCATGTTCCAGTTGGTCGTGTGTTGTCCATGCTCTGATTTGTACAGTTTGATTGTTGTGTTTGTCCCACCCACATGTACAGTTTGATTGTTGTGTTTGTCCCACCCACATGTACAGTTTGATTGTTGTGTTTGTCCCACCCTCATGTACAGTTTGATTGTTGTGTTTGTCCCACCCTCATGTCCAGTTTGATTGTTGTGTTTGTCCCACCCACATGTACATGTACAGTTTGATTGTTGTGTTTGTCCCACCCACATGTACAGTTTGATTGTTGTGTTTGTCCCACCCACATGTACAGTTTGATTGTTGTGTTTGTCCCACCCACATGTACAGTTTGATTGTTGTGTTTGTCCCACCCACATGTACAGTTTGATTGTTGTGTTTGTCCCACCCACATGTACAGTACAGTTTGATTGTTGTGTTTGTCCCACCCACATGTACAGTTTGATTGTTGTGTTTGTCCCACCCTCATGTGTACAGTTTGATTGTTGTGTTTGTCCCACCCTCATGTACAGTTTGATTGTTGTGTTTGTCCCACCCTCATGTACAGTTTGATTGTTGTGTTTGTCCCACCCTCATGTTACAGTTTGATTGTTGTGTTTGTCCCTCCCACATGTACAGTTTGATTGTTGTGTTTGTCCCACCCATGTATGTTACAGTTTGATTGTTGTGTTTGTCCCACCCACCCACACAGTTACAGTTTGATTGTTGTGTTGTCCCACCCTCATGTACAGTTTGATTGTTGTGTTTGTCCCACCCACATGTACAGTTTGATTGTTGTGTTTGTCCCACCCACATGTACAGTTTGATTGTTGTGTTTGTCCCACCCACATGTACAGTTTGATTGTTGTGTTTGTCCCACCCACATGTACAGTTTTGATTGTTGATTGTTGTGTTTGTCCCACCCTCATGTTTACAGTTTGATTGTTGTGTTTGTCCCACCCACATGTACAGTTTGATTGTTGTGTTTGTCCCACCCTCATGTACAGTTTGATTGTTGTGTTTGTCCCACCCACATGTAGTTTGATTGTTTTGATTGTTGTGTTTGTCCCACAATTATCCTTCATGTTCATGACAGTTTGATTGTTGTGTATAAGCGTATAATCGCATTTTTTTGTGTATAACATTTTGCAATCAACAGACATCATAACATGTAATGTGTGTTCAAGTATCACACCTGCCTGTCTGTGGAATTACATAATGTGACAGAGACCGAACTCGGGCCATAAATCAATGCGTTTTGTTTATGGTGTATAGCCTGATTGGTGTTAAGTTCAAATTGCATGTGGTCAGTGATCGCAGTTGTGTATTGAATATTGTCATTAGCAGACAGGCAGGCAGACACACAGGTGTCAATAAAACAAGACATTGAGCTTTGTCTGTGACAGCGACATATCTATATCACAGTTAGAAATTGTGTCAACGCTAAATAATAGCATTGCTTTTAAGTATCGAACTGAGAAAGTGACTCGGTAAGAAGAACGTGTGGTGAAATAGACAAATGAAATTATATAAACAGTTTATTTACTGTCATAAACATATAAAAGCTCGCGCCTGTGAGATATCAACAAAACATTAGGAAAATAGCTCACACCAAAGCCTTCACCTTAACTACATGGCGTCCTGTAAGGTGCAGCCATGTAGAATAATACATTAACATTATGTGTTCCTTATATTTGTTAAAAAAGGTACTCTCTGAAATATAAATATAATGGTTTTGGGTGTTTAAGTGCTTATTACGTGATTGAAATAGGTAGTTTTAACAAATATTTAAACAAGAAAAAATTGTGTCCAGGGACACGGATGCCCCCGCTGCTGTAGGAAGAGTTCACACATTCAGGGTCCCACTGAAGTACTTGAAAACACTAATAAACAATGTGTTGAGGGGGCAGATAACACAACCCATTATCATATAAAGATCAATAATTGAACAAAATTCACGTACAAGTTCAATAAACATCTATGCAACTATGACATGCACACCTTTCAAAACCCAATGAAACACACGTATAAGCTTAATCAATTCTGTTGAGCAGTTTTTGTGGGGAAGTGGATAGACCTAATCCCCTATTTCACTGTCATCAGAGAGAAATTTATCTAAGTTCAATTGTCTCTAAACTTACAAAGAAATAATAAAATACAAAAACAAAATATGAGATGCACACCATTAGAGTCCCAAGAAAGCTCATGTATAAGTTCATTGAATTCCACAGAGCGTTTTTTGTGGAGAAGTGGATAGAGTACATTCCCTGTTTCGTGCGGACGGACGGACGGACAGACGTACGGACGGACACGGAGGGTAACCCTATATGCCCCCAGCCTTATATGGTGGGGGTATAACAACTATATTTTGCCCAACTGGGCCTTTTAATTTGGTCATCTAATCATTATACAAAATACCATTTTCAGGTAAAAATAACATATATGTGCATATTAACAACAAATTTAGAAACATGTTATAACTTACGTCACAATTTCCTCTCCTGTAAACTCATCTATATTCGGATGATTTTACAAAAAATGTTTAAAACAAAAGTTGGAAAAAACGATAGCCATAGAATACCTAACAATGAAATTTTAGTTGTGTTCAAACTACGAAATAAACGCCAAAAACCGTTTTATTTCTATTTCCGTGAGTCCTTTAATCCGGACCGGATTTATGACGTAATCCGGATTTATGAAGTTTATGTGTAAAAGGTTTTAATTCGTGTACGACGATGACATTAATGCATGTCTATCTAACATCCTTGATAACCTCGTCCTGTCACTGAATCTATGTCAAAGTACTGTTACGCACAAGGGTCAACCGCCTACAACGACCCAGTTGGATAATTTTGGAACTGTTGTTGTTGCAACAGTTCCAAAATTATCCAACTGGGTCGTTGTAGGCGGTTGACCCTGTGTAATAGTATTAATAAATCTGTTCAAGCTGCCTTCTATATTTTTCACAGAGGAAATAGATGGCAGCTTGAACAGATTTACATTACAGTATTATAATATTTTGTATTATCTGTTGATAAGCTTAGCTTAACCAATGATAAAAAGCCTTGCTTAACTATGTGCACACAATATTTATTCAGCTGATCAAAGCCGTTGATTTGCCAAGCCGACCGTTTGGCATATAAATATTGCGTTGGCGTTGGCGTTAGCAGGGGCGGTGGAGGTGGCGGTGGAGGTGGCGGTATAGCCAGGGGATTTCAATGGATGGAAATCCGTTCTGGATGTTTTATAACCACGTTGGTGTTAAAAACCAGGGTGCACTATAAACCGACTTAATTTTAAAGGCCATTTATGCCACGGGTGAGTGAGTGAGTATGGTTCTACGCCACTTTTAGCAATATTCCAGCAATATCACGGCGGGGACACCAGAAATGGGCTTCACACAGAGTGCCCATGTGGGGAATCGAAACAGGGTCTTCGGCGTTACGAGCGATCGCTTTAACCACTAGGCTACCCCACCGCCCACGTAAACATAGCTGAAAGACATGACCATACGATAATAGTTTATGACAGACACTTCTGTAGTACTGGTTAGGTCCCAGTCGTCAGAGGCACTGCTGTTCTATGTGCAGAATTGTCTCCCTTGGATCGTACGACCATATTTTCGAACCCCAGATTCACCCTGATCGTAATACCTTTGTTTGACAGCAACATATGGTAGTTTTCTAACTTTAATTCACAATGCGCTTTCCTGCAATGTGAATCTTACAAGCGACTGAAATGCTGTCTCTGACCATACTTTTGTTGCCGTTTAGCTGACTGGTGAACGCCCCTTGCCTGGCAGTGACAACATCGCCATCATGAGAGAGATGGACGACCTCCTCAACAGGTCCTTGGGCATCGATCAAGAGTCCGTTCTGACCAATCTACCCTTTCTCCGGCATCTCCCAAACAGCTATGGCCGTCGCTGGAAAAGGATTGAGGCGACCAGGGCCAAGCTTACCAAACTGTTCTTCACCGACTATAAGGTAGGAACAGATAGAAATTATCCTCTGAGTAACTGACCACACTACAGGAAGAATAATAACTGTTTGAACCCGAGATGTTACTTAAATACACAAGCCTACATTAAACATATATATGTTACGGGGAATGTGTGAAATCAGGGATTTCATGTAATCCTTAAAAGAGTCAGTGATTTCGTGAAATCACTGTGACCCCCAGGGATTTCATGTATTCTCCAAATCTCAAGGGATGTAAGGAAGTTACTGAAGTATTGGCCTCTCCCCACACACAGACACAACACACACTCTTCCCCTAAGGTACGATGTTTGAAGCGTATCTCTAGTGCCCCCTTCTGTCTCAAAACTGGAATGTTGATAGCATGTACATGCATCCTCTAACTCATTTGAATCCACTGTACGAGAGGGGCGTGTAAGCAACAGTTCATTACGTGTTTAGGTGAACTTCCGGTCCGGAGATGGTGTCTTAGATAGGTTTCTGGAAGAGGCCTCCAAAGAAGACTCCCCGGTGACGAAAGATGACGTCCTTGCCCTCATCTTCGAACTGGTGGCTGCCGGTAGGTGTTACGATGTACTTGCGTCAGTTGCATGCACACTGGAATGGTTTTACACAATTTTGGTTTCTTTTGATTTATGTCGCCGTCAGCGATGTTGCAGCTTTATCGCGGGTAATGGAGTATGGACCACTCGTCCCAGCTTGTGATATCATAAACACATCTTCGAGTTACGAGGATTGAATGTGTGTAGGGTACGTGGTGTCTATGTCCACCCTGTATACTTATCTTACTTTGTGTACTTCCTGTAGGGTACGTGGTGTCTATATCCACCCTGTGTACTTATCTTACTTTGTGTACTTCCTGAAGGGTACGTGGTGTCTATATCCACCCTACATACTTATCTTACTTTGTGTACTTCTTGTAGGGTACGTCGTGTCTATATCCACCCTCCATACTTATCTTACTTTGTGTACTTCTTGTAGGGTACGTCGTGTCTATATCCACCCTGCATACTTATCTTACTTTGTGTACTTCCTGTAGGGTACTTGGTGTCTATATCCACCCTGCATACTTATCTTACTTTGTGTACTTCCTGTAGGGTACGTGGTGTCTATATCCACCCTGTATACTTATCTTACTTTGGGTACTTCTTGTAGGGTACGTCGTGTCTATATCCACCCTCCATACTTATCTTACTTTGTGTACTTCCTGTAGGGTACGTGGTGTCTATATCCACCCTGCATACTTATCTTACTTTGTGTACTTCCTGTAGGGTACGTGGTGTCTATATCCACCCTGCATACTTATCTTACTTTATGTACTTCCTGTAGGGTACGTGGTGTCTATATCCACCCTGCATACTTATCTTACTTTGGTGTACTTCCTGTAGGGTACGTGGTGTCTATATCCACCCTGTATACTTATCTTACTATTTACTTCCTGTAGGGTACGTGGTGTCTATATCCACCCTGCATACTTATCTTACTTTGTGTACTTCCTAGGGTACGTGGTGTCTATATCCACCCTGCATACTTATCTTACTTTGTGTACTTCCTGTAGGGTACGTGGTGTCTATATCCACCCTGTATACTTATCTTACTTTGGGTACTTCCTGTAGGGTACGTAGTGTCTATATCCACCCTGTATACTTTATCTTTGTGTACTTCCTTTAGGGTACGTGGTGTCTATATCCACCCTGTATACTTATCTTTCTTTGTTTACTTCCTGTAGGGTACGTAGTGTCTATATCCACCCTGTATACTTATCTTACTTTTTACTTCCTGTAGGGTACGTGGTGTCTATATCCACCCTGTATACTTATCTTACTTTGTGTACTTCCTGTAGGGTACGTGGTGTCTATATCCACCCTGCATACTTATCTTACTTTGTGTACTTCCTGTAGGGTACGTAGTGTCTATATCCACCCTGTATACTTATCTTACTATTTACTTCCTGTAGGGTACGTGGTGTCTATATCCACCCTGCATACTTATCTTACTATTTACTTCCTGTAGGGTACGTGGTGTCTATATCCACCCTGTATACTTATCTTACTTTGTGTACTTCCTGTAGGGTACGTAGTGTCTATATCCACCCTGTATACTTATCTTACTTTGGGTACCTCCTGCAGGGTACGTAGTGTCTATATCCATCCTGTATACTTACCCTCCTTTGTGTACTTCCTGTAGGGTACGTGGTGTCTATATCCACCCTGTATACTTACCTTATTTTGCGTACTTCCTGTAGGGTACGTGGTGTCTATATCCACCCTGCATACTTACCTTACTTTGTGTACTTCCTGTGGGGTACGCGGTGTCTATATCCACCCTGCATACTTATTTTATTTGGGGGGGGGGGGGGGGGTAGCCTAGTGGTTAAAGCGTTGGCTCGTCACGCCGAAGACCCGGGTTCGAATCCCAACATGGGTACAATGTGTGAAGCCCATTTTTGGTGTCCCCCGCCGTGATGTTGCTGGAATATTGCTAAAAGCGGCGTAAAACCAAACTCAGTCAGTCTTACTTTGGGTACCTCCTGCAGGGTACGTGGTGTCTATATCCACCCTGTATACTTATCTTACTTTGGGTACCTCCTGTAGGGTACGTGGTGTCTATATCCACCCTGAATACTTATCTTACTTTGGGTACCTCCTGCAGGGTACGTGACGTCCAAGTCCACCCTGCTTGGTATGATGCTGATGATCCTCCACAGACCGGACATCCAGCAGAAGCTTCAGAAGGAGATCAGCGAGGCCATTGGGGACAGGGTACCTAGTCTGAAAGACCATATGAACACGCCTTACTTTGATGCCTTTTTATTTGAAATGATGCGATACACGAGCCAGCTCCCTTTGGGGTTACCACACATGATCAGAGAAGAGATCGAATACAATGGATGCCGTATCCCAGAAAAGTCTATGGTAAGCATGGTGTATGGTTCCTCACATAAATGACCTATTTCTTTCGCTTGAATATTGCTAAAGCGGTGTAAAATCAAACTCACAAACTATACTAGCTCTGTCAAGTCAAACATTAACTTAAATATTGCTGCTGTCGTCTTTTAATGGGGGTTGTAGGGTAGCCGATAGGTTAAAGCGTTCTCTCGACCCGGGTTCGATTCCCCACATGGGTTTTATGTGTGAAGCCTATTTCTGGTGTCCCCCGCCGTGATATAGCTGGAATATTGTTAAAAGCGTCGTGAAACTAAACCCACTCGTCTTTCAATACAATTCAGCAAATGCTAAACTAATAATAGTTTTAATGAATATGACTGAAATACTGCCTATGTAACTCACTCACTCACTATCACAAATGATGGTCCTCTGTGGTTTTAGCTCCTACCGAACCTGTACTATATGAACCATGATCCCACCCAGTGGAAGGAGCCATGGCAGTTCCGTCCAGAGAGGTTCCTGGAAGAAGATGGGAGCCTCGTCAGTCCTCTTAATGATGCCAGACAAAAGTAAATCCTAAACGTCCTCACCAGAAAAAAAAGTCTTGATTTGTTTGCTTAAACAGAATCAGTTATGCGTAAAAAAATAGTTCTGAAAAGTGTATGAATGGGACTTTAGGTGTTCAGAAAAAGGGTTAGCATGTACTGTTGCATTTGTACCGAAGGTTACCTGCACAATAAACCTTGAAAACTCACTCACTCACTCATATTTCTAATACAGAAATAATTGAAAAATAATATTGAAAAAAGTATATGTTCAAATTAAGACGATTGAACCTTTTAACTAGCAGGTGTCAGGATAATATTTTGCATGTTTTGATAAAAGCATCATTTGTTCCAGGTTTGTGCAGTTCGGGATAGGGAAGCGCAGCTGTCCAGGACAGAACTTTGCTCGGTCACGAATCTTCATGTTCATTGCTTCGATTTTTCAAGAATTTGACATATTACCCCCCGACGACGAACCCCTCCCGTCCTGCAACCCCGCCACCTGGGAACCCGGCCTCATTCTGATGCCAAAGTACGTGCGTTGTAAAGTACGCCGTAGGCAAACTGTACCTGCGCAAACAGAATGATCAGTTTCCTTCCTTCCGGTTCGTCTATTCTCACGAAGTCTCCACGGACTCAAAACGCACTCAGCAATATTCCAGCTATATGGCAACGTTCTGTAAATAATCGAGTCTGGACCAGACAATCCAATGATCAACAGCATGAGCATCGATCTACGCAATTGGGAGCCTGCGAGCCTGATCACCCGATCCCGTTAGTCGCCTCTTACGACAAGAATGGGTTGCTGAAGATCAATTCTAACCCGGATCTTCTCGGGTTCCCGTCATGATGTCACCCTCAGACACGCTTGTTTCACTATTGGCCATTATGGTAATTTCATATTCTTCTAGAATCACTCTAGAATCACTCTCTTCAGAAATCTTTAGAACTTCATTGAAATTCTTTATGACATTAACTGTTGCCGTGATACAATTTTAGACTGTGAGTGTTTCCGTGTTTCCGTGTCCTTATCAAAGATACCTTGAATAACACGCCTTAATGTTTTTAACACATTCGTCATCACTCACCCCTTTCCGTAACTTCAACGAAGGCTTGTACGAGTGGGTTACGAACATTTGTACACATGTCATCACATGATTTTGTCTGTTTTATAGATTATGCTTATGTATTGTTTGTTATCATCGAGTGTGTGTATTGGAAAAGTATGTTTGTGTCTGCCAATTATTCATTCTCTCCATTCAGCCAGTATTCATCAGCTTTTAAAATGCGCACAAGAAAGTTTATATACGCATTTACATATAAGTCAAATAAAACAAATTGCGAACTAACAAAAGTTATAAAAAATTTATCTGAATGATTATTAATGTATTGAAATGTCCGTTACAAACCTAAGTATGGCAACCGTCATTGTCACGTGGTTATGTCGCCCTGCGAGATGTACAGTTAAACCTGTTTTGATTGGTTTCCGCTTTAACCTTTGTTCTAATTTGTTCTGTCAATGTGTTATAATCTTTGTCTTGATCGGTTGATCACTGTGGCGCTCAGCTACGTTTATTACCCATACGAAAACGTTGTGGCTGCGAACGAAATCTGTTGTCGACTCGGACTCGGACTAAGTTTAGAGTTATCGTTCCTGACAAGGACACTGACGTGAACCAAAACTAGGTCACAGTGCGTTTCAACAAAATGTTGACAAAAATTCATAATTGTGTATCGTCTTCTTAAAAAAAAAATTCACCAACCCTGCGTTTTATTGTTCCCTTGCAGATTTTCACTGTTTTATGTTAAAATAGATTGACAGGATTTTGCTGTTTTGTATCCAACAACAGTCACCCACTTTCTGACACGAGTAGGCTAGATCGACACAGTTGCGATCTACGACTAAATATTGAATATGTGATTGTACTCGTTGAAAATGAACTTAAACTTTACAATGGGGTGTGGTTAATAAAATCGCCATCAAAGGAATTTGGAAACTGTTTAATTGCGTTGTTTTTCATATCGTTTTATACAGCACTATATTGTGGTTCGAATGCGATTCCATTTAACTTGAGCAGTTTGGTTTCATTTGCGCATTAATACAGATTACCTGATTTAGTTGTAAACACTTACATAAGAAGATGCGGCTTTGATTTCATAAATGCTTCATGTTTCATGGTTTAATTACAGAATGGGTGATAAATAGAATAACCCACGAGGTACGAGTGATTGCGGGAAACCTTAATTTAACTCGGGACATATTTCCCGTAATCACTCGTACCTCGTGGGCTATTCTCCAAATCTTTCGATACAGAAAGACAAAGTTTGGATACCCTCTCCGGTGCCATTGTTAACAAGTTATGACACATAATTGGAAATAAAATATTGTTGAAAATGACGTTTTTATGGTGTTCCTGCTTAGGTATAGACAAATGGAGGCATGATCACTTTAATCATTGATAACTGAAAACTGATAACATGGTAACATACGTTTCTACCTGCATACTCTAAACTTTATACACAACACAACTCATCACATTTGAGTGAGTGAGCTAGATGATTTATTTGAACAATGTTGCAGTTACATTACAACACACAGGGGTTCGAATCACTGTTTGGACAATAATTTTTAAAAATAAAAATCTAGATTTTTGCAACCGTATATTGTTTTCACATGTTATGAGTAACTTATATTTCAAATTTGAACGAAATCGGTGAAGAAATGGATTTTTTAGAAAATTCTCCCGCTAGAGAGAACACACTTGTGTATTTTATGTAATGAGTGTAGCGGGAGAATTTCTAAAAAATCCATTTCTTCACCGATTTCGTTCAAATTTGATGCATCCAGGGTATAGTGGAGAGTGATCGTAACGTATACCCTGGAGATTATCGAGGATGATAATCAGTGTATAATTTACTGAATCACTCAGTTTAGGTTTCTCACTCAGTTTAGGTTTACAATAAAAATATAAAATGTCAAATACATGACAGCAGCGTCTATTATTAATGTTAATACACTCACGAATGTCCGAAATGTTTTCACGAAGATTGTTTTCAAACAGTCTTGTCTCCATTCGTGTTTCCAGAATAGTGTTGGGCACTTGCAGGAATTCTCGAAACTCGCGATTCCACTCGCTGCCGCTGAAATAATGGACATTTTACCAGCAATCCAACCATAGGATACCACTGAGCATCACCATTTCTGGTGTCCCCGTCGTGATGTTGCATTAGGGACGGTGGGGTAGCCTAGTGGTTAAAGCGTTCGTTCGTCACATCGAGGACCCCGGTTCGATTCCCTACATTTCTATCCCCCGCCGTGATATCGCTGGAATATTGCTAATAGCGGCGTAAGACCATACTCGCTCACTCACTCATCAGTTCTATATGCACTGTTAAGTAACAACATGCTATCAGAGCCTCCTACCCGTGAAGACCGCCTCCGTGGTGTAGTGGTTAGAGCGTCCGCCCGGAGAGCGGAAGGTCGCGGGTTCGATCCCCGACCGCGTCATACCAAAAGACGTTAAAATATGGTACTTGTTGGTCCCTGTCTGGCGTGCGGCATTAATGGGTACATCAAGGACTGGTCGGCTCGGAGTTAGTATAATGTGTCTGAGTTGGGTATTCCTGCTTCACTGCGGCGTGGTATCTCAGTGAGCTAGAACTAAAAACCAGCTTCAGTCCGGGCTAGTACAAGCAGCCGCACATACACATTCGCACGTCGTCATATGAGCGAAATATTCTCAAGCACGACGTTAAACCCAATTTCACCTCACCTCCTACCCGTGAAGGTCCGGGTTAGAAATTATTATTTTGATCTTCAGTAACTTATGCTTGTCGTAAGAGGCGACTAACGGGATCGGGTGGTCAGGCTCGCTGACTTGGCAGACACATGTCATCGGCTTCCAATTGCTTAGATCGATGCTCATGCTGTTGATCACTGGATTGTCTAGTCCAGACTCGATTATTTACAGACCGCCGCCATATACATGTAGCTGGAATATTGCTGAGTGCGGCTTAAAACTAAACTCACTCACTCACTCATCTGAGCCTCCTCCCAAGACTTGTTAACCGTTTTGTAAACATTTTGTACTGTGTTAAAATATACTCATGGAAACAAATAAGGGGACACATGAAAGTACAAGTGTTCCTTTATTCTTTCCCAGGTTTCTTCACAAGGTGTGTATTGCACTGTGTGTGAAATTCTGTCATGTGTTCCCTTATTAGTTTCCATGAGAATATATAACGCGGTACTGCCACGTCATGCACTCATGACTTTTTTGGTAACTGGGACAAGAGGTTAACACTGAAACAGTACATTGCTGTTAGTCAATAGCAATTTTAAAACTTTCAAGGATAAAACGAAGCGCCCATTTGCATGTAGAGGTGAGGTGAAATTGGGTTTAACGTCGTGCTTGAGAATATTTCGCTCATATGACGACGTGCATGCGTGTGTGTGTATGTGTATGTGCGGCTGCTTCTACTAGCCCAGACTGAAGCTGGTTTTATAGTGCCAGCTCACTGAGATACCATGCCGCAGTGAAGCAGGAATACCCCACTCAGACACATTATACTGACTCCGAGCCGACCAGTCCTTGTTGTACCCACTAATGCCGAGCGCCAGGCAGGGACCAACAAGTACCATATTTTAACGTCTTTTGGTATGACGCGGTCGGGTATCGAACCTGCGACCTTCCGCTCTCCGGGCGGACGCTCTAACCACTACACCACGGAGGCGGTCTGCATGTAGAAGTTCAAGAGGTGTTAACTAGGGCTATAACGATGCATCGAAGTATCGATGGATTGCAGTTGTTGAGTCTCCGAAGGGAGAAACGAAAAACTATCGATGCATCCATACTATGTGTGACTATCGATAGTTTAGTAACTGACTTCCGTTGATAAATGCACAGCGCAAAATACAGGAACTTCCGAAGTAACCAGATTCGTTCACTTTGATTTAGACTTACCTGTTAAACAAGTTTCTTGAGAGTTATCAAAAGAGACTGAAACTACTTCAGCTCGTTTATATTTCATATTAACTATACATTCATTTGGGAAATGACTTCAAATGAGACAATTCAAGGAGAAAACAACTTTCGCAATACATGTAGTTGGGTGCAATAGACTATCGCTATCGCAATAGTTGGTTGCAATAGACTTTCGCTATCGCAATAGTTGGTTGCAATAGACTTTCGCTATCGCAAATAGATCGCTATCGCGCAATATCATCGCAATCGCAAGTTGGTTGCAATAGACTTTCGCTACTATCGCTATCGCAATAGTTGGTTGCAATAGACTATATCGCAATAGTTGGTTGCAATGTTGCAATAGTTGGTTGCAATCTATCGCTATCGCAATAGCATCGCAATAGTTGGTATGCAATAGTTGGTTGACTATCGCTATCGCAATAGTTGGTTGCAATAGACTATCGCTATCGCAATAGTTGGTTGCAATAGACTATCGCTATCGCAATAGTTGGTTGCAATAGACTTTCGCTATCGCAATAGTTGGTTGCAATAGACCATCGCTATCGCAATAGCATGTTGCAATAGACTATCGCTATCGCAATAGTTGGTTGCAATAGACTTCAACTATCGCTATCGCAATAGCATCGCTTGCAATAGTTGTTGCAACAGACTATCGCTATCGCAATAGTTGGTTGCAATAGACTATCGCTATCGCAATAGTTGGTTGCAATAGACTTTCGCTATCGCAATATGCAATAGCTATGTTGCAATGAATTATCGCTATCGCAATGGTTGTTGCAATAGACTATCGCTAGCAATATGTTGCAATAGACTATCGCTATCGCGATAGTTGTTATCCATCGCGATATAGTTTCATCTCAATAGTGTTAATGTTAACAATAGGCTATGCATGATTATAAAAATGTACATGCGTGAGTTCATGAATAACGATTATTGCAATAGGGAAAAACTTATTTGAAAATCTGACTAATATTATTATATAGATATTTATATAGCGCTATAGTCCACCCCAGTTTTCCCAAGATCATTGGATGTCAATATCAACGGCACATCGTATTTTTCAATCTGAACTCCCTTGGGATCATACAACTCATGCAGCCACTAGGCGCATCACGTTAAAGTGACTTTCCCATCCTTTCGAGGTACCCATTCACAACTGGCTGGACTGTGACACATAGCCACAGTACTTTGTCCATGTTTTACTGCACGTTGCGGTACACGCAACTAGGTGTTTGCACGTATTCATGTGGGTGGACTGTGACACATAGTCACAGTACGTTTTCCAAGTTTGCTGCACGTTGCTGTACCCTCAACTAAGTGTTTGCACGTATTCATGTACATCTGGTCATTTCACGGACTTTTAAGCACACAGGTTTGTGTACTGTACACTAAGTGTTTTGGGGTTGTGACAACACTGAAAGAGTCTGCACACAAAGTTGACTCCAAGGTTTTTACACGCGGTCACAGGTGGGCTCGATCCCGGCACCTTCAAATCGCTGGATCACTAGCCTGGCGCCTTAGACAGCTCGCCGCCCACCACGACTATGGTGACCATATTTTGCGTATAATATACCTTCAAGGCATACGTTAATACCAAAGCTCCAACTGAAATAACTTCGTTTAACCATAGGATAAGGTATCAAATCATTTTCTGACCGGCTCATGGGAGTTGCTCAAACCCAAACTAACAACCGGACGACCAAAATAACTCCACTGACTAGTTCTCTTATGATCCTACTTGGGGGTCAGTCATACTGGTATGGGGATAGGGGATGGCAGGTAAATTATAAGGTGTCGGAAAAGGGCGAGTGTATCTGTACAGCAAATTGGTTCACAACCAGTGTTTGTCGTTGTCGGCCAAGCCAGACACATTGTTATAACTAGGCCCCGGTACATGCACACGGCTCCTTAGGTGTAGAATGAAAACATAGTTTTCATTGTACACCGTTGTACGGCAAAAGATCTTGTGCAGATAAAGGAGTTTTGGCAAGAAGAAATATCTGGACTCATTATATATATTATATATATATTGCTTATACACCTGCAGAAATCACTTGTTTACACACACACACACTTTTGATATTTAAACTAAAATGTGTGCATGTAAAAGTGGCGTGTCCGCCATCGTACGGTAGGAGTGTTTTGAGCGAACTTGACAGGAGCCGTAATAAATGCTTTTGGGTGCCTTTTTTACCAGGCAAGTGAAAGAAAAACTATTTATGGGGGCATGATTGTTTCTACATTTTCTGAAATATTTTTTTAAACATTAAAGTGAATCATGGCCGCTAATAATATAGGTTTACTGCACCGAAAAAAATACAGCAGTGTTTTTAGTATTTATTTTTGAGTTGTTGATTCGTTTTCCTCCTTCTTGAAAAACGTCAATACTGATCTTACAGTTTATGTTTTACGTCAAAATTTATATGAGAACGAAGACAATTAACTACAGATTTCAGGTGTAAGATTACATTCATACATCACAAACAGTTTTTCCATTAATATGCGTTTTCCGACAAGACATTCAAGGGAAAACATTGCAGTGTAACGAATTCACGTGCAAAATGGCGTCACACAAACTTTAACGAATTTATAATCGACGATTTTGCTGGCTTCATTTCCGCTATATATTTCATTTTCACCATGGTAATTGTGAGTGAAAGAAGCTTCCATAACACGTTTTCGTTTTTTTTTATTACTGCAAATTTATAATCTAACGAGAGGCACAAATGACCCGATGCGCAATGCACAAAAAATGGCAGCCGTGGAAATTCTGTAAAAATCGCGTTTACTACACTTTTGCCGAGTTACTTCTTACGCTTAACCAAGATACTGATATAACATATTTACATAGACATAACGGGAAATAATTAAACTTTTACAGTGTGAAGTTTGAAGGTTATGAGTAACACCATTTATATTTGACGTACATTTTAGACGAATGTATGCAGTTTTCACAATGTCTCGCTCAAATAAACTCGGCACAGCGAACACGGGTTATGTCTATGTGGCATCGAGGGGGTTAAGTGTCTTTTCAGTACTTAGTGAGACCTCCTTGCCCTGCAACACACAACTGAATGCGCCTAGGTACACTACCGATCAAAGTTGATAGGAAAGCGTGTGACGAGTCCCAATATTCGACCACTTCTTTCTTCACATCCTCAATATTTCTAGGTCCTTTTTGCTATATTCTGTTCCTCAGTCTCAACACATTCTCAATGGGTAAAGATCTCTGGGTCTAGATTTTCGAAGCTCTCTTAGCGCTAAGATAGTCATAAGTTAATGTTAATGTATGGCACTTATGACTATCTTAGCGCTAAGAGAGCTTAGAAAATCGAGGCCCTGCAAAAATATAAGATGTTTTGATTATGATCAGTGTTTCATTGAGTATTATATGTTTATTAGCTTTCGAGTTAGATTGCAATTCATCGGTCCGCTTTTGAGCCAAACGGACGATAATATCAACTGGGAATCAACACGTGACATATCGCGTCAGATCAACAAACTAATGCATGGTTAGTTAGTGAGTGTTTATTGTTTTACGCCGCTTTTAGCAATATTCCAGCAATATCACGGTTGGGGACACCAGAAATGTAGGGAATCGAACCCGGGTCTTCGGCATGATGAGCGAACGCTTTAACCACTAGGGCTGCCCAACCGCCCTAATGCGCTACAATGTTACGTCGGTAAACAGCTATAAGTATATCCGTTTCTTCCTACCCATTTAGAGAGAGAGAGAGAGAGAGAGAGAGAGAGAGAGAGAGAGAGTGTGTGTGTGAAGTGTTTGAGTCTAAATGGTCTGTGAGAATTGTAGAAAGTGTTGGTGTGGCCCTAAATGGTCTGAGGATGTGGTTTGTAGTTGTAGATCTGGCATGTGTGGATGTAGTGTGGTGTGTGTGTGTGTGTGTGTGTGTGTGTGTGTGCGTGTGTGGGATGGGTGGGTGTGTTGTGGTGGTATTGGTTTGAATGTGGATGTGAGTGAGTGTGTGTGCGTGCGTGCGTGTGTGTGTAATTGTTGATGTGGGCCTAGGTGGTTTGTGGTTTGGTTGTGCTTGTTGGTGTGGATGTGGATATCGTCGTGGTTGTGTGTGTTGGTTTGAATGTGGACATGAGTATGTGTGTGTTTGGTGTGTGATAGTTTGAATGTGGACATGAGCATGTGTGTGTGGTAGGTGTGGTGTGTGAGTGTGGTGTGTGTTCGTTTGAATGTGCACATGGGTATGTGTGTGTGTGGTAGGTGTGTCTGTGTGTGTGGTGTGTGTTCGTTTGAATGTGCACATGAGTATGTGTGTGTGGTAGGTGTGGTGTGTGAGGGGTGTGTGTGTGTGTGGTTTGAATGTGCACATGAGTATGTGTGTGTGTGTGTGTGGTTTGAATGTGCACATGAGCATGTGTGTGTGGTAGGTGTGGTGTGTGAGTGTGGTGTGTGTTCGTTTGAATGTGCACATGGGTATGTGTGTGTGTGGTAGGTGTGTGTGTGTGTGTGGTGTGTGTTCGTTTGAATGTGCACATGAGTATGTGTGTGTGGTAGGTGTGGTGTGTGTGTGTCGTGTTGGTTTGAATGTGGACATGTGTGTGTGTGTGTGGTGTGCGTGTAAATGTGGACATGAGCATGTGTGTGTGGTAGGTGTGGTGTGTGTGTGTGTGGTGTGTGTTCGTTTGAATGTGCACATGAGCATGTGCATGTGTGTGGTAGGTGTGGTGTGTGAGTGTGGTGTGTGTTCGTTTGAATGTGCACATGATGTGTGTGTGTGTGGTAGGTGTGGTGTGTGTGTGTGTTTGTGTGTGTTAGTTTGAATGTGCACATGAGCATGTGTGTGTGGTAGGTGTGGTGTGGTGTGTGAGTGTGGTGTGTGTTAGTTTGAATAATGCACATGAGCATGTGTGTGTGGTAGGTGTGGTGTGTGTGTGTGGTGTGTGTTCGTTTGAATGTGCACATGTGGTATGTGTGGTGTGTGTGTTCGTGTTTCGTTTGAATGTGCACATGAGTATGTGTGTGGTAGAGGTGGTGTGTGTGTGTGAAGTTTGAATGTACAGACCCTGAGTATATGTGTAGAAAAAAGTGGTAGGTGTAGTGTGTGTGTGTGTGTGTGTGGTAATTAGATTTGAATGTGCACATGAAATGTGTGTGTATTAATAGTAGGTGTGGTGTGTGAGTGTGGTGTGTGTTCGTTTGAATGTGCACATGAGTATGTGATTGTGAGAATGGTAGGTGTAGGGTGTGTGAGTGTGTGTGTGTGTTAGTTTGAATGTGCACATGAGCATGTGTGTGTGTGGTGTGTGGTGTGTGAATGTGGTGTGTGTTGGTTGAATGTGCAATAGTATGTGTGGTGTGTGTTCGTTTGAATGTGCACACATGTGGTATAACTATTCGTTTGTTTGAATGTGCACACATGAGCATGTGTGTGTGGTAGTGGTGTGTGTGTGTGTTCGTTTGAATGTGTACATGAGTATGTGTGGGTATAGTAGGTGTGGTGTGTGTGTGTGTGTGTTCGTTTGAATGTGCACATTAGTAGTATGTGTGTGTGGTAGGTGTGGTGTGTGTTCGTTTGAATGTGCACATGTGTGTGTGGGTATGTGTGTGTGTGTGTGTTCGTAGGAATGTGCACATGAGTATATGTGTGTGTGGTGGTGTGTTCGTTTGAATGTGCACATGAGTATGTGTGTGTGGTAGGTGTGGTGTGTGTGTGTCGTGTTGGTTTGAATGTGGACATGGGTGTGTGTGTGGTGTGCGTGTAAATGTGGACATGAGTATGTGTGTGTGTGTGTGTGTTGGTTTGAATGTGGACATGACTATGTGTGTGTGTAGTGTGTGTGTAAATGTGGACGTGAGTATGTGTGTGAGGATGTGTGTGGGTGGGTGTGGGTGGGGTGGTGTCTTGGTTTGAATGTGGACGAAAGTATGTGTGTGGTAGGTGTGTGTGTGTAAATGTGGACGTGAGAATGTGTGTGTGTGTGGTAGGTGTGGTGTGTATGTGTGGTGTGTGTGTGTGGTAGGTGTGGTGTGTGTTGTATGTGTGGTAGGTGTGGTGTGTTTGTTGTAGGTGTGGTGTGTGTGTTGTAGGTGTGGTGTGTGTGTGTGTGGTGTGTTAGTGTGTTAGGTGTGGTGTGTAGTGTGTTAGGTGTGGTGTGTATGTGTGTTAGGTGTGGTGTGTATGTGTGTTAGGTGTGGTGTGTATGTGTGGTAGGTGTGGTGTGTGTGTGGTAGGTGTGGTGTTTGTGTGGTAGGTGTGGTGTGTATGTGTGGTAGGTGTGGTGTGTAGGTGTGGTAGGTGTGGTGTGAGTGTGTGGTAGGTGTGGTGTGTGTGTGTGGTAGGTGTGGGTGTAATTGTTGGTGTGGGCTTAAAAGTAATTACACAAGATTGTCACTTTATGCAGTAAGTGGGGCTGAGTTCGATATCATAGCTTCACATTGTTCCAGTGCAAATATCAGAAGGAAAATGGAATCTAGAAACTGCTGTATGGTAGCTCAGAAGGCTAGCACAATAAAAACGAGATTTGTACTCTAATACAATCAGCATAACAAACACACGAATAGGGCAGCAATCGTGGACGGGACGTGAAAACATGTAGGTTGTCCGATAACTGGGCCAGTTCCAAAATGTCAAATCAGATAGCGACGTTAACGCGATCACGTGGTATAGTTATGAAACATTCGGTGAACTAGATCTTGGACAACTACTAAGTCCATTTGGGTACATACCGCGACTCGATACATATAGCGACTCGTTATTAGAATCAGTTAAGATAAAATATATGAAATTAGCACAGAGGTCTTGTTTCTTTTGCTTTCCTATTTGTTATACCTGGAAAAAGCATCATTCCCTCATTTCTGAACTTCTAAAAGTCTCAATGTCGTGAATATCTCATGTAGCCTCAACACTTGATTACATTCTAAAATTCTTATTATATTCTGAAAATTTATATAGCGCTAAATCCAACCACTTAGTGGGTGGTCAAAGCGCTAAAAAAATGTTTGAGTAGTGCAGTAAATAGAGATGCGTTTTAAGATGTGATTTGAAAAAGATGGAGACCGTCTTAAAGCGTTGGGCGGTTTATTCCACAGCGATAAAGCACAAACACTGAAAGAACGCATTCCCTAAAAGGCTAGGTTATAAGAAGGAGTTTTCAATAAGAATTTGCTTTCAGATCGCAGGTGTCTGGATGGTTTGTAGGGGGTTAGCAGTTCACTTAGATATTTAGGTGACATGCCTTTTAGACTCTTGTATGTGATACAGAGAGCTTTAAACACTATCCTCGCCTCAACCGGAAGCCAGTGTAATGACTTCAGTATCGGCGTAATGTGAGAGTACTTTGGGGCACGTGTGACGATTCTTGCCACAACATTTTGGACTTTTTGAAGTCTTCTCAGTTATTCTTTGCTGATGCCTAGAAACAAACTGTTCCCATAGTACCAAACACTGCACTAATGTCTTGGCTGCTTCAAGTGATATCAGATGACGAATTTGTTTGGTCTAATGTTTGTTAATTTCCATGGGCACCTGCACGCAGCAGAAGAGTGTATGTATTCGAGAGGTTCAATCACAGGACAAACTAGGCTCGGTCAGTCTTAATGCCTGAATCGTTTAATTCAAGCCATCAAAATTCACTTATCTGCCATTCGGTATATATTGTTTATTCATTCTTATTATTACCCTTAGTTTGCACACTTCAGAAGGGAGTGGGGGTGGGCAGGGGCGTAGCTACCATTATGAAAAAAAGCCCGGGCTTACACATGCTTGTTGCTAGAAAGGTTGGGCAAGCCATCAATACTATCTAAATATAAAGCTATTGGGCTTACACGAAAAAATGGGCTGGTGTGTGTGTGTGTGCGCGTGCGTGCGTGCGTGCGTGTGCGTGTGTGTGCGTGTGTGTGCGTGTGTGTGTGTGTGTGTGTGTGTGTGTGTGTGTGTGTGTGTGTGTGTGTGTGTGGTTCTGTAGCGCACTTACTACAGTACAATTAGGAAATTTATACTCTAGTATAAACATGTTTGGCGCCTTCACAGCATGTGTACATGCGACCCGTATCTAGGTTTTGAGATAATGTGTGAAGCTCCTTCCTTGGCATGTGCATTCCAGTATGCTGGAGCATGATCGTCTGTTGGAACCTAAATTTTTAAAAATGCCTTTGGATTCAACTGGTACTTTATCAATGCTCATGTGATTATACATTAGGGTAGGCGAACTACCAGACCTCATTAAAAACACTATTGTTGACGTGACAGTATGCGAATTTGAGTCATCTGGTTGATATGCAGGTTGTCCTGTATCCGTGTCACACTGAAAATGTCGGATCAAGTAGCTCGTTTAACCGAGATCTCGGGTTAAAGTTAAAGAGCAATTACTGTCAGTTTTTCATCAGTGTACTACTTTCTGGACAGCTGAATCACCCACATGAGTACTGACCCACAGGCGGATCCAGTGGGGTCTTCTCGTTCACCCAGCAGCTGAGGGGGATTAACAGTTATGCCTGCTTGATTGTGCAAATACTGTTCATTCCTGTGCAATATGGTCCGGCAAGCTGGAGGATTAGCTCACCTGATTAGCCTGCTGAGTGCAGTTCACCATGACACCGATAAACATTAAATTTTATTTGTTGTAACATCACTCTAAGTGAAATATGTTCTCTGAATACAAGTATATAATGTTGCACTGTGGTCTAGTGCATTTATTCACCATGGCAAACGTTCAGGCTAACTTACATTTCATTCCAAATGGTAGAGGAGGTCAGTACTTGATATTTAGGTGCAGAAGATTTAGCATCAAGACAAGGAGAGCAACTTCTATCCACTGGAAGTGTTGACAGAAAGATTGCCGAGCCACAGTCAACACCAAGATGGAATACTGACATCTTACAGAGGCGAACACAACCATATTGTAGACAACAGACAGATTGCCATCGACAAGTTTGTCATCAGTTTGAAGGACATGGTCCATCCAAACCTTTAACAGCATCAAACCTGCACTTATATCGATTTATATAATACGGATATGAGGCGATGTAAATTATTAACATGTGTCATGTAAAACTAAATTAAACGTGTTCGATCAATATTCTGGCACAGTCATTCCTTAAATTAAAAGGTTTCAGAGTTTACAGGAGTGGGGGTGGAGTTTGCAGGGGGTGCGCTACTCCACCCCTTGTTTTTACAGTTATTGATCACTATCATCACAATGATCAACTCTTTAAGATCACTTGGAAACAACAGTGCGTATGATCTCAACATAAAGATGCAATAAAATAAGTAGGAACACCGCAAGTACTTACTTTCCATTCAAGCTTGGTATACAGAACTAATGCAAGGAAAAGTACAGTAACTTAAACTAAACCATCACAGACAAACGTTGAATTTTACGAGCGCTTCATCGACTTATTTCGCGTGTGAGTGAGAGAGTATTGTTTTACGCCGCTTTTCGCAATATTCACGGCAAGGGAAACCAGAAATGGGCTTCACATATTGTACCCTTGTGGGAAATCGAACCCGGGTCTTCGGCGTGACGAGCCAACGCTTTAACCACTAGGCTACCCCACCGCCCGACTTATTTCGAGCATGACATGGTAAGTTGGTTGTTTAACGCAACACTCAGCAATATTCTAGCTGTATGGCGGCGGTCTGTAAATAATCGAATCTTGACCAGACAATCCAGTGAGCAACAGCATGAGCATCGATCTACGCAATTGGGATGCGATGGCATGTGTCAATCAAGTGAGCGAGTCTAACCACCTCATCCAGTTTATCAGAAATTTTTTATGTGATGCTAAGACCACGTCAGTGACAATACATACTTTGATGTTAGTTTTATTCTTTTGCGATACCAGCCCCTGTGATTTCTACTGTATTGAATATGATGTTGTGTAAAATCTTTTTATGTTTCATAAACGGAGATCAATCCAGTAGTACAAAGTGGCCCAGCTTCTCAATATTTAGTGCCAGCATGACGACTTATACTGAACGTGATCACATCATTACAGCTGTATTCAAGCGGGTGAAATTTGGTGTGGAACTGGGTTTACACTTTCTCAGTAACAGTGTGTGCTGGTGATTAGGTGCCTGAGTCTGAATGTCTGGGTTCGAATCCCGGATGGGAATCAACCTAACATAAGTAGAAAATGTCAGGAGACTCAAACATTTTGGATAAACCTACAAATTTGGCTTAACAATTATTATCCACATCCATTGAAATTATCAAAAACATGATTTGGTTTGGTACTCAACATGAAAATAGATTACTAAATCACATCGTCATTGCTGCAAAGAGACATATTCACTTATGCAGTATTAAAAATATGCTTCCAAATCTAACTTTCTATATAAAAACTCTAAAAGAAATATTCTTTGTGGAAAAACATATATCAGCAAAAAATAATAAAATAAATAATTTCCATCATAAATGGAGCCTTCTCTCCCCAGTACTTAGATGACTCAAACTGTATTGACTTGTACCTGACATCATCTGTACATTATCTATTTAATGAATTATGCATGTTTATAAATATATTAATACAAAGATATCTCACCTGTACATCACGTAGCCATATTAGTTTAAACCGTACGTATCATGGCTTGGTATGTCTGCAATATTGTAATCTTGGGAACCAATAAAAAATAAAAAAGTAGAAAATCTGTACTTTACTGATAAAGCGTAACCCCCATATATAAATATCCCAAAAAGAAACGCATATGCGTTTTGTATTTTATACAATATAACAATTACCTATTGTGTTCAAACAATCGTCAAAATAGGTAACAAAAGTGTTGATAATATGATTTTACACAATTGCACAAGTAAAAAATCGACTTGATGATTTTGATGAGATTTCTTACAAGGATTAAAAACACATCGCCACACATCGCCACACAACAAAAATCACCTTCCAGTTGAAATTGTGCAGCAAAGAGCATGCGCTGTCTGGCTATAAACTCCATATTACTTTCGGATTTCGGCATTCGTTTTGAAGGAGTTTCAAGGTCAAATCACTACGCCACGTCTTGACGCTGCGACACGGAACATCGCCATTGAAAGAATGCACGCTGGAGATTACCAATCTTCTTTTGCCAGGCGTCTGAATGTTAGTCTGAGTACGATATCACGGCTTGCAGCTCGTTACAACCAAACATGTATAACAAATGACCGTCCCCGTACAGGCAGACCTCGAGTCACCACTGCAGCTCAAGTACTACATTTGCGTGATGACGGGTGAGAGCACAGCAGCCAGGGTACGGAACAGGCAGGAGACCCGACGTCGGGATCGTGCTACGTCGTCACCATCGCGCTCAACGTCTTTGTTATCTAAAATTATCCACTTGGTTGTATAGACATTCCCTTCTTCTAAACTGATGTAAAAATTCATGCACTAAAGTCTATTTGTGGATGAGTTATACATGTTTGAAAATATAACATATTCGCAACAGATTTCTGGCCTATGCGTTTCTTTTTTTGGACAGTACATAACACGTGTCAGATTTGACCACTTTTTAAATGACATAGTGTCTCAATAGCTTCTTATAAATGTAAGCCTGAGAAATGTTTTGTTTACTGCTGCTTATGGCCTGACTGTTCACACATGTGTACAGGTACATATTATAGCTGTTGAACGTTGAATGATTAGTTATTTATATAAAAAACAACCCTCCGGGGTGAAAACATTTGATTTTGAGTAACCTTGAGACTTTTGTTTATTGGTTTGATTAGTACCATGGCGATATTCTAATCATATTCACAGCGGTCTGTAATATATGGAGAGTACAGAGCAGGCAAACTAGCGATTGATATCATAAGCACAAACCCACATCCAAATAATCGCCCCATGTTGCCGCTGACCTGATTCTAACACAGACCAGGCCATATGAATAATAGCGAATCTCAACTACAACATATCGATGGATAGTATACAGACGCACGAGTGAGTGAGTTACGTTTTACGCCTTTAGCAATATTCCAACAATATCACGGCGGGGGACACCAGAAATGGGCTTCACACATTGTACCCATGCAGTGTGCGAAATAGTTTCCAAATTTTGCTAGTCTGTCGGGCTAGCTGTGCCTGATAATTACTAGCCCACAAAATTCACTAGTACCAAATTTGAATAATATATAGACACGAGTTTCATCATTAAGCTGCTTATATGATGAACATTTTTATCAGACCATAATTGCATTATTTAAAAGTGTGTTGTAACTTAACAAGTCAGAGAGAGTGCTATATTTACAAAATGACCTCATGGAAATTCACTAGCCAGTCGGGCCAGTGACTGTGGAGATTTACTGACCCGACTGGATTTTTACTAGCCACGGGCTAGCGGGCGAGTGGCTATTTCGCACAGTGTACCCATGTGGGGAATCGAACCCAGGTCTTCGGCGTGACGAGCGAAAGCATTAACCACTTGGCTACCCCACCACCTCACGGACGCACGAACCCAAGGCCCACTGCACATACAATATCCATGTATGATTTCGTCTTGTCATTGAAGAGAAGAAGCAACATGTGACCTTTATGCCCCTCTACAGTCACCTGAAGGCCGATCAGTACCTGAACTGAAACCGCGTGATAAAAAATGATAACGTTTAACGCCAGACAAGTCTAAATTTCCACAGCTTCGGGGTCTCTTAAAGTGAAGAAAGTCTCAGGTCCCCTTTTCATTATATATACATTTTTTTCGGTAAAATATGTTCATATCAGAGACTAGTTGCTAGTCAAATGAAATGCATACTTTGCATTTTTTGCCTTTACTGTAAGTACATTTTAATATCCCCGAAAGGCCTGTTTTCGCTTTGTAAGTACTAGAACACTTTCTTCGTAAATGGTTAATCGGGGTATCTCGTGATTCAACGAGGACTTTAGTAAGAGCTTTGAGGCCTACATACTGTTGTTTTATCAAAAGATCTTAGGTGCTGTGATACAAAGCGATCTTAGAGCTAAGGTGATCGTACCGCCACTACTTCACATACACCGTCGTACGGCTGGGGTTGTTTTGGACGACGGCACTCAGATTCCTACACGTCATACATACTTAACTCATTCACTAGATTCCTGAGCGTTTTGCATCAATGATGGGGCGGCGGGTCAGTTCAGTGGTTAAAGCGACGACAACCTGTGTTCGATTCCCAACCAGGATATATCCATTGAAGCCCATTTCTGGTGTCCACCGATCTAACGGTTCGTAAATGTGTCACAAACGTCGTAAAATCATTGAAAGTTGCTTAACGCCGCACCAGTAAGTTTGTAGTTCTTAACGTCATCAGTAAGTCCCTGAACTACATTATTTCCCTAAACCACATTATTCCCTGCAATACTAAAGCCCTAAATGAAGCAAGTCTAGATGTCCTCAGGTCCTGAATCTCCCAACTCACTGGGCCCCTCTTCAATTTAAATGGGTTTATTTGTTACTATATATATTACTTTGTAATTATATACGGTGGCGGTGGGGTAGCCTAGTGGTTAAAGCGTTCGCTCGTCACGCCAAAGACGTCGTGTCGTTGCGAGGATTAACGATTGAGATTAAAAATTGAGATGACCCCCCGGGGGACTCACAATGCTTCACAATATAAGATTTATTGTACTGTGTGTGACGCCCGATATATTCCCAAACATAACAGCGGTGGGTTAGCCCAGTGGTTAAAGCGTTCTCACGTCACGCCGAAGACCCGGGTTCGATTCCCCTCATGGGTACAATGTGTGAAGCCCATTTCTGATGTTCCCCCGCCGTGATGTTGCGGGAATATTGCTAAAAGCGGCGTAAAATCATACTCACTCACTCACACTATACATGTATATTCAGGCGTTAGTCTAGTAAGTTTGTAGCTATTCCAAATCATCAACACGACCGGGTTCGAATCACTGTCTACTGAAAAATGCATATCTACATGATTATTTCTCTATTTTCATTCCTTTATAACTTCGAATATATAACTATTGATTAAAGTTCACAACTAGGGAACGTCTCCCAATGTACTTTTTACCAGTTGAATCCAGGTGGTTTTATAAAACTAATATTCTTTTAAATATTCATGGACATGTCTTAGAGACGTATATCGGACCTACGTACCCAATATTCCGATGTTACAAGATGCGAAACACCGCCAGCCGTCACACATACTGGGGCTATCGAACGAACCACACACGCAACGTGCGAATTCTCGCTCGCCATTTTGAATGACTGCGGAACCTATGGGAGTAATGAGGATGTGCCGAGGAGTGAATCCGTGGTACAGGAGGAAAACCTGTCCAATCTGGACACTGCTAATTGTGGGGGTTGTTGCGTACGTCATCTACACCGAGAAACAAAACATGGCCTTGAGACAGACCATCATGGAACATATTCCGGTAAGCGTACCTCGGGTTAACGCGACCACATATTTCCATATGATTAATATTTGATACACTCTGTATGTGTCTGTTCAATACAAGTAACATTAGGGCTCATTTTGGTGATAGATATGGCGGAAATTTATAATTACGCTTGTGTTACTCGGTTTGATTTTGACGTCTTGTTTGAAATACGCTTTTTTTGTATCTGTTCTGATAACTATTTCACCATGCCGTGTTACATTGTAGTAATTATACAGATTGAATTATATACATTACAATAGATTTAAACCAATCCCCCGTTAATAATATTAATATATTATGTTCATAACTCTTTCAAATTATGTATAAATATGAATATAAACATAGGAAAAGCAAGATTTTATGGATGTCAACTTCTTTATTGTGAATAACACAATAACACTTTATTGTGTTATTCAAAATACAGAAGTTGACATCCATAAAATCTTGCTTTTCCTATGTATTCCACTTCTAAATGCCCTTCAAAGATATGAATATTAACATGATATTAAAAACATAACAACATAAGTTGGCACCAATTCACAATTATAGTCACTAAAAAAATGTGAATGAAAGTTGTCCCGTTGTTATAAATAAAACACGGTTATGTATATACAAGTAAGTTAAAGTTCTGTTTTACGATGTCTACTTTCATGAACGCTGGTAGCTGAGAACACACATTTCCTTGATCATGAATTCTCTATCAGCAATCCATATTTCGCCTTTCAACAATGGTAACATCTGCTGCCTAAAGCTCCACACAATGTCGATACTTATACACGCAGTGCATTCCAAAAGCCGCGGTGGGTGACAGCGGGTTGATTTGACCCGGGACAGTGGTTCAGTTCTTTCACCTGGCTCAGAGTCAGTATCAAAGATGTTTACAACTTTATGTAAAGCACAGGCAAACTATAGCGCAAATAGGGATGCGCAACAGAGAGAAAAATGATCATATAGGAAGACTGGTTATTTTTCTCTCTGTTGCGCAATCATATTTGCGCTTCAGTTTGCCTGTGTTTAAAGGGCCACTGATGCAGAGCAATTTCCGTGGACTGGTTGTTGCTTTTGTTATTGTTTTTCGGATGATATCCCAGAATTCATGACCTCTGCTGCGCCACCACCATGCGCAATTGATAGAAAACGTATAGACTGATTAACAAAGATGAAATCTTTTTTACTCGATAATCTTGATGTTGTTGTAAAATTATGTAGACTGTGATGAATAATTTGGTTTCTTATAAAAAAATATTCCCTTTGATAAAAATGCTGATTTTGATGTCAAATTTTGATTTCATAGTAATGTTGACTTTATAAAAATGTTAACGTAAATGGATGTAGAATTTGATTTAAGAAATAGTTTGACCTTGAATTTGGTGAGAAGCCTGATATAATAGCATTGTTTGAAAGTAAGAGTAACTAAGTACATGGGGAGTCTTGGGGAGGGTAGTAAGCTTGGGTTCACTACTAGTCAATCTTAATGTTGTATTAAATGGCATTATTTTGATAACAAATGAAAACATTTTAAGTTTAACCATCTGCCAGTGGTAAAAAATGTCAGGACTGAAATAACGAAGTCAATGTACGTCTTTATATTTTGTCTTATAATCCTAAATAGTTTATTTTCATATTTGTATGCATTTTGAAACTTAATAAAATACACACGATCTGCTTATACTTAGTGAATTTATAACATGACTGTAATATCTAGACGTGTATCATATTTCACACACACGCCCTAAGTGCAATCTAGTGTATGTTGTCGGTCTCATTACCTTTCACGGCAAAAAAATTATTCTGTTGAATGCCATAACAAATAGATTAAAACAAAATGCAAATATTAAAATTAAAACAGACTAAAGTTATAGCAACAATATCAGGCAATTACCTTGTTAGGGGAATGTATCCATCAATATCCACATAAAGTAATGAGATGCCATTCATCTGCAGCTGACAAAGAATCCTGTTCCATGTCATGTGTCTTTTAACGGTCTAATATGCGAAAAAGTGATATATCGTTTCAGGTTTTTGACATAGGTGTATCCTATTGGTCACCCAAGATAGCACACCTGGCAAGTAATTGCATGATGTCCGCCATTAGTTAGCCAATAATGAGCTACCAATAAAGGTTTTGGCGATTAATCCTTTGAAGGAAGGACGTTGTTTTTACAAAGAAACTTTACGACAGGGTGTATTAAGTATAGATTAGTGAATCTACATCCATAAACACTACCTTTTGACAAATCCGCTGTGCGGGATAAAAGCAATTAATCAATCAGCGTGTTATCGGTTAATCCTTTGATCGATGTTTGTTTTGAAACTCAGCTGATAATTCCTCTTGCTGCACTTCCATGCACATATTACATAAGATGTAATACATTTGCCACATCAGACCTAAATTTATAATGATGAGTATTTACTTCAGACACAAGAAATACCAAATGGGAACGTTAGTCGGGTAATTTGAGTGGCGTTATCACTAATTATACCTGTAATAAATTCATTAACTGACCATCAAGTGAATGATGACAAATAACATGTGTAGTTTTACCACCAAACAAGGGTTACAGCAAGAGAGAAGTAAAATCGCTGTATTGCATGCAAGTGTGATTGTCTGAAAAATCCTTATGGGCCGACACTGTTTTGACGATACGAACGGATCGAACTTCATTGTTACATAAGAAATATATATAAACATTTGCTGTGTACTTATTTAGAAACTGTATATACCTATGTACCTAAGTACAATTTCAGATTTGTTTTTGCAATGGCAAAGTGGGGTTGTTTAGTTTATGGATTCAAATAAATCAAATGTGTGTTTTTGATATCATAGCATACGTAATAGACATCATATTTTTACATGATTAAATATCGAGGTAAAAAACACAGAAATAGGATCAATTTGGATCAGTCACTATACCATCCAAACATTTATAAATCTGAAAATGCCTACACTGCTGGGATACTTTATTACAATCAAACAAGAACTGCCGGGGATATTTTAAAATAACGGCATCTGATGGACATCCGCCCTTCCTAATGTCCCACTGATTAGGTTGAAGAAATTCTGCCAAGGTGGACAGTAGCCAAGTCCGGTCGAGGGAGCAGGGGCAGGGGCTGACCAGTTTGCAGCTAGGTTTCGTAATTAGACTGTTGGCTGGAAACATTAATCACTCTGCATCAGTGGCACTTTAATGTAACGACTGTAACTGTATGTTTTTGTACTAACAAGTTATTCAGACACATCCCCGACGTTATTGTATTGTTTTAAACAGTCCTTTATTTTCAGGAATGTCAACTGTTGTATTAAATTGAACCAACTATGATTCATATTCTGTATTACACTCAAGTGAATGATTTTAAACTGGCTGAACATGTGTCGCCAGTTGTCGAATCAGCACAGTATGTTTTGAGGACCTGTAAAATCGACCTCAGCTAAGGCGACATGTGTTAAAATGGTTTGAGCCAAACGTAATAGATATTTTCGACTGTCATTATATTCTTTAAAGTTTAGAAACTAACGCATAACTAAAATTAACGCAAGCTCAGCAGCATTGTGTTACCCATAATTTCATTCATGTCAAAGGATAAAATGACTTGATGTAAAAACCTAACAAACAGTAAGAAATATATATATGTCTCCTTGTTTTATGCTTAATTAAGCCTGTTTTCAAAATGAGGGCTAGTGGGGTAGATCAGTGGTTAAAGTGTTCGCTCACCGCGCCTAATGCCAGGGTTCTATTCCAAACATTGGTACAGTGTGTGAAGCGCATTTCTGGTGTCCCCGTCCGTGGTATTGAGCGGCTTATATCTCAAAATATGATATTAATTGATAAAATACTTTGTCGGACCTTACGAAATTGTAAACGGGGGTACATTTTGCATTTCAAGAACAGTTTGGGACCGAGCCTGGCGAGCAGGAGAGGCAGATATTCCGTGAGCTACTGTCGCGGGTGACTTACTCAATAAAGATGCAGAATACAAGGAGTTATGACTTCGTTTTCATAAATATACTGAGGAAAAAAAATAAGGTATAACATGAAAGCACAAGTGTTCCTTTATTTGTATCCAGGTTTCTTCACAAGCTATGCGATACAAAGCTTGTGAAGAAACCTGGAAAAAAATATATAAAGGAACACTTGTGCTTTCATGTGATCCCTTATTGTGTTCCCTCAGTATATATTCCTAAAAAATTGTTTTGTCAAAGTCGCATAGTCAGGGTGTTTTAAGTCAGAGAAATCCTTCGGGGAGGCTCTCCATTTCCTTATAGGAATGGACTGATACCTACACTTTCACCAATACAGATCGTATTCACGGTGACTCGAGATTAGAACAAAGGATCATATCATCAACTCAAGGGACACAACTCCTCACAGCGTATTGCGGCGCAGGAGACAACTTGGCCGTCTGTGCTACAGTGGAAGCTATCCGGTGCATCTAAATGCGGACGAATATCTATGTCAGAATTATGAAAAAATATATGTAATATATTTTACAGGGATATGTGCACTGATGCCAGAATCAATGCAAAGAACAGAATGAAACATATTCCGTTCGGACTCCGTTAATCCGAACTCTTAACATTCAGGACAGTAACTGGACGGCACCATCTACAAAATGGTGTGGTGTTGGTAGGTGGTGCAGGGGTGCGCACCCCCCCAACCCCCACACTTTTCTCTTGAAAGTTTATTGATAGACCATTGAAACTCGCGTGAAAATGAAGTGTGCACACCACCCCACCCCCCTTTCTTAAAAGTGCGCACACCCCAAACACACCCATCTCAAAAAGCTGTATCCACCCCAGCTTTATAATTGGTTGTTGATTGGGGGAACATATAAACACTAACACTCGGGGACTGAACTGATCTTCAGCAACGGGACAGGCTAGTTGTAAGACGTCATTCTCTCCCCAATACTTGATCGTTTGATATAACATCAACCACTGATTCACCCTACTGAGTGAGTGAGTGAGTTTAGTTTCACGCCGCACTCAACAATATTCCAGCTATATGGCGGCGGTCTGTAAACAATCGAGCCTGGACCAGACAATCCAGTGATCAACAGCATGCGCATCGATCTACACAATTGGGATACGATAACAGGTGTCAACCAAGTCAGCGAGCCCGACCAACCGATCCGTTTAGTCGCCCCTTGCGACAAGCATGGGTTACTGAAAACCAGTGCTAACCCGGATCTTCACGTTTAAACCAACAAAAACAGTATTACTGTTTGGTCCGGACCATATTATGTACAGTTTGCTGCTATATATACCTGGAATGTGCCTGTGTACGGTGTTAAACCAACAAACAAGCAGTATTATTTCTGTATGCGGTGTTAAACCAACAAACAATCAGTATTATTCCTGTATGCTATGTTAAACCAACAAACAAGCAGTATTATTCCTGTATGCGGTGTTAAACCAACAAACAAGCAGTATTATTCCTGTATGCGGTGTTAAACCAACAAACAAGCAGTATTATTCCTGTATGCGGTGTTAAACCAACAAACAAGCAGTATTATTCCTGTATGCGGTGTTAAATCAACAAACAAGCAGTATTATTCCTGTATGCGGTGTTAAACCAACAAACAAGCAGTATTATTCCTGTATGCGGTGTTAAACCAACAAACAAGCAGTATTGTTCCTGTATGCGGTGTTAAACCAACAAACAAGCAGTATTATTCCTGTATGCGGTGTTAAACCAACAAACAAGCAGTATTATTCAACAAACAAGCAGTATTATTCCTGTGTGCGGTGTTAAACCAACAAACAAGCAGTATTATTATTATTCCGTATGCGGTGTTAAACCAACAAACAAGCAGTATTATTCCTGTATGTGGTGTTAAATCAACAAACAAGCAGTATATTATTCCCGTGTACGGTGTTAAACCAACAAACAAGCAGCGGTGTTAAACCAACAAACAAGCAGTATTATTCCTGTATGCGGTGTTAAACCAACAAACAAGCAGTATTATTCCTGTATGCGGTGTTATATTATTCCTGTATGTGGTGTTAAATCAACAAACAAGCAGTATTATTCCCGTGTACGGTGTTATTATTCCTGTATGCGGTGTTAAACCAACAAACAATCAAATGCGGTGTTTAACCAACAAACAAGCAGTATTATTCCTGTATGGGGTGTTAAACCAACAAACAAGCAGTATTATTCCTGTATGCGGTGTTAAATCAACAAACAAGCAGTATTATTCCCGTGTACGGTGTTAAACCAACAAACAAGCAGTATTATTCCTGTATGTGGTGTTAAACCAACAAACAAGCAGTATTATTCCTGTATGCGGTGTTAAACCAACAAACAAGCAGTATTATTCCTGTATGCGGTGTTAAACCAACAAACAAGCAATATTATTCCTGTATGTGGTGTTAAATCAACAAACAAGCAGTATTATTCCCCTGTATTATTATGTATGCGGTGTTAAACCAACAAACAATCAGTATTGTTCCTGTATGCGGTGTTTAACCAACAAACAAGCAGTATTATTCCTGTATGTGGTGTTGAACCAACAAACAAGCAGTATTATTCCTGTATGCGGTGTTAAACCAACAAACAAGCAGTATTATTCCTGCATGCGGTGTTAAACAAACAAACAAGCAGTATTGTTCCTGTATGCGGTGTTAAACAAACAAGCAGTATTATTGTGTTAAACCAACAAACAACGGTGCAGTATTATTATTCCTGCATGCGGTGTTAAACAAACAAACAAGCAGTATTGTTCCTGTATGCGGTGTTAAACCAACAAACAAGCAGTATTATTCCTGTATGCGGTGTTAAACCAACAAACAAGCAGTATTATTCCTGCATGCGGTGTTAAACAAACAAGCAGTATTGTTCTTGTATGCGGTGTTAAACCAACAAACAAGCAGTATTATTCCTGTATGCGGTGTTAAATCAACAAACAAGCAGTATTATTCCCGTGTACGGTGTTAAACCAACAAACAAGCAGTATTATTCCTGTATGCGGTGTTAAACCAACAAACAATCAGTATTGTTCCTGTATGCGGTGTTTAACCAACAAACAAGCAGTATTATTCCTGCATGTGGTGTTAAACCAACAAACAAGCAGTATTATTCCTGTATGTGGTGTTAAACCAACAAACAAGCAGTATTATTCCTGTATGTGGTGTTAAACCAACAAACAAGCAGTATTATTCCTGTATGCGGTGTTAAACCAACAAACAAGCAGTATTATTCCTGTATGCGGTGTTAAACCAACAAACAAGCAGTATTATTCCTGTATGCGGTGTTAAACAAACAAGCAGTATTATTCCTGTGTGCGGTGTTAAACCAACAGTACACATACTACACGCACGTTTGACTATTTCTGTGTGCGGTGTTTAACAACAAAATATACACTTGGATATGAACTTATCGTTGTTATAGTAACAAAGACTCTACTGCCGGTAAGTCGTTTTCACATTTGTTAGTTTGAGTCAGAGAGATTGGATTAATGCCACTTTGAAAAACATTTCTAGGTGGGGAATTTCAACTTGAATTTGAAATTAAAAACCCGCATTACAAGCAAGTCTCCCAGGAACGAAAGCTATGAAATACACAATGCCATTTTAAAAAGTGGTCAAACGTAACATATGTTATATTTGGGATTACACTTTCTCAATAAAGTACAAATTCTAGTACTTTGTGTATTTCATAGCTTTCGTTCCTGGGAGCCGTGCCAATTAACACTTTTCAGAGGGGTACACAAAGTCCGCAGTCTAGACAACCAGTTGTCCGACTTCCATTTTGTGGAAGCCGCGGTGGCTGAGCGGTCTAGGCGTCTGACTTTTGTGTGCTGGCGATTAGGTGCCTGACTCTGAGGATGTGGGTACGAATCCCGGATGGGACTCAACCCAAAAAGTACTAGGATTTGTACTTTACTGAGAAAGTATAATCCCAAATATAACATATGTTACATTTGACCACTTTCTAAAATGGCATTGTGTATTTCTTAACTCCCTTTGTTTATATAGTTACTGTTTTTGTTTGTGTTGTAGAACATTTGCCAAAACAAATCAATAATCATTACTTATGTTTAACTAACTGAAAGGTTGTGTTAAAACAATACTGTATGAGTGTGGTTTTATTTACTCTTTCCTTTTCCTGCAGCAACATGGCGGCGGCGGGGGTGGTTCAAAGGTCGTCCAGCAAGGAGGTGGATTCTGGGATACACACGGGGGGAAGGAACTTGCAGTTGGCCAGGGAAAGGTTCGTGTAAGGCGACCATTTCGTGAGCCTGTAGACTTGGAAAAACTCAATCAGGACAGAGAACCTCCTGTGAATATTGCAGAGGAGGAGGTGAAGGTCGAAGCAGATATTGATACAAATAAACATCTCGGGAATGTAGTCAAAGTGGATGACGTTATTGATATAGATCATCAGGAAGAAGACGTTCATGATGAACATCAAGATGTACCAAAGCCAGTACACCCAGGTAATATTCCCGAGATCAAGGACGTAAAACAAATCATTGAGGTCAAGGACGAAAACAAAGTTCCTGAGGTCAAGGTCGAAAACAAAGTTCCCGAGATCAAGGACGAAGTTAAGGCTGTGCAAAACAACATTGAATTTGAAAAGGCGAAACAACCAGTACAAAACATTAATAAAGAGCCTGCGATGCATAAAAATGAAGTAGCAAGGATAATCAATGAGGACAAAGAGAAAATTGCTGCTCTGAAAAGAAAACTAGAATTTGCCAAGAAGGCTAACAACGTTGCTCCGCCTGGAGCTGCCGGCGTAGTGGACGCAGCACTGCCCGACAAAGCCACCCTCAGCACGTGGAGCCATGCACGAATAGAGTCCACGTTCCACAAGTAAGAATTAAAAGAATTTTTTTCATGTAAAATTATTTTATCAGAATGCAAGAAACGACGAATGTATTATTAATTGTACACAAGAATTGAATATCGTTATGAATATTTCTACATGCATGCAGAAAACGCTTGAAAGGAGAGAGAGAGTGTTCTGCCGGGAATCTTTGTTGAGAGGCATGTTTTAAAAGTACAACAGTAACCCTGACTCTGTATCATACTTGCTATTGAGGTAGGTGGAATAACTATATTTAGCAGTAAACGCTCTAGTTATGAATTAAATAATCTTAGTAGAGCAAATGGGCACAGACATAATGAAGTGTTTAACTGTTTGTGGTTGTCTGGAGTACCGTACGTCAAGGTAACATAACAAAAGAAAAATTCAACTCTAAGGTCAAACAAACAAACAAACAAACAAACAAACAAACCCAACATTTCATTCCACTAACATTTCTCGGGCGTGCTGAGGTTGATATGAAAATTGTATAAAATAAATCGTTACTGTCATATCCTTTTCAGCAAGCGATTTTTAATAAGTTTTCTTCATGAAAGAGCTAAAATTATAACGTTGTATATCTTTCTTCGAAGATCTTTGCTGATCGAACATATCATATGTATGCATATGTTGTTACAGAGTATGGCTGGATTCGAACACTGTGTCTTGAATATATATTTAGATACAAGAGTGTGAATGTGTTATGTGTGTGAGATGAATGTGATGTCTGTTTTATTGTTATTTGTTTTTAAGTATATATTATGCAAAAGGTCTCTCATAGCCGATATGGTAAATAAAACAAAATTGAATGTATTTTATGTATTTTCACTTTGCATTGTATGTGGTGAAACTTAAATAAACAACCTCTCTCTCTCTATGCGAAATTAGAAAACAATTCTGAAGGATTCTTTAACCGAAGTACTTAAAGCTCTGATTGGTTTGCGGAATCGGGTGGTCAGGCTCGTTGACTTGGTTGCGTATATCGATGCTCATGCTGTTGATCACTGGATTGTCTGGTCCAGACTTGATGATTTACAGACCGCCGCCATATACTAGTAGCTGGAATATTGCTGAGCGGGCTGTAAAACTAAAACTAAACTAAACTGATTGGTTTGTCATTTTTCGCGAAGGCGAAATTGCAAATTTCTGTACAAGGGGCGTAACTCTGTAAAACTACCATGGCAATCACCATCTGCTCTAACAAAAGTCCGTGGTACGTTTCCAGTGTGTTGTATGTCAGAATGTAGTCATTGAAGAGATCGTAAAATCTAAACGTAGATCACCAGGTCAGGCAATATTCAACAAGAATTGTTACAGTATATTTCCTCGGAAAAATAGAGCTATTAATTGAGCTAATAATTATGTATGCGATGCCAGGTAGTTGTGAATTTCAGTCTCCCATCTGTTGTTTTCAGCTATGTCATCGTACCACAGACGGAGTGTGCTATAATCGCCCACATGGGGAAGAAAGGGCACGGGGGTTGGGACGTGTGCCATGCAGACGGGTACCGTCCTGAACGACCATGCTTGATGTACTCGTTTGGGTAAGTGTGGAGGACAGACACTCATTATACAGGTGCGTCAGATACATAATAATACATCAACAACATCATCAACAACTGGTACTTCTACTACTACCACCACCATCACTACTACAACTACGACTAGAGGTGGTAATGTCACCAAGAACTGTAGCTATTTCTCATCGTCTGGGACTACTGCGTTTTGATATCTATCGTAAGTCTTTTGTGACGTTCTAATCATCTGATTCTGTTACATACTACTACTACTACTACTACTACTACTACTACTACTACTACTACTACTACTTCCGGTTACTACTGCTACTACAATTTCTGACTACTAATACTCCTACCACCACCAACTACTATTACTACTGCTAGTGATCTACTGCTGTTATTATTACTACTACAACTGCTACTACTACTATTACTACTACTACAGGCACGTGAAGATCCAGTTAACAACTACCTATTAGAACTATTTTAACAGTCCCTGATGACAGTGAGATACCAGCTAACGAGATGGGGTCAGGCCCGGTGACTTGGTTCTGGTACAAATGATACCTGGACCAGCGCCATATAGCTATAGCTACCTGTCAATATCACGTCAAATCCAGCTAACAACCCATCGTTATACCCGTCAGACTGTTAAAAGCATCATTGTTTACAGTTAACTCTGTATGTCTATCTATCTAGTTATCTATCTATCTATCTATATCTATCTATCTATCTATCTATCTATCTATCTATCTATCTATCTATCTATCTATCTATCTATCTATCTATCTATCTATCTATCTGTCTGTCTGTCTGTCTGTCTGTCTGTCTGTCTGTCTGTCTGTCTATCTATCTATCTATCCTCAGCAACATCTATATTTTCCAGACAGCAGTGTGTGTGTCAGTATTGAGATCATTTCGCTCCGATGCACACATACATCAATCAACGTACATTTTTCGTGCAGCCCATATTGTATCTCTTTATGTTTTGAAAGAACCACTGTGATTGAATAAGTACTTTTGGGTCAGTAAGTTCGGTATGAACAGTTTGAACAGTATTACCAGCTGGGTAATGGGAAATGCTACTGGGAAGCCAGGAAATGCTTTTACATAAGATCCACTTAAAAATTAGAAGCTGACTGGCTGACAACTAATTTCATACAAAACGCTTTGAAAACCAAGGCGTCTCTGTTCATACAGTTGGTTCACAGGGTAAAGATAAAAGGGAATTTTGTTGAATTTTTCAGATTCGACTCAGACTTTTCGTTTGAGGACGACGTTGCTAAGAGATACGGATGTGAAACTCATTATTTTGATCCAAAGTGAGTATTATTACATGCGTTACAAAACATACTGTCTGGATTATGACTGCTCTCAAGCAAGCAAATAATAAGACAGTATACAAAAGTATAACGGAATTGGGATCTGAGGCTTGATGACTTGCAAAGTCATATAGCAATATTGCAACACGGAAATGATTATAAGCTATTAAAATACCAGGTTGATTATTTTCGTCTGTTGACCCGAGAGACGTACATGTACAAACGTATGTTCACAGCTATAGCTGGCTCACAAAAAAATATATTGGTGAAGTCGATTTCAAACTAGAAAAGTTGATCAAGTGATACAAAGACTCGAAAATATTTTGATCAACTGAAGGTGGCTGTACGATATATGACATCACTACCAGTGGTTGCAACCAAGAGTTTGAGCCAAAGCAAAGTCGTGATACATAACGTTGACTATGATGCTGATGTAACTGAAATTGTTGATGAACTTTAAGGTCAGAAGGTCATACAAGCTATTGGGAGATAAGGACAAGAAACCACTACATTTGTGTTGCTGACATTTGCCATTCCTCGCCTTCCTGAACGTATGTCCAATCATTTCGTGCTCGTCTTTACGCACCACTGGTAATAAGGTGTTACAATTGTCAACTGTTTGGCCACATGTCTTTGCGGTGCAAGAGTAAATATCCTGTATGTACAAGATGTAGTGGGGACTTGTAGGGTTGATGGTGTGTCAAGGTGTGGAAGAAATCACAGTGCTGAGTACCGAGGCTGTGAAAACATAAGGAAGCAGTGTCTTCTTTTTACCGGAGACCAATACCAAAACCAAGGGTTATGTCAGTTTCAATCAGGATAGAATTATGAGCAATCCAAATGTCACAAATCCTCATTGGGGATTTGTACTTCAAGGAGCATAAGTTGCCTAAGTTGTTTTTGAATCAAATGCTGTTGAAAGTTTCTTTGACGAAACTAAATATGTCACAGCGATTAATGTTCACGTCACTGGAAAACCCATTATAAACTATTATATGAAATTGATGGAGGATGGTTATGATCCTTATTTCCTTTGTTGAGATTTTAATGGTAAAAATGTTTTGTGGGGAAGTTTTATAATGGAACGACTACAGACTACAATGGAACGGTTGCTGAAGACCTTTTAGATCATTCAGAAATGGCGATTTTGAATGATGGTAAATTGACCAAAGTGGATTTTGGGCCATGGGTATATTCTTCCGATTATATCATCCCCATTAGCTTCTGAATGTAAGTGAGATTTATTTCAAAGAAGTAGGTAGTGATAATCAAGTCCGCTTAGATCTTACGAATATACACGTTCCCGATGGAAATTTAAACATGCAAAGCGATCGTAGTGTTCTTCTCTCTGTGGGAAACATATAACATCTGGAATGATAAACAAAGCCGTTGATGTTTCGAATGATAACATAATGTCATTACTTCACAAATCTTTGAAACATCCCTTGCAACCATTGGAAAATCGCCAAGTAAGCGATCTACTCTCTCAAATGATGAATGTAAAATGACAAATAAAGAAAGGAAACGAGCTCACAATAGGGTTTGCCTTACTTCACTTCACTGTGATCTGGATGTGTTCATAAAGAACTGCCCAGGCAGGAGTAATTATAATTAATTATGCATTATCATCTATTTTGTCCAAAGTCAAAAGCATCGAGGGTACTCCTTTCAGTTGTCCAATACCTGGTATAGGCACTGACCAAAGTACTGTGACCAATTTTCAGAAGGTTAATGCACTATAAAAGGCAAAATGTTCAAATGGATTTGTTCGTTTCATTGTTCAAGTTCGCATTGGTCAATATTTTTCTGCTAGGCGTTGGTTCGAACTGCTATGGTATACCCGATTTTTATATCTGTTGTGTGTTCAGGCTAAATGACCATCTCTCAGTATTTGCTGCTGAACATATGGCTAGACTTCATGTCCCATAGAGACCCGTGAAGGTCCGGGTTAGAATGAACCCATGCTTGTCGTAAGAGGCGACTAACGGGGTCGGGTGGTCAGGCTCGCTGGCTTGGTTGACACATGTCATCGGTTCCCAACTGCGCAGATCGATGCTCATGCAGTTGATCACTGGATTGTGTGGTCCAGACTCGATTATTTACAGACCTCCGCCATATAGCTGGAATATTGTTGAGTGCGGCGTAAAACTAAACTCACTCATGAATATGATCATGAGGCAGTCACATTTACTGTTCGAATCTGGTAGCAATAGATCACGAAATAACATTGTATATGACATATTGAAGCTGGATCCAAATTTAAACTCAAAGTTTTATAGAGTGGATCCCAGCTCATGTTGGGCTGCAGGGAAATGAGAGCTGACCAACTTGCAGAATCTGAATACAGAATACAGACCCCCAACTAAACGGTTTGGTCTCCTTTTTAGTAAAATCAGTCACTTCAAGCTGGCAACAGTTGTGGGATGCTGGGACAGCTGGCCGACACATTCACACCGTCCGCCCTTCTGTTAAATCAAATTAGAATGTTCGTCGACGCAAGGACCACAAGGAAGTCATAATTACTAGACGTCATCTTGGACACAGTGGATTAATGCTCACAGCACTATCGCTGATACAGGTGTATCCCCTGTATGTATTGTGTCTCGAGACTTTATCTAATTGAGTGCCCAGACTTCAGTCATACCAGATTAAATTTAAGAAGAGCAGTAATGGAGAAAGAAAGCTCAGTTTCTCTACACACGTGGGACCAAACATATTTTATGCCTCAGTTCAGCTGGCAGTATTAGACTTCGTGACTGCATCATGAAAATGATGTAATATAAAAATCTCATATGTTTATTCATTTGTAATGATTTTCAAGCCATTTCAACGTTTGACGTTTTGTTTGATCTGCTTTTTAATTTTAAAATTAAGATGCAGAATACAGAATACAAATTAAAATTAAAATTAAAATTAAGATGCAGGTTGGTGAATCTTTTCATTGCTATTGTTCAATGTGCTATTGTTTAAAGTCCTTTGATGTAAGTGAGTTAGGTTTACTCCGCCAATATTTCTAACAATCACGGCGGGGGACACCAGAAATGGGCTTCACGCATTGTACCCAGGTGGTAAATTACATCCGGGTCCTCGGCGTGACGACTGAACCACAAGGTTACCGTACCGTCGATGTTGGACGCAAATAGACCTCTAATGGTTCAAGTCGCCCTAAAACCCCAATGCCATATCATACTGTGTTAAGCTGTTGTACGCAAGGCGAAGCACATGGGTGCGTGCGTAATTTGATTGTAGAATGCGTGCTGATAAGATCGGCCGGTGGGGTAGCTTAGTAGCTTAAGCGTTCGCTCGTGACGCCGAAGACCCGGGTTCGATTCGCCATATTGGCACAATGAGTGATGCCCACTTCATTTGTCCCTTACCGTGATATTGCAGGAATAGTGCTAAAGCCACATAATACTAAACTAACTCGGTCACATTCGTAACTACTCGCCTCTTTCCGTGACCTACAAGAAGGCTTGCCGGAATGACACGAGTAGTTACGAATGACTCGATCACTGACAAGGATCTGACCTTGACCCGCGTCTGTCGACTGCATGGCGGCGACGGGCCATGGCGACACGGGTTCGACTTGAGATTCACGATTAGTTTGTGATTCGTAACTATGTTATCTTTCGTGCAATCAATGTCGCCATGGCACTGCTTTGTTGGGAAAATCCGGCTACATACAGATTTCATGTCTGATACTGGTGAAGTCTCAGTCCTTGGACCATATCAATTTCCTTTCTTTCCAACCCTTTCTGTAATGCAAAACCTACCATTAAGCAAGCTTAGATTTTCCTTAGGCTCTCAATGCTCATATTGTAATCACAAGAGTAATTTGATTCATTATCACAGACTTGGTGTTGGCCTAATGTTTATATCGGAAATGAAGTAAGCCTGATTTAGAAGTATGAGTGATGGTATCATTTAATGAATTTCATAGCAATATTTCAGCTTTGGGTGAATGGCAATCACATTGGCTCGTAATGCTAAAAACTCCCATCAAGGTATGTAGTGTTACTAACGGCGTCTTAAGCACGGGGTCCTTTTATATAATGCTAAGACCCCCTTAGTGACAGTACATACCTTGATGGCAGTTTTTAGCCTTACGAGCCCCTGCGTGCGCAAAATTAAGCTTTGAACAGTATAACCGTGTGTTAGCTTACAGTGGGAGTAAAACCCGAAGTTTACCTCTTGGCTGAACCCACCCGTGAAGGTCCGGGTTAGAATTTTGATCTTCAGTAACCCATGCTTATCGTAAGAGGCGACTAACGGGATCCGATCGTCAGGCTCGTTAACTTGGTTGACACATGTCATCGGTTCCCAACTACGCAGATCGATGCTCATCCTGTTGATCACTGGATTGTCTGGTCCAGACTCTATTATTTACAGACCACCACCATATAGCTGGAATATTGCTGAGTGCGGCGTAAAACTAAACTCACTCACTTACTCACTCTTGGCTGAACCCACAAGCAGAGACATGTTTCTGACTATCCTGCTCTATAGATCAAAGGTTCGTCTCCCCTGTCACCCCTAAGACGCCTCTTTCTCTGAGAGTACCGTGTCAACAAGATCTCCGTTTATCGTGACAAGTGAACGCGTTTATATGTGACACGTTTTATTCTTAAACCTTAACCTTCCACGCCATAATGACAGTTATAAGCACATACATAATTACACTTTCCTCTTCCCAGGATGAAGATAATGGACGGGCTGAAACGCAAATCGGGAGTGACCATCCACGCTCTCACGCTGTCCTCGGACAACGGCCGAACACCAAGCGGCTGGAAGGTTCGAACTCTGGCCACTGTCAAGAACGAATTGTTCCATACTGAGGTAGGTGATTGATCTATAAAGAGTCAAGTTTAAATAAGAGTGAATGAGTGAATCTGGACGAGACAATCCGGTGATCAACAATATGAGCATCAATCTTCGCCACTGGGATACGATGACAAGTGTCAAGCAGGTAAGCGAGCCTGACCACCCGATCCCGTTTTAAATATGGAACTAGGTATATGATGTAGGTGAAGTGTGAATACGGAGATGTTTTGGTAACTTACTATAACTGCCTCTCGTTGAAAACAAGACCCGTGAAGATCCGGGGTAGAATAGGTCTTCAGCAACCGACCCGTGAAGATCCGGGGTAGAATAGGTCTTCAGCAACCCATGCTTGCCACAAAAAAGCGACTATGCTTGTCATAAGAGGCGACTAACAGGATCGGGTGGTCAGGCTCGCTCACTTGGTTGACACATGTCATCGGTTCCCAATTGCGCAGATCGATGCTCATGCTGTTGACCACTGGATTGTCTGGTCCAGACTCGATTATTTACAAACCTCCGCCATATAGCTTGAATATTGTTGAGTGCGGCGTAAACTAAACTCACTCACTCACTCGTTCAAAACTAAACCCATTCATAAATCAAAACACTATGGCATCGCTGTCATATGTGTGTCCTCTTACACAGTACCCCGTCAATCTCCCCATCCTCCAATACAGGGCCTCGTCCATCTCCCCATCCGCCAATACAGGGCCCGTCCATCTCCCCATCCGCCAATACAGGGCCCCGTCCATCTCCCTATCCGCCAATACAGGGCCTGTCAATCTCCCCATCCGCAAATACAGTACCCCGTCAATCTCCCCATCCGCCAATACAGGGCCCCGTCAATCTCCCCATCCGCCAATACACCACCCCGTGCATCTGCCCATCCAGCAATACACTATCCCGTCAATCTCCCCATCCGCTAATACAGTACTCCGTCAATCTCCGCATTGGCCAATACAGTACCCCGTCCATCTCCCCATCCGCCAATACAGGACCCGTCCATCTGCCCATCCACCAATACAGGACCCGTCCATCTGCCCATCCACCAATACACTACCCCGTCAATCTCCCCATCCACTAATACAGTACTCCGTCAATCTCCGCATTGGCCAATACAGTACCCCGTCCATCTCCCCATCCGCCAATACAGGGCCCCGTCAATCTCCCCATCCACCAACACACTACCCCGTCAATCTCCCCATCCACCAATACAGGTCCCGGTCCATCTCCCCATCTGTCAGTCCCGCCCATCTACTCATCAACCAACACAGCGTGCCACCCATCATCCAACACACACACAACTGCCCATCCAATACAGTACCCAGTCCATGTGCCCATCCTCCAACACACAACCCGGTCATCTGCCCATCCTCCAACACACCAACCCATCCATCTGCCCATCCTTCAATGCACCACCCATCCATCTGTCCATCCTTCAATACATTATCCATCCATCTGCCCATCCTTCAATACACCACCCATCGATCTGCCCATCCTCCAACACATTACCCCACCCCATCCATCTGCTCATCCTCCAACACACCACCCCGTCCATCAGCCCATAATCCAACACGCAATCCCGTCCATCTGCCGCTCGTCCAACACACCACCCCATCCATCTGCCCATCCTCCAACATACCACCCCATCCATCGGCCCATCTTCCAACATACCACCCCATCCATCTGCCATCCTTAAATACAGTACCCTGTCATCTACCGATCCTCCAACATGCCGTCCCATCCATCTACCCATCCTCCAACCCACCACCCCGTCCATCTTCCCATCTTTCAACTTAGTACCCCATCAATCTGTCAATCCTCCAGCTCAGCGGCCCGCCCATATGCCCATCCTCCGATACAGCACCCCATCCCATCCATCTGCCCTTATTCCAATATAGCACCCCGTCCATCTGCCCAATCCCCAACACAATACCCCGTACAATAACATATTATACCAAAATAAGAAACCTTTGCCTGCGACGCCGTAAGAAATAATATGAGGATGACTTGTACAGTGCCATAGAATACCCACAAACTGGTATGAACATTCCTCTACTGGTTTACTTCATGCAACTTCCTTATTCCCCATAAGCAGCTTTATCGTAATCCTGTATAGGATCCAAACCATCCCCTTTCTCCTTTTCATAAAAACACGAATTAACCAGTTCTGACTTCATGTCACAGGTTATCAATATACTGAAAGTGGATATCGAAGACAACGAATGGCGAGCGATACCGGAAATGTTCCAGAGCGGAGTTATGGGCAAGGTGAAACAGTTTCTTCTCGAGATTCACGTCTTGTCCCAAAGTAGGACAGAGCCGACCCAGGAAGAATACATGAACTATCTGATGTTGATGCGAGATATATACATAGACGGTTTCAGAATTGCACGTACGAATGCTGATAACATCCAAATCAAATCCAATTTTGGAGAACAAAGACCTCAGACCTATGAGATCCTGTTTTTGAGGGTTTGAGAGAAGGCGCGGTCCTGGATCTTCGGAGTGAGTACGAAGAGGCATCCCGATTCCCGGTTTGCATTTGCATGAACTTTTAAACCCGGGGTATTTACTTGAAGTCTTAGTCTTCAATACAAAATGTCCTGTGTGAGACTTTCGGGAGTAGATGTTCATCACAGACACTTCCATGGATATTTGGCTGAAGCACTGTGTTCTAGTGAGGATAGAACGTAGCAGGGAAGCGATATAAGTTGTCAATCGGATTGGTGTGGGACATGAACGAAAAGAGATGGCACATCAACCCACCCTACTTGAGGGACTGTTGGTCAACGGAATTATCTAATTACGTAATTATTTTGGAGGTTAGAATTATGCACGCGTGTTTGTAGGAGGCATAACAGCAGGCGAAGAAAACCAACTGACTTATTCCCCCTTTGTCGTTCCATTTCGGAATCATCGCAAATATCCGGAGAATGTAACCTTGAATGATGAATTCGAGATACAACATTGCGGTTGGTATGTTGCAAATGTGTCGCAATCAGTTCTGTGAGTTAGTGAGTTTAGTTTTACGCCGCACTCAGCAATATTCCAGTGATATGGCGGCGGTCTGTAAATAATCGAGTCTGGACCAGACAATCCAGTGATCAACAGCATGAGCATCGATCTGCGCAATTTGGAACCGATGACATGTGTCAACCAAGTCAGCGAGCTTGACCACCCGATCCCGTTAGTTACCTGTTATGACAAGCATGGGTTGCTGAAAATCAATATTCTAACCCTGACGTTCACGGGTTATTGTTAAGTACTTAATCATAAGGCGGCATATTACTTACGGCATAGTTACCTACCACTGTTACTCTAAAGTGCAGGGCAAAACATTGTACAAACTTGAAAATTGGACTTGACCTTTCTTTTCAATTTTCTACAAGTAACTCTAAAAGACAGTTGAGTACATCCTGGATTAGTGAACAGATGGACAGGGTGGTGTATTGAAGGATGGGCAGATGGATGGGGCGGTATGTTGGAGGATAGACAGATGGACAGAGTGGTGTATTGAAGGATGGGCAGATGGATGGGGCGTTATGTTGTAGGATGGGCAGATGGACGGGGTGGTGTGTTGGAGGATGGGCATATGGACAGGGTAGTATGTTGGAGAATGGGTACATGGATGGGTTGGTGTGTTGGAGAATGGGTAGATGGATGGGTTGGTGTGTTGGATGATTGGCAGATGGATGGGGCGGTATGTTGGAGGATGGGCAGATGGACAGGGTGGTGTGTTGGAGGATGGGCATATGGACAGGGTAGTGCGTTGGAGAATGGGTAGATGGATGGGTTGGTGTGTTGGATGATGGTTAGATGGACAGGGTAGTGTGTTCGAGAATGGGCAAATGGACGGGGTGGTATGTTGAGGATGGGCAGATGGACGGGTGGTTTGTTGAAGGATGGGCAGATGGACGGGGTGGTATGTTGGAGGATGGGCAGATGGAGGGTATGTGGAAAAAAAAAGTTTGGGTTTGGTGTTGGTAAGTGTGTGGTTGTGCGTGTTTGTGTGTGTGTGTGGGGGGGAGGGGGGTTACTGTGTGCACAGATTGCTGGCTGTTGGTGCGGTGGGTTGGTGTAAGAGACACCTGCGTCAAATATAGCTGTCATCTACAATTACCTAAATCAATAAGGAGAAATGGGCCTCCGCCGTCGTAATGATGCATTCCTAGCTACAATGGTAGGGTGTGGCTGAGCAGTAACATATGACGTCATAACAATGTGGAGGATTTGTCGCCATATGTGCAAATTAGTATTTTATGATTGCGAGGTCTCACAGCGTTAATACTGGCGGTCAATACTTTACGGCATGAATCACGTTTATGTACGTTTGATTAACGATTTCGGGTCCATGAATGTTGACTTCATATTTTAAACACCCACGAACACGAACAGATCGTTGTTTATATATACGATCTGTTCTCTACACCGTAAACAATGCAATCAACTGGCTTGGGATCCAGGTTGGATGAAAGCCCCAAGTAACAGATGGTTGTAATAAGATCGGGATATTACGTGGATTGCATGTGATCATATCCCATATGCACAAATCTATATACGCGTGTATGTGATTCCGATCGTTGTATTGTTTGGTCAGACTCGATTTTTACAGATGACACAGCTGGAATAGTTGTGAGTGCAACGCTAAACACACACACGCAAGCTCGCCCGCACATTCGCAATAAGACAAACAATTGCAAAGACTGTTCCATAAAATATTACCTTTAAGATTATCTTCTAAACGTGCTCTGTGACATTGAATTGCGATTTTGACAATACGGCATTCATAATACAACCGGGGAACATCCATCTCAGTGAATTCTAAATTGAAAATGTATAATCAAATCGGTACTTCTTTAAAATCCATTTCTGAATTCAGTTAAATGCAACCCAACAATCTCCTGATAGTAGACGTATATATTAGTGGCAGTGCCTTAGTAAGCGGGCAGCTAAGATACTATTGATCCCTTCAGGACTTGAAGGGGAGGTGGGGTAGCCTAATGGTTAAAGCGTTGGCTCGTCACGCCGAAGACCCGGGTTCGAATCCCCACATGGGTACAATGTGTGAAGCCCATTTCTGGTGTCCCCCGCCGTGATATTGCTGGAATATTGGTAAAAGCGGCGTAAAACCAAAATCAGTCAGTCGGTCAGGACTTGAAGATACTCTTGCGCTCTCTTCGACATGTCTTTCCTGATCTTTTCACATCCCGTTATGAAAAGGTCACTGGCATCGCCAAACTGGAAATTCCGGAAACCATCTTTGTAATAATGGTATGAGAATGATCAGATTTGCAAGTTTCCCGCATGTTGTATGGGTATGATCCGAACGCAGAAGAATGTCTACTTATTTATGACAACAACCTAGACTGCTGAAGTATGTATGTGGGTGAAAGTGGAAACACGGTGTAATGTTTGTGTTACGATGTCGACTTTTGTGTATATATATTGCAAAGCACCATATGCCCACACTGCGGTTCAGAAAATCGATAAATTAAGCCCCTGTTTACTATCCAGCCCCTACTATTAACGATTTTCTGACCCGCATTGGGGGCGTATGACAAAGCACATAGCTAGTAAAAGGAGGATTTCTTGTACAGTTTTCTGTCCATTGTGTAGTTGTGTCATAGGCCATGGAATAAAAAGTGTTATTATACAGAGCTGTTTCTAATTATTGTTTCCACATAGAGTTCAATTCATTTTAGCTGGGAATAACACAGATGTGTCTTTCACGACTCAGGATTAAACCCGAGTCGATCTATTATAGAACTGGTCTTCGGTGACCAATGCTTGTGACCAAGAGGTTCGATTGTGCCCTCGGAAGGCAGTTCAGGATGGTTAACAACGGAAATCAACGGAAGTTAGGTGTAAAGAGTTGAAGACGACAGCTGCCATGTTTCTTATGGTAGGGGAATAATGGTCGAAACAGTACAAGTTGATTGTAAATACGTGACAGAACGCACACCGGGACCGAGTGGTCAGTGTACCCGGTGCCGAGACCCACTCCGTCACTTGCACACATAGAGAAGTCGGATGGCGATTCTTCATCGTCGACGTAGTCGTAGGTGAGGCGACGGCCTTGGCAGACGCCGCGACTAGCTGCACAATCCGTCCGCTTCTGTCGATGATCTAGTCCCGTCACCTACACTGGAGACCGTCTCTCCGACTGATCATGTCAGTCAGGTTCTATACATTTTTAGTCATGGTCACTGCTCCGAATCTTCTCCCAACTCTATTTCAGGAATATAGTAGATTTGAATGTATAGGTGAAGATGCACATATCCACTGTCAGTATCAGTGTATATTTGGGCTGGGACGGGTCCAGATTTTCTACCCGTGTAACCTACCCCCTATTACCCTACCCTACCCCGATACCCGCTATGTTAGTACTAAGTTCAGTTGAGAATGAGATGAAGGCTGCATAAAAAATAACACGCTTGACTTCGGGTGTAATGGTTCCTGGGATGTTGCGTTAACAAGATTTTGAAAAAGAGTCATGTGACCTTGAAAATAAGGTCAAGGTCACCCTGAAATGACTAGTGTCTCACGGTCAACCATGTGACCTTGAAAATAAGGTCAAGGTCACCCTGAAATGACTAGTGTCTGCGTAATGGCCCAATGTAGACTGTCCATATAATTGAAGCATTGGGTGGAACGTTTTATGAGATATCGCGTTTACATAAGCTTGCAAAGTTGTAAAAGTGTCATGATGACCTTAAAGATAAGGTCACGGTCACCCAAGTCGACTGGTGCCTGCGTAATCCCCCAATGTAGGCTGTCACCTACATGCATGGGATATCGCGTTAACAACAGTTTGAAAAGTGGTCAAAGTGTCGTGGTGACCTTGGAAATAAGGTCAAGGTCACCCAAATCGACTGATTCCCCCAATGAAGGCGGTCACCAAATTTGAAAACAGTGGGTACACACAGTTCATGAGATATCGCGTTAACAAGAAGCGGGACGTAAGTACTTCTGATATGTGGTACGTACGGACGCTGCTGAATACTTGTACACAGACGCTTTACCTCAGAGGAAACAAAGACCAGTCATCAAGTTATAAATATTTGTATTACAATCGCAATACAATAATACAGAGATAAAACAAATACTGATGTCGCTTTGCTGATACCATATTGTGCCAAAGAATATGATTGGGAAACATATCTTCACAACTTGATCATGGCTATCATGTTGATTTGTTGTTCTTCTTTGATAAGTCTGAGTTCTATGATGATGCTGTACACACTCGTTATCCTGACATCAAAAGTGACAAAGAACGCAAAGGGCAAAGGATCACAATGGGACAATGAACAACAATCTATGGCATAATCCCAATATTGATCAGGTGAGCTAAATGAGGAATTCACCTGCATGCAGGTTTCCATTTTCATTTCCTTATGAAAATCTGTTTGCTGGAGACCTTGGTGCCATTGTACAAAACAACCTCAGCGCTAATACTACCTTAAGTCTACGTTAAGGTATTTGAGTCACCTTAGCGCTAAGACTACCTTAAGTCTACGTTAAGGTATGGGAGTCACCTTAGCGCTAAGACTACCTTAAGTCTACGTTAAGGTATGGGAGTCACCTTAGCGCTAATATTACCTTAAGTCTACGTTAAGGTATGGGAGTCACCTTAGCGCTAAGACTACCTTAAGTCTACGTTAAGGTATGGGAGTCACCTTAGCGCTAAGACTACCTTAAGTCTACGTTAAGGTATGGGAGTCACCTTAGCGCTAAGACTACCTTAAGTCTACGTTAAGGTATGGGAGTCACCTTAGCGGTAAGACTACCTTAAGTCTACTTTAAGGTATGGGAGTCACCTTAGCGCTAAGACTACCTTAAGTCTACGTTAAGGTATGGGAGTCACCTTAGCGCTCAGATCGCTCTGTACAACGACACCCTGGCTCTATAAATCATTGTCTGTTTTACTGAGCCAGGTCATAGCGTCCCAGGTCATAGCGTCCCAGGTCATCGTGTTTCTGCAGTATTGGTTCATAAATTGCAATTTGAATATATTACATGTCACTCAAATGATGTTCACTGAGGATACTGAGACAGATTTAGAAATGCTGACATTAATATATATGCATATTCATATTTTGCTATTAATTACAAACATATGCTGCATTTAAATTCAATCACCCTGACAAATAATACAGCTTGAAAAGAGGTCCTAGTTTTAAACCTCTAAAGTTGAGAATATGACTAACTTACAGCATACTGATGACAGAGTGTTTGTTGAAGATGGTTGCTGTCAACATCGTCTCCTCGCTCCACCATCGTGTGTGGCAGTTCACAGTGACTGTAGCGAACGTATGTGTAGGATGAAGGGTAGTCAAGGAACTCAAGGCTCACAACATCCCTTCATGAGGCAGCGAAAAGCTGTTCTTTCTCTGGCTGAAATGTACCACAGGCATACATGTTATAATGTTTACCACAGGCATAAATCGTATTACACTTCCAACAAGCATACATGTTATTACACCTCCTACAGGTACACATGTTATAATATTTACCACAGACATAAATCTTATTACACTTCCAACAAGCATACATGTCATTACACCTCCTACAGGTATACATGTTATCACACCTCCTACAGGTACTCATGTTATAATATTTACCACAGGCATACATTTTATTACACTTCCAACAAGCATACCTGCTATTACACCTCCTACAGGTACACATGTTATACTATTTACCACAGACATAAATCTTATTACACTTCCAACAAGCATACATGTTATTACACTTCCAACAGGCACACATGTTATAATATTTACCACAGACATAAATCTTATTACACTTCCAACAAGCATACATGTTATTACACATCCTACAGGTATACATGTTATCATATTTACCACAGGCATAAATCTTATTACGCTTCCTACAAGTATACCTGCTACATGTATTACACTTCCCACAGACACACATGTTGTAATATTTACCACAGGCATAAATCATATTAAACTTTCAACAAGCATACATGTTATTACACCTCCTACAGGTATACATGTTATCATATTTACCAAGGGCATCAATCTTATTACACTTCCAACAAGCATACATGTTATTACACCTCCTACAGGTATACATGTTATCATATTTACCAAGGGCATCAATCTTATTACACCTCCCACAGGCACACATGTTATCATATTTACCACGGGCATTAATCTTATTACGCTTCCTACAAGCATACCTGCTATTACACTTCCCACAGACACACATGTTGTAATATTTACCACAGGCATAAATCATATTAAACTTTCAACAAGCATACATGTTATTACACCTCCTACGGGTACTCATGTTATAATATTTACCACAGGCATTAATCTTATTACGCTTCCTACAAGCATACCTGCTATTACACTTCCCACAGGCACACATGTTATCATATTTACCACAGGCATAAATCTTATTACACTTCCAACAAGCATACATGTTATTACACCTCCTACAGGTATACATGTTATCATATTTACCAAGGGCATTAATCTTATTACGCTTCCCACAAGCATACATGTTGTTACGCCTCCCACAAGCATACATGTTATTACACCTCCCACAGGCACACATGTTATCATATTTACAACAGGCATAACTATCATTAAACTTCCCACAGGCAAACATGTTATTCTACCTCCCACAGGAATACATGTTGTCATATTTACCACGGCATTAATCTTGTTACACTTCCCACAAGCATACATGTTATTACACCTCCCAAAGGCATACATGTACATGTTATTACACCTCCAAAAGGCATACACGTTATTACACCTCCCACAGGCATACATGTACATGTTATTACAACTCCCACAGGCATGCTTGTTATTACACCTCGCACTGGCATACAAGTCATCATATTTACCACTGGCATTAATCTTATTTCACTTCCCACAAGGATACATGTTATTACACCTCCCACAGCCATATATGTTATTACACCTCCCACAAGCATACATGTTATTACGCCTCCAACAGGCATACATGTACATGCTATTATCCCTCCCACAGGCATACATGTTATTACACCTCCCACAGGCATACATGTTATAACACCTCGCACAGGCATACAAGTCATCATATTTACCACTGGCATTAGTCTTAGTACACTTCCCACAAGCACACATGATATTACGCCTCCCACAGGCATACATGTACATGTTATTACACCTCCCACAGGCATACTTGTTATTCCACCTAGCACAGGCATACACAGTCATCATATTTACCACGGGCATCAATCTTATTTCACTTCCAACAAGGATACATGTTATTACACCTCCCACAGCCATATATGTTATTATACCTCCCAGAAGCATACATGTTATTACGCCTCCAACAGGCATACATGTGCATGCTATTAACACCAAACACACACACACACACACACACACACACACACACACACACACACACACACACACACACACACACACACACACACACACACACACACACACACACACACACACACACACACACACACACACACACACACACACACACACACACACAGAGGCATACATGTTATTACACCTCCCACAGACATACATGTTATATGGGCTGGTACCCAACAATTGTAAATCAGTGGCGGAGTGTGTCGAGGTTTTTCAGACATCTCTGTCATTTAGAGCTTAATCGAGTTACAAGTAAGATATTTAGATGGAGTCATGACTTAGCGTTAAGATATAAGCGGAATTGGAATTTTAGAGTGTGTAAGAAGTTGTCGGAGTTAAAACTGGATCATTTAAAGGATATCAACATTGTGTGCCATATTCCCTTTGTAGTTTCGAAAGTTACAGAGGTTGTTTTTAGCGACTTCGTTTATAAATGGAAACAGGCCCTGTTACATGTTGGTAGTTTAACTGGTAGGGGAGGTAATAAGTTTTAAAGATTTTATTGAAGATGAGTGTCATGTTTTATTGCATTGCCCTTTGTATGCTGAGGAGCGATTGCAACTTTTATCTAAATGTACAAGTCTTCTAGATGTTTTTTTTAAATGTGGGGGATGTTGAAAAAGTTAGTTTTATTCTATCTTGTACAGATGTATCGTTTTTATCTGCTCAAACCTGCCTTAATATTCTTAAAAAGCGCACTGCAAATGTGTATATATCTTCTTAATGTAAATTGTACTCTCTTTTTTTGTTGTATTTGTTATATTCACATGTTATACTCTCTATAGTTTTTTTTAGCTCAAGTGTCTCTCATAATTCCATATGGAATGGCAGAACTTTTTACGGTGATATTGTGTTTATGTACTTAGCTGTTTTTGTACCATGTTGAGGCGAGACGTAAATAAACATCTATCGATCTATCTATCTATTTATCTATCTATCTATCTATTACACCTCGCACAGGCATACATGTTATCATATTTACCACGGGCATTATTCTTATTACACTTCCCACAAGCATACATGTTGTTACACCTCCCACAGGCATGCTTGTTAATTACACCTCCCACAGGCATACATGTACATGTTATTACATCTCCCACAGGCATGCTTGTTAATTACACCTCCCACTGGCATACATATTATTACATCAAGCATAGGTAAACATGTTATCACACCTACATTCATGTTATTCATGCATATTATTACACTTTCCTCGTACAGATATAATCCTCTTCAGTGTCTTTGAAATAAACCGTTGGACAAGGCAAAGGGCACCATTGAAAATGTGATTATATCCCAAAATTACAAACGTTATACAAATGATACAAGCCGAAAACATTCGCTGAAATACCGCAAACATCCGATCCGAAAGACAACTCGTTTAAGATATTTGGCATCAACTACCACCTTCCAGATTGTTTTAACTCAAACCAATATCAAATAATGGGCGTATAGTTTCTTTCGACCGTCAGTATATTTTCCTGCGTGATGTGTCAGCTGACTTTGCAGAAACTGCCATTGTTCCCGTTTTACACAACTTATTTATTGATGAGTTCGTGTTATATTTCAATGGCAATAAGTTTCATGCCGAGCTGTTACAGTGTGCCATGTGCTCTGAAGGTCATTTGATGAAATATTAATGCAAACGTAATTATGTTTATCAGTTTTTAACCTATTTGCTGATTGTGAAACTGCTACAAGACCGGATGATTCCTGCAGGCATAGGGGACAATGTCACGATCATAACCAAATTCAGTGGTCCTCGACATATCTGCATCGTTGGAGACAGCATACAAAAGGAGCGCTATGACAAGGTATAGACGAACAGCGTCTCATATATCTTTGTTTGTTCACATGAATATACTGAATTAAAGATAAGGTGCAGCTGGATTATATATATTCAGCACCTGGAGCATGCACTAGCTGCCTGGATATGTGCGCTATATAAATATCCTATAATAATTATTTTGAGCATCCCATACATCCTTGTCAGTTCAAATAAATACACTGAAATTAAAAATTAGCAGTGTTAACATAAGCAGTAATGCTTGTTCACCAATCCCAATTCATTTTCATGAATAGAAATATGTTTAAACTAAATCAAAAATTAGATGCAGCTGGATAATGTATATTTTAAATCGGTTAAGGTTAATAAGAAACAAACTAGATACAATATACTATATTTTACACGAATATAACTCATACCTGCTAAATCTGTGACTTCAGACTCCTGTATTTGTTACTCATGTTGACCCGTGAAGATCCGGGGTAGAATAGGTCTTCAGCAACCCATGGACCCGTGAAGATCCGGGGCGGAATAGGTCTTCAGCAACCCATGTGCTTGCCATAACAAGGCGACTATCTCGTCGTAAGAGGCGATTAACGGGATCGGGTGGTCAGGCTCGCTGACTTGGTTGACAAATGTCATCGGTTCCCAATTGCGCAGATCGATGCTCATGCTGTTGATCACTGGATTGTCTGGTCCAGACTCGATTATTTACAGACCGCCGCCATATAGCTGGAATATTGCTGAGTGCGGCGTAAAACTAAACTCACTCACTCACTGTTACTCATGTCACGCTCTCACGACAAAACTGATGAATCTAAACCTAAACGGGTTTTATCTGAAAAACGATATCATAAATCCGTAAAAATCACACACAAATCCGTTTGACTTCATTTGAGACCGATGAATTGCTCACTAACACAAAATCTAATAAGAACAGCCAGGTGTGCGACTTGTACGTGTGAAATTGAAATTTCACTGCACGCGCTTGTTGATTACCTGGCTGTTCTACCAGCATGTGGTCCTCCCTCGTAAGAAATAGCGAAAAGTGACAACAATATAATGATCGTTTGTTAAACAAATTTTTTATTCGGGTGTCCAAAATTATGAGACAAATCAACAGAGTTGGTCTGTCGATTGTATGTGACTGTGCAAAATTTGGTTTTGTTGTAATTATTAGAGTTTGTGTTAGTGAGCAATTCTTCGGTCTCAAATGGAGTCAAACGGACTATATGTCTGAATACATCATTTTCTGCGACTTTTCTGAGAAGGGAATTTGCAGTTATTTCCACCTCTGAGGGTTTTTTCTCTCTTGGGATCGGACCAACAACAGCAACAACAACAGCAGCAGCAACAACAACAAAAGACAATACGCAAGATAGCCTTGGTGGCATCAACAACTAAGAATTGTATGGAATAACACGTGTGTAGCATAATGTAACAATTCAGGAGGGGAGACTGTAGACTAACATCTAGTCTCTGAAATGAACATATTTTACAGAAAATAAAAACAGTTTCTAAATAATATTCTGAAAGAATCATGAAGCATAATAAAATTAACTCAGAGACTGTCTTCACTTCATGAAACGATGGTACACTGGACATATATATTCCAGACTTTCATGGGTGCATTTGGGTACATTTGTTTCTTACAAATGAGAAACAAAGGGAATTGCATTGCAAATACAATCGTGACCTCTGCCCCTCAAAGATCAGCCATGATGTTTAACCAGTAGCCAGGCAACCCTGACCTAAGGCAATAAATCATTAACAAAGCGATATGTCAGACAAGCTACGGCGAGGTCTGGTTACACAAACGTACAAATATTTCATTAAAGTCGCGTCCGTGGTTATAAGAGGCTAGATTTTGTGAAATAATCCTCCACACATTGAGGGCCATGAACACAGAATCTTTCGTTCAAGCTTTTTCTACATGTGTACCCGTCTCAACACGTACCAAGGGTACACTTCGACATAAGGAGTTTTAGTTTTAGGGACCGTTCATAATTTATGGCTTGGCTAGGTGGGTGATGGTGATTTTTGTGGAGAAGCATGTACAATGTGAATGATCCCTCCAAAATGTATATACAAAGTAAGTGACACCCCCCCCCCCCCGTGGCGTTTAACAACAAATCAACCAACCCAATGTTAACACAATGACAGAAACAATACAAACGATACAATTAATTATGAGAGAGAGAGAGAGAGAAATTATTTTATTATTGTGTCACGCAGATGTTTACATAATATATAACATCTTCTGTATCACATATGAAACATCTGCCCGGCCTTTACAGGCCTGCCTACGAGACACATAAAATCCATACAACAATGCATAGATAAAATATATTAATTAATTAATTATGTATAGAGAGCGTGACGTCATTAAATTCGGTATCGCTGTCGCAAGAACGTGTATGTGTGTGATTGGTGCTTTTCCATATGATTCATCACGGGCAGCATAAATTAGAAGAAGGTTCTACCTTGGGTTGTATGGCGTCACCGATCACGTGACCTTTGCGCATGTCAAGTTATGTTGAGGAGAACACCAGGGTACTTATCATCTTGTCAGGCCGTGTTTCATGACACGGGAAGTGTCTGGAGTATCAAAGAACTGGAACTATACTAAAAGGCACAGATTGAACACGACTGGTATGTACATATTCCTGTGTGCCTTTAGTGTGGTGAAAAGCCTTAGGCAGAAAGATTTTAATTAGCCGACAATATTGCGTTCATTTGCTGCTGGGCTGATCTCGACAGGTGACAAAAGCTTCTGATAGTTATATCAGGTCTAGATTGCACGATGTTTATCGGTTTAAGTAGACTTGCACGAGTAACTAAGGTAATAATCAATAGTGTTACCGTGCTAAAATTAAGCAAATATGTATAATATATAATTGATTAATTTAGCTTTATTGTAAATCTTAATTTGTGATCGTATAGATATAATATTAAATTCTTTTACTTATAAACATATAGAGTGAGTATATGTTAGTACCCTAAAGAATTTTTATTTTATCTATACTATCACAAATTAGCTATTTACAATAAAGCTAAATTAATCAAAAAAATATATTTCTTTCATATTAGCACGGTAACAATATGTTAAATGATAATGGTTCAAAAATATAATTAACATACTGGTATCCGCCTATCTAAACTTACCTCTTTAAAGGATAGGATTACTGTACATCCATGGGCTTAGCATTCAGTACAGGGGGCGGTGGGGTAGCCTAATGGTTAAAGCGTTGGCTCGTCACGCCGAAGACCTGGGTTCGAATCCCCACATGGGTACAATGTGTGAAGCCCATTTCTGGTGTCCCCCGCCGTGATGTTGCTGGAATATTGCTAAAAGCGGCGTTAAACCAAACTCAGTCAGTCAGTACAGCCTTGGAACACGGCTACGGTTTAAGGAACTTTGTTACTTATTTATCTGATTTATATTCTGTGTTCTGTCATTGACGCCATGCTGTTCGTGTTGATGTCAACCTTTGCATGCAGTACTGTAATTACAATTTCCTTGCTGTAACCCGTGTTTGCTGGTATAAACATACACCTGTTCAATTGTCATCATTCACTCGATGGTTAGTTAATGAATTTATAACAGGTATAAATAGTGGCGACACCACTTAGATTACCCGACAAAGGTTCCCATTTAGCATTTCTCGTGTCTGGTGTAAATACTCAACATCATAAATTAAGGTTAGATGTGGTAAATGTATAACATGTTATGTAATATGCGCATGGAAGTGCAGCAATAAGGATCATAAGAGTTAAAAAAACAAAACAAACATCGATCAAAGGATTAACCGATAACACGTTGATTGGTTTATCACTTTTATCTTGCACAGCGGATTTGTCACAAGGTAGTGTTTATGTATGCAGATTTACTAACAGAGGACCAGAAGCCGGATTGTTGGTACACCCTTGAAATAAACACAAACACTGTAGGAAATACAGGCTATGGCCGGATTAAGTATGTTTACAGATATTTCCTAACACCTGGCATATATTTTATACAATGCTATACCTTTGAAACGGTTTATCCTCATTGTGCAGGCAGCCTGTAGAGGATTAAGATTAGTTATAATAAGATAAGATAAGATAATATTTTATTTAAGTGTCACATGGTATATATTGCTAAAACAGTGTCACACAGATAAAACAGTTACAAAGAAGTATACCATCGGGCCATACGGCCTACGAGACATTATTACTGATAAAATCGTACATAACAGTAAACACACATGTATGCATATGCAGCACTGAAGTATAGTGTATGTATAACTCTATGACGCCGGCATCATGGCAGCCCACCCCACCCCCACCCCGCCCGAACGCCCCCGACACGCGCACATGGCCATGGTCACTGCGGTGTGTGTGTGGGGGAGAGGAGAAGAGGGCCGCGGGCGGGACCTAAGGTAAGCCGCCACAGTACCAGGGTCACAGAGCCAGAACATACATGTAGTAATTGAGTTACTTTGCTCTTTGACAATGTTATTGTGGACCCACTGCCGAAGCAGGTGTCCGAGAATCGTTGTTTTCAATAACATTGCGAAAATAGTTTATAATTTTAATTCTGCTGATAATAGGGAGATAACTCCATTAAAGTCTGTGTACTTCGGACTACTGTATAATTCGGACTTTTTAGTCGGTCCCAAGCTGGTCCGAATTAGACAGAGTGCACTGTATATAACATTGCAGATTGGAGTTTCCCCCTCTTATAGAAAGCAGTTACAACTGTGGCTGAGGTTTTAGTAAGGTTTTCAGTTTGCATCAAGCTTATGAATTGTTCTTTGGATAATTTACTGTAGATGTTGGTATCAGTTGAGCAAGCCAACTGGAGCAATTCGTAGCGTAAATCGGAATAAACTTCACACTCAGTCAAAAAGTGTTTCTCATCTTTAACGCGATGGCTCTGACAAAGCTTACATACACGCAGATGAAGCGGGGTCTTAGGACTCGAATATCTACCTACTTCTAACTCCAAACGGAGAGAACTGCAACGTAATTTTGCCAAAGTGCTTCTGTGTTGCCTATTTAAAACGGCGCGAACATAAAACGATGTATGTAAAGAGTTATGTTGTTATAAGAGAAGGAATCGTCTCATGAACTAAACTCATGGCCTAGGAGATATCCCAAACTGATAGATTGTCAGACTGGTATCAACTCACTAATTATCCACGTTCAATTAATGTCACTGAATAAACTCATGTTAACGTTGTTAACAGCTATATGTTACACAGGGAAATGAGTTCATGAGTTCTACAGTTCATTCCTAATACGCAAGGTGGTCGTAATCTACGCTCAGCGCATATTGTATGCACAAGGACCACTTTCATGTATGCTATGACCGGGATGTGCTTCCAAACATGAATTACAAAACCGATACCTTAGCAAATGCGTGACCTTAGAGTATTTCAATACATTTGTTTACTAGGGTTGGAAACATTTCCTCAGATGGGGAAACATGTACATTTTCAAAGAAATGACTGTATCATGCCGGATATCAAGGGTATGCATATGAACGGATTTTAAACTTTGATGTCACCGGTGCGGAAACAGGATGATCACATGTTTCCATCACGTGAAATACTTGATTCATGTTATTTCATGTTCACACATTCTAATGGGTTTGAAATCAACGTTAACGTTCACGTGACCTCATTAACCTTGCCACCTTAAGAGTCTGGCAAAGAGAGCAGTATTATGCGTGGTCCTGTGCATGGAGCTCAGGTCATAATCAGTTGACGTTGAGCGTGGAGAGTCTTTGGATGGGCGACCGTGTTTGGCAACTTGTCTCCTGAGAGTTTCGAGGACTTCAGTCCTGCCCCACAACGAAGCACATGTGACACATGTTGACTCACCTTAGGCAAGTGAGTTTCAAGTCCAAACATTGAGTACACAACTGTCTCGTTTCCTGTTGACTGGGTTCCGTCCTATTGCGCAACTTAGTAGAATAACCAGTTCAGAATTTTGAGACCAATTCATTTAACTGGATACATAACTATTAATCAGTTATTGTTTGATACATCTAACCACTTGTATATTGCAACACTACGCCCCTTATAACCCTTGCAAACATGTCGTGCAGCATGCTCTGTCGTACAGCGAGCACTGACAAACAGAAACCTGGAAATCGTGGACATATCATGACGAGGCTCTGCCGCTAGAAAAGTTTGGCGGTCTGGTACGGACTTGATATGATGTCAATGACATTGTGCGTTACAGAACTACACTGAATAAGCGCAAAAACCACATAGCAGGTGTAACCAGTGAGCCAGATGCATTATGAATCATTTTACCACCTCATCAAACTGGGGCAGTCTGTGACGTCTTAGTTAAGATCATGCTGTCGCCACACCTCGCCATAAAATATAGAAATACGATGTTATTAAAGTTTAAAATTAAAATTCATTTGAAAATACCATGAATTGGAATTCAGTGTAACCATAGTTGTTTGTGATGTCTATTTTCACTTTCACACGAGAAAATTCGGATCGGCTGAAAAGTAGGTCATTGTCTGAATACATTAATGAGGATCATGTTTCGGTTTGTTCAAAAATGCCTCTGTCCACCCAGCAGGAAATAGGTACCCGGTGGGATAAGTCATGTGATTATTAACCTTCTAGCGCTTAACAGGCAGCTTGGGTTATCCGGGTAATAACAATCTGATTGTGACTGTGCGCTTTGAGCATGCATGGATATATGCGCGGTACAAATATGCTATTATTATTCTGAGCTAATTAACCCGTCCTCTTAAGCTGCATTCGCTCTTGCTACCAGTTTCAGTTACGTCTTGTTGGCAAATACTGCATTTTTGCTTGTTTCGAGGGATTGAAAGGTTGCGCAGCTCCTTTGTCGTCGCACGTGTCATCACACAATCATCCCAAGAGAATAGCCCTCTATCTCCCTTGGTGCACAGCCAAATACCCGAGACAAACCATTCAAATTTCAAAGTCTATTCTGTTCGAGCAACACTGCTGTAAAAAATGTATTATATGTATACAGCTGTAATATATTTGCCGTGGTGGTAAGCATGTATGTATCTTCACCCTTAATAATACAGTCGACACTGTGTGCGGGAAAGAGGGCCGAGAAACGCGTCATATGTGGTATATTCTACTTATTACTCACCCGTTGAAGATATCGTTGTTTAATAAATCTACAGGGTGAAATAACATCGCGTGCTGCTGGAACTATTTGCACTCGGTCACATGACCGAGCATACGCGTGACCCAGTTGTGCGGACGTAATGCACTTAGGAAAATTCAGAAAACCTATGGATGTCTGTTCACAATTAGAGGGGCGGTGGGTAGCCTTGTGGTTAAAGCGTCTGCTCGTCACGACGAAGTCCCTGTACAACCCCAATATGTAAAATCAAGACAATATGAGAGTGAGTGAGTGAGTTTAGTTTTACGCCGCACTCAGCAATATTCCAGCTATATGGCGACGGTCTGTAAATATTCGAGTCTGGATCAGACAATCAAGTGATCGACAGCATGAGCATCGATCTATGCAACTGGGAACCGATGACATGTGTCATCCAAGTCAGCGAGCATGACCACCCGATCCCGTTAGTCGCCTCTTACGACAAGCATGGGTTACTGAAGATCAATTCTAACCCGGATCTTCAAGGGTCAATGCTTTTAAATGATGTGTAAGAGACACGTGTTCAGAATTCAGGTAAAGTGTCCAATGAAATTCCGTTCACGTTCCAAAGGAGGTAGACACGTATCCAACAGGTCAAAGGAACAGAGGCGGACTACAGATAAAGTTAAGGGGTATACAAAGACATCAGATCGGGACGGCAAGCCTTACCAACGGCACACAGTGCAAGAGTCACAAGTGAAAGCTAGACCGAAATCCATTTCACTGCATATAATACACCTTTACTCATGCGTATTAAAAAGTCTTTTGTTACACATTACATGTAAAAATTTCATTCCCACCTTTGAGCGTTTCGCAATTCAGAAATGGCTGAGTTTAACACTACCATAGGAATGTATCGTGTGTAGTTGAGCTTGGATACTACCATAGAAATGTGTGATGTGATGTGGAGTTTGGATACTGCATTAGGAATGTGTGATGTGTGGTTGAGTTTGGATATTGCATTAGGAATGTGTGATGTTGAGTGGACTCTTGGTTACTGCATTAGGAATGTGTGGTTGAGTTTGGATACTGCATTAGGAATGAATGATGTGGGGTTGAGTTTGGACATTGAATTAGGAATGTGTGATGTTAGGTGGACTCTTGGATACTGCATTAGGGATGTGTGATGTTAGGTGGACTCTTGGATACTGCATTAGGAATGTGTGGTTGAGTTTGGACACTGCATTAGGAATGAATGATGTGGGGTTGAGTTTGGATACTACCATAGGAATGAGTGATGTGGGGTTGAGTCTGGATATTGCATTAGGGATGTGTGATGTGTGGTGGACTCTTGGAAACTGCATTAGGAATGTGTGGTTGAGTTTGGATACTTCATTAGGAATGTGTGATGTGAGGTTGAGTTTGAATACTGCATTAGGAATGTTTGATGTGGGGTTGAGTTTGGATACTACCATAGGAATGAATGATGTGGGGTTGAGTTTGGATACTGCCATAGGAATGTGGGATATGGGGTTGAGTTTGGATACTGCATTAGTAATGTGAGGTTGAGTTTCGATGCTTTAATAGGAATGTGTGATTTGAGGTTGAGTTTGGATACTGCATTGGGAATGACTGACTTACTGAGTTTGGTTTTACGCCGCTTTTAGCAATATTCCAGCAACATCACGGCTGGGAACACCAGAAATGGGCTTCCCCATTGCACCCATGTGGGGATTCGAACCCGAGTCTTCGGCGTGACGAGCCAACGCTTTAACCACTAGGCTACCCCACCGCCCGCATTGGGAATGAGTGATGTGGGGTTGAGTTTGGATACTGCATTAGGAATGTGGGATGTTGGGTTCAGTTTGGATACTGCCATAGGAAAGTCATTCTCTTCCCACAGAGGTTACTTGTCATATCTTCCTACGAACCTCTGTTCTAATACGGCCATATTTCCCGGTTCTCGTAAAATCCCCTAGCGGCAAAAGATCGCAAAACGAATTATCTCCCTTCTTTCTATCCAATCAGAACACGTGTCACATCGACTTAGATTCGACTTGACTAACACAAGCAAATGTGGGGCCACAAATATCCCCCATCTGCCGGGGACTTGTGTTGATGTTACACAAAAGACGTTTAATGGCTAGCTTGTCCGTTGTCAACGAGGGCGATGGAGACGCCACTGATCCGCCATAACATGACTGAGTTCTGTCTAGAAGAAACGTTTGCGCATCGCGCAGGGGAAGAGGTTTAGTTTTCTCGAACACGTGTCACATCGACTTAGATTCGACTTGACTAACACAAGCAAATGTGGGGCCACAAATATCCCCCATCTGCCGGGGACTTGTGTTGATGTTACACAAAAGACGTTTAATGGCTAGCTTGTCCGTTGTCAACGAGGGCGATGGAGACGCCACTGATCCGCCATAACATGACTGAGTTCTGTCTAGAAGAAACGTTTGCGCATCGCGCAGGGGAAGAGGTTTAGTTTTCTCGAAGCATACGGAAATTACCGAGGCCTTGCGAATGATCACTTTTGAAACAACGTCGCTGATTGCACAACTAAATCTGATTGCCTCCAATCACCAGTCTTGAACGCTCACACCATGAAAGGGCCGTATTAGAACAGAGGTTACGTAGGAAGATATGACAGGAGTAACGTCTGTGGGAAGAGAATGTAGGAATGTGTGATATGGGGTTGAATTTTGGTACTGCATTAGGAATGTGTGATGTGTGGTTGAGTTTGGATACTTTCATGGGAATGTATCATGTGTAGTAGAGTTTGGATATTGCCATATAGATGCATCCTAACCCTAACCCGTAACCCTAACACTAACACTATCGAATATAGGAACAACAGATTTGTTCATCGACAGGAATTGTTTTTCAGATCTGTGTCTCTATCAACCGTTTTAGGCAAGGAGACCTATTGTAATCGTTCGGATTATTATTATTTATTATTCCGCCGTATTTTGTACCAAACATAGCTTCTAAACCAGTGCTGAGAATCGCTTTAAAAAATCACCCAGATGCCCACCAAGGTGAAGATGTTCCCCTTAAAATTCTCAAGGCTCTAGGCCCAATAACAAAGGGCAGATAATTCAAAATTTATCAAAAAAGATCAATTTCCATACCCCCTGGATCTCCAAATCTTCTGGTACAGATCCGGAATCAGAATCCCTACAATTTCAAGTGTAGGACCCATGTAGCTACAAGGCACCGTTTGGCAGCCATATTGGATTGAAGTTTTTGGCCATGTTTTTCACGATTTTCTGATTACTTGTCTTCCAAAATGTGCTGAGCTCGAACCATCAGCTCCAGAGCTTCCACAATTTTCGTGTCCAGGAACTACTCTGCACGATCGTTTCCAAACCAAACTTACCAGGTGAAAACTGAAACGAACTTTTTAAAAAACATTGAGTATATGTGTCTGGCAATTCTGGGATGTTAACGGTATCTACTGTACACCCAAGGACAGGGGAGCTACAGTTCTTTTAACTATTTATAAAGGTACATGACCCCGAGACCCCGACTGTATTTCAGAGATCCGCTCGTGTGTCAGAAACGTGTTCTGGGTGTGTTTTCGACGATTTCTTGCCCTCAAATACTCTTCAAACATCTGTAACTTTGAAACCAACCGTCCGATTTCGACCAAAAGTTGGCTAATTGAGTTCTTGGGTGGACCAGCCAGTAAGGACCATGGAGTCCGACATCGCTGCTTGTGGCTATATTTTATGTTATTTTCGGTTGACAACTTGATTTTCTGAATACATTGTTTGAAATCACTACGTGTGTATTAGCAACGGTATCTGTATAATCACATAACTACATTTTTAATAATCGTTTCTGATTACCAAATTGACCACCTTTACCTGCTGGTGCCCTTGGCCTATATTTGATGAGTGCGAGAGTTTAAGTTTTAGCAATATTCCCGCAATACCACGGCGGGGGACACCAGAAATAGGCTTCTCACCTGGCACCCATGTGGGGACTCGAACCCGGGTCTTCGGTGTGACGAGTGAACGCATCAACCACTAGACTACCCCACCGCCCCCTATTCTTGATGGATTGTTAATCCTGACTGTTATATCTTCTAGAAACATACCCGCACAAACATGAAGCTCTGTGTTATTAAACTTTCTTACACTCTTAGTCCGTTCGTGGATCTAAATATATTTTCAGATCCTGATGTACAGTCATTTGTTCCTTGATGTAACATATGTCAGTGAACTTTTCAATATATTCAAATGAACATACGTCAGGAATTGTCAGCTTATTCTGAATCATTTAACCAGTACACAGGCAATGTTTTTGATGAGACATCATCTAAAGACGTTGACGGCCATATATATTCGCCTTTATCCGTATCACGTCCATTTGCCATTCAAAGATTCTAAAATGCGGTTCAAGATTCCCTATTTTTTTATGAGTGGGTGGGGTGGGTAGGGATAGGACGATTCACCGATGCATCGATACATCGTGATGCATTTAAGTTTGATACAGCTATCGTATCGTGGACTGGTGTATCGATACAAAACCACATACAACCTTTTTTCAAAACAGTTGTATCTTAAATATGTTAAAGTACTTATTTAGATTAAAATACGCAAGTATGATAGAGTGAAGCCCCGTTAGTCCGGACTCCGATAATCCGGATGTCTCGCCTCCCGGGCGATTTCAGCTTGTTACCAATCTATGCCTATTTAATTTGACTCGATAATCCGGAAATTCGGTTTCCGGAACCGGACGGTAAGTAGCTGTCACCAAACAGTAAAATAAACAGTAATTTGCTTCACAGTCCGGACTCTGTAAGTCGTGTTCACGAACCGTAACAACACCGCCCGGCGATGTTTACTTAATTAACTGGCCAACTGGGTTGTTGTTTTAATTAGACATAAAAAGCACCCGACTGAAGATACTGTACATTTACACTTTGATTGACACCACAATACAAAGGCGTGGATGACAAGTGAGCTGTTTTGTGATTGGTTAATGTACTTTGACAGACAGATCCGGTCACGTGGACTAAAAGTGATTTTGCTTTACGACAATGCTGCAAGTCACAAATGTGCTTCGCTAACTTTGCGAAATGTGACCAAATACCACGTCTCATATTCAACCGATGGATGCAGGAATAATTCGGACATTCAAGGCATACTACAATAGATCGCTTGTTAGACATTACCTCACCTGTGCTGAGGAAGGACGTGATCAGACACGTCGGATCAACATGCGGATGTCACTCGGTAAAATTATTGATGTGATGAATTAAGCTTTACATTAAATGCTTATTTGTTTTATCCAGATTCGTGTCGTTTTTGTAATTCTTAGGGAAGCAACTCGGGTCTTGATTCAGTAGTCCGGACTATTCGCAATCCGGACGAATTTACTGAGAAACGCAACCGTCCGGATTAACGAGGCTTCACTACTTGTTTGTTTATTACAATAGTGTTATTGTTATACACAAATACCTTGAAATAAATCATTTTAAATCAGTAATACTGTGCCATTCTTTCAAGGTGTATGTATTGTGATATTTATCGTATCGCAGGTAAAATATCGCGATACGTATCGTATCGTGACATAGTGTATCGTCCCAGCCCTAGGGGATGGGGTGGGGGGTCTGGGACCACTTGCTGGTAGAACAGCAAGTGTAAATCGCACACCTGGCTGTTCTACCAGAAAGTGGCCCCCCCCCCTCGTAAAGAATAGAGAACAGTGACAACAAGAAAAATGATCATTTGTTAAACAGCTTTTTCATTCGGATGTCCAAAACTATGAGACAAATCATCAGAGTTGGTCTGTCGATTTCATGTGACTGTGCACAATTTGGTTTTGTTGCAATTAATAGATATTGTGTTATTGAGCAATTCATGGCGACATATGGCGTTTAGATATGCTTGGTTAGAGTCTGCTGTTGCAACAGAAAGCCTTATCAGCCTGTTCTGGGTTTCACATATTTCAAATACTAACCCTGGATGATATTACGTCTCGGACATTCCATGGTGATAAACTCACTGGACTGGTCCATTCAGCAAGAAGTCGTTGCCACAGATAGCCGTTTTGACATTCACATCTAAACCTTGGGGGTTGTTGGGTAGCCTAGTGGTTAAAGTGTCGCTCGTCACGCCGAAGACCCGGGTTCGATTCCCCACATGGGTTCAATGTGTGAAGCCCATTTCTGGTATCACCCACCGTGATGTAGCTGGAATATTGCTAAAAGCGATGGTAGTATCTAAAGCGGCTAATACTAAACTTACTCTAAACCTAGTGTCCGGGTCCTCGTTGTCTTTGTTTGAGTGGCATTCTGCAAGTTGGTGGTACAGAGATGACAAAACTGTATGGATGATCAACTTGTTTATTTTCACAATAGCAACGTTTCGTATAGATTCTTTTGATATGCTTGGAAACGATATAAGAATCTATATACCGAAACGTCACTATTGTGAAAATAAAAACGTTGATCATCCATTAAAGTTTTGTCATCCCTGTTGTCTTGTCAGGTTTTGGGATAAATATATGCTCGCTATTTATTAAGCATCTTCATGACACCAGATCACTGGCTATATATTCGATACTTGAACTCTTAAATATTTCATAAATCTTAGATGAAATACCTTGATTTCAGTGTCACTCCGATATACGTCATCGACTACGATTCGGGCACTTTCGACTCCACTAATACGCTTTTTCAAACGGGAAGGGCATATTTCACAGATCGCACTGAGTATCACGCGAAAGTGTGCGTTAAGGAGTGTAATTTATGGCAATATTTGATGGTTGAGTCGCTTGGACGTTGGTCCGTTTTCATTGCATTTGTAAAATAGTGTGTTCCCTCCAGCAGTCCTTTCAAAACGTTATAGCGGAGGCATGTGGAGGGCGTTCCCAAGTTTGAACAGCTCAAGGTGCGTCATATGTGTATTTGGTGTGTATCATGTTACTCGGTCACGTTTTCGGGAAAACCAGGGTATCAGTTTACTAACCTATGAATAGTAATTCATAAAGGCGTGCTTTTGAGTCCGAATTGTGCAATGGACCTTACGTTTAACTTCCTTATGATTATGGAAAGGGTTTTGTCGCTTTCATTTGAAGAGCAATGGGGATGTGGGGTACACAATGAATTTGATAAGCTTGCCATCAGAGTTCTGTTCATTTTTGTCTAACACCGTTGTTTTTAAGTTGAAGGGGGCTACCTAAATTATTCGAGTCATCAAACTTTCGACAAAACCGGAAAAAGATGACTTTATCAGGAAATCTCAAGGACCAATCTTTTACCTCGAGTTAACCTTAACACATTAAAATTCGGTGTATAACTGATATAGCTCATACCATCCTACAAAGATATTATCTGCATATTGTCTGCTATGAGATAGGAAGCCCTGAAACTTATCTACACGTTAAGTGCCAGTTTGTTTACCTTGGTGATCAGTGTTAGGATATAGCGAGCAAGGGAAGTAATTAAACTGTGAAAGGGCCCATATCGCCTCCTTGTAAATGGTCAGCTGACAATCTGATGCTAATTAATATCCTGTGACAGCCGTCAGGCCCACGGGATATGCGGATTTGTACTGATTAAAAGACGTCACAATCTCTTTATTCCTCTCACAATATACATGTAAACCACGTGCAAGGCGAACGGTCAAATAAACAGACAAATATCGTATGTAGGTCACTGTTCAGTGCAGTAAAACACAGTCCATTCTTATAGATTATATGAGACTTTAATATGTTTGATATATATTACAAAAAACTACTTATCATCGAATTTTAAGGTACATATGGCATCATTCCTCTAGCCATCATGCCCCTTGCCCCCTTTTGTTACAAGCCACTAATTAGTACCTCTAGTCCCTCAACAGGCTGTTCTGCTAGCTGCCGTCACTCCCCTGTAACTGGATTAACGGTCTACTCCCATTTGTGAGAACTCCCAGTTATGAGACAGTGGAGTAGGTAATTAACAACGAAAACACACCATACTCCCCTGTCTGATAGAATGGATTCACCCTAGCTAATTACTGATTTGATATGTAACTGAATCTTGTGGAGGTAACTTAATGAAACTTTATAAGATATATTGATGAACATACTCAGGTAAATGATTTTAATAATTAAACACTTTGTGTAGGTAACTTCGTGATCAAAGAGACATTAATTTACCTACTCAGATTTACTCCGTCTCCGAAACTACAAGCTATAGGTTTAAGAAATAACTCTGAAATAACTCTGAAATTTACAGTCGAAATGCCCCTTATGCCAAACCCTTTCTACCCGACACAATAATTTTATGGAATGCCCTACCAAATTCCAAAGAGTCATGCAGTCTCAAAGAATTTTGAAACCTAATTACAAAAAAACGAAAACAAGATTTATATTGATCTTAATTATGGCTCTTGTTTTTGTCAAATTTTTTATTGCTGCCTCAGGCTCGGATCTAGCGACCCAAACGCCGATAAGTATAACAGACATTTAATAGACAGTGCATGTTGCTCTTGTGGATATCAACTAGCCATTATAACCTGGATAATTTTTTGAACGGAAACAAAGAATTTACTCCTTGTGTAAACCAGAATATAGTTGAATCCGTCCACGATTATATCATCAAGACACAACCTTCAAATTTTCACAGGGAAATTCTGAAATTAACTCAACCTTCTCGTGATTGATTTATATTCCTACAATAGATTGTTAGACACACACAACTGTAAGTCTCTAATTATGACTACTTGGAGAATAGTTGTATTTGATGTAATCTGTATATATTTATATGTACTTAAAACTATATTTATGCAATAGTCAATATCGATGACGTCACATCCTCCATTTCATTTTATAATTTATGTTGCATGGGAGCGGTGTTAACTTAAGCAGTAATACTTCACCAATCCCAATTCATTTTCATAAATAATAATAAAATATGTTTAAACCAAAATGACTTTCAAACTTCATAATAGTCAATAAAAATGTGTTATCAAAATTAGATATTCTTCTGAATAAATAAAATATTCAATGAACTATGCCTCCTGTGGGTACTGGGCTGGGCTGATCCCACTTTCATTGTAGGGATGTGGAAACACCACCTATGTGCACTGAACCATTAATTAATGTGTCTCACAACTGGGAGTTCTCACAAATGGGAGGACACCGGATTAACTGGTACTAAACTCGTTAGGTCAGGTTTTGGTTGTGAATAGGTGGCTACCGGTACTTAGGGAGATAATAGAGAATCATGCACCCCAACCCCACACACACCTCACACCCCAACCCCACACCCCCTCTCCAATTAAAAACCTTTAAGGGGGTGACAACCATTATTGGCATGAGTATATATTGTTTACAGCGAATGAGTGAGTTTAGTTTTACGCCGCACTCAGCAATATTCCAGCTATATGGCGGCGGTCTGTAAATAATCGAGTCTGGACCAGACAATCCAGTGATCAATAGCATGAGCATCGATCTGCGCAATTGGGAACCGATAACAAGTGTCAACCAAGTCAGCGAGCCTGACCACCCGATCCCGTTAGTCGCCTCTTACGACAAGCATGGGTTACTGAATATCAATTCTAACCCGATATTGTTTACAGAGCGATCTCAGAGGAGCAGACTGATAATGTAGTGTGCTGCCTTTCTTAAGTTAGTTTGCGTGTGCGTGCGTGCGTGCGAGATGGCGCAGAGCCCATCAATGGACTTCACACATTTTACGGTATCGAACCCTGGCTGGTTGGATGACGGACGGCCATTTTTAACCACCCTGTCACATAATAGATATAAGATAATAACACGTATTCACTTAATTAAGCGGGCCTGACGCTTCTCTTTATCGGTAGGGAGTAAAACCCCAAACTTAGCAGTGCGGGGCGAGATGGAAATCGACGTCTTCGCTAACTAAACAATGGATTGAAATTCTAAGATTTTGGCGTAAGCTACGTAGCTGACCAAACTAGACTTATCCATGTAAATTCTTTTAAATTTAAAACTTCGTGGAATAACAAAGTTCTTAAGTTAGTCTCTGCATGGAATCTTCCAGTGTCTAGTCTTTCAACTATTTCCCAATCCGAATTTCAGATAGCAAAGTCTTGTTTATTAATATTTGATGATCGAGAATGGCTTACTCAATTATGGAACGATATAGGCCAGCCAAATGGCATAATGTCAGTACCGAGCCATATGTAAGTTCTACCATGGATCGATATCAACGCAGTCATCTGTAAATTGCATTGTGGGACCCTCCCCTTACATGTAGAGTTAAGAAGGTTTGCTCGTTCCAGGGTTGCTCTAGAAGAGAGAAATTGTCACTGCCGTAATACTCACAGTGTAGAAGACGAGGTTAATTTTCTCGTCGTTTGCCCGTTATGTTCAGACTTAGTTATGAACTTTGGCTGAAAATAATCATCCAGCTCAGACCAGTAACCCAGCTTATCTATCTAATGTCCTCAAGTGAATCATACAAGCCGCTTTCTTCACTTATAACTCAAATGGTTAGACGTAGACACAATATTAAACCCTAGTCGCGTTCTCTCGCCCCCACAGATCACCCCATTCACTCCCTCTTATTTTATGCATCATATAATGTGTATTTTAATGACAATAATTAGTGTCTCGTAGGCCTTGATGGCCGGATGCTCACTTTATGTATATATTTATATATTTTATGTACTTTTATTAATGATTTTATTGTAGAGCATGTGACACTGGAATAAAATATCTTCTACCTATCTATCTACTAATGTACTTTTATCACATGCGTTAGTGAGTGGGGTTTATTCAATGCCTTTTAATGAAGGATTTAGATTGTAAACATGACAAGTAAGTAAAGGTTTCATTAGAAGTAAGCCTACTTTATCTATGTTATCTCCAGCTTCATGTACATCGCGGCGGTAATGAAGGTCTGCCATTGTATTCGTATACCACCGGAATAAGTCGCGTGTAAAGTACCGGACAAAAGAAAATATCCACTGAAGTTTGACGGTAATTTATTTACGGGCGCCAAGTTGTGCCAGCTATGTACCGTTTTGATAACGTTAGTAAGTGTTCGGTCAAATCCACAGTGGAGGTTGAAGTTTGTCGGGTGGTATAGCTCGTGCAACACTTTAAGTGAGTGCGTGAGTTAATTTTTATGCCGCTTTTAGCAATATTCCAGCAATATCACGGCGGAGGACACCCGAAATGGGCTTCACACATTGTACCCATGTGGGGAATCGAACCCGGGCCTTCGGCGTGACGAGCGGACGCTTTAACCACTCGGCTACCCCACCGCCCCCAACACTTTAAGAGTTACAGCAGTTTGAGGATGTATCATGCCTCGTGTGAAAATCACGATAGTTTCACAACAGATCACTACTTTCTTAACACGGAGATTTCAATGTAAAATGTGATTAATATGTATCAGCACAGATAAAAGGTTTGTAGTATTTACATCCTGTTCGTGACTTCATCGAGTTGGTTCTCCAGCAATGAAAATAAGGCAACAATGATTTATATGCAACTGAACCGGGAAAGAGCAAGTTGGGCTCTTCCTTATGACAGTTTAACATAAGGTCAGGGTATTGTGCCGTGGTTATTTCCCGTAATCAGAGTGAGTGAGGGACTCTAGATTTACGCCGATTTTAGCAATATTCTGGCAATATCACGGCGAAGGACACCATAAATGGGCTTCACACATTGTGCCCATGTGGGGAATCGAACCCGGCGAACGCTTTAACCACTAGGCTACTCCAACGCCCCTAACCCTTAATCAGACCAGTGACTGGTATCACGTATACATGACGAAAATATTTATGACCTTGCACAAACAGAATCCACAGCAACCCAGGACCCGGTTGATTGTGTGAAGGTAATACATTTGGCACGTGGTGAGTGCGATGTGACTCGGCATACTAACAGATTTGCCCAACTGCTGACAATGTAAAGGGAAACGGAAAATGTTCATTTGTGTGAGTTTGAGGGTGTTGTGTTGTGAGTGAGTGAGTGAGTATGGTTTTACGCCGCTTTTAGTAATAGGGCCTGTGAGTTTCGCGAGGCGCTTCTCCCGGTATTATTGGTGTGGCGTGGTGAGGCGTGGTGTGGCGTGGTGAGGCGTGGTGTGAATGTCCGGTGGAGCCGGTATGGTGTGAGTGGGGCTGGGTGAATGGATGTGAGTGGGGCTGTGTGGTATGAAGTGAGTGGGGCTGGGAGGGTTGATGTGAGTAGGGTTGGGTGGTGGGATGTGAGTGGGGATGTGAGGGTTGATGTGAGTGGGGCTAGGTGGGTTGGAGTGAATTGGGCTGGGTGGTGGGATGTGAGTGGGGCTGGGAGGGTTGGTGTGAGTGGGGCTGGGTGGGTTGGTGTGAGTGGAGAGTGGTGGGTTGGCGTAAGTGGGGCTGGGTGGTGGGTTGTGAGTGGGGCTGGGTGGGTTGATGTGAGTGGGGCTGTGTGATGGGTTGTGAGTGGTCCTGGGTGGGTTGGTGTGAGTGGGTTGATGTGAGTGGGGCTCGTTGGATGGATGTGAGTGGGACTTGGAGGGTTGATGTGAGTGGGGCTGGGTGGTGGGTTGTGAGTGGTCCTGGGTGGGTTGGTGTGAGTGGGGCTGAGTGGGTTGGTGTGAGTGGGGCTGGGTTGTGGGTTGTGAGTGGGGCTGGGTGGGTTGGTGTGAGTGGGACTGGGTGGGTTGATGTGAGTGGGGCTCGGTGGATGGATGTGAGTGGGACTTGGAGGGTTGATGTGAGTGGGGCTGGGTGGTGGGTTGTGAGTGGTCCTGGGTGGGTTGGTGTGAGTGGGGCTGGGTGGGTTGGTGTGAGTGGGGCTGGTTGGGTTGATGTGAGTAGGGCTCGGTGGATGGATGTGAGTGGGAGCGGGAGGGTTGATGTGAGTGGGGCTGGGTGGTGGGTTGTGAGTGGTCCTGGGTGGGTTGGTGTGAGTGGGGCTGGGTGGTGGGTTGTGAGTGGGGCTGGGTGGGTTGATGTGAGTGGGGCTGGGTGGGTTGATGTGAGTGAGGTTCTGAAGGCCAGGGTGGTGGGATGGGGCGGGATGAGCTAGGTAGGGTAGGTTGGTGCTAGGTAGGGTAGGTTGGTGGGGTGGTCAGATCGGGGTGGGGTGGGTTGAGTGAGGTTGATCGGAGTTGAGCGTAGTGAGTCAGTGAGTGAGTGAGTGAGTGGAATGAGTCATCACGAACACTATAGTTTATGTTTTTACAGACAATATTCAGCAACATATTTGAAATCTTTGTTCGTACCTACTGTCTGCTGTGAATGCAGAACGCCTTTCAGAAAGTGGTCAACATCGGTTGTGTTTGGATGAGTGAGTGAATTTGGTTTTACGGCGGGGGACACCAGAAATGGGCTTCACACACTCTACCCATGTGGGAATCGAACCCAGGTCTTCGGCGTGACGTGAGAACGCTTTAACTACTAGGCTAACCCACCGCCCTGTTATGTTTGGGAGTATATCGGGCGTGACACACAGTACAATAGATCTTGTGTTGTGAAGCATTGTGAGTCCCCGGGGGCATCTCAATTTTTAATCTCATTCTTTAATCCTCGCAACGACACGACGGACTGTGGCGTGATACTGTTTGCTTGTGATATCATGGTTGTTGCGGCAGACATAACACTTACAGTACCCGGACCGGGAAGTTTTCAGCGCGTGTAGAAACTAAAACAACCGTCTGTGATGTGTCAGCTTAACTCACGAAACATTCCTCCATACAGGCAGTTGGTAGTGATAATTTAAAATAAACCTTCCTTGTTTATCACATGCAGAGTAACTAAACCTTTGATATTTCCTTTTTAAATAAGATGTCCAATCTTCTTACCTACGCATGACAAACACATCAGATGAACCATGTAAGTGTGAAGTCTGTATTCGTTGTTAGTGTATTGTCTTCATCATATGACGGAAATACGCAAGTAGTGTTAAATGCTTTGAAAGTATATTCAAGAGAATTAAGGATTTGATATATTTATACTACTTTTAATTAAAACAATGATATGTTACAAAAGGTCAAAAGTACTCGGATATATGTTGAATAATTTAAATGTATTTAATGTAATGATTTTAGATGTCATGCTGATACATATACCGTGAATAAATAGTTAAGCGCCAGCCTATTCCAAAACTAAGATGTGAAGCTGTGGAAATGTTAGGCTAAAATAATTGGGAAGACCAATCCATATTTAGAGAAGGTTCATCTGGTAACTGATTTAGAGATATCATAATCATTTGTATTTACAATTAAAGGAAATACTGTTAAAGATATGATGGCACTGCTTTTTAAAGCAAAATAACTATTCCTATTTTGCTTATACAACACTATTAAACTTAGGTTTCACTTGTCAAAAATGACAATCATGTGACCATATAACAGTCTTTTCTGATTTTCACTTTTCAAAAGAAGGTAACCTTTTTGAGGAAAACAAAATGCATGTTTTCCAAAAGCGCACACATCCTGTTTAAAGTAAAAGATAATTTCCATAATGGTTTTGTTTCTAAAATAAAAGTACTAAACCAAATAATGAAAGGTGTTTTATTCTGAAAGATTTCGTATAAGACAACCTAGATTGGCAAATCATACCGGGTGGCGCTTGACTTTTTATTCACAGTATAGAAAACACCTAGAACACATTGGTGAGGTTAAATAGGGTTTAACGTTTCACAATATTCCGGTAGTGAAATTGTTGTGTGTGTTGGCTACTTGTGCTGGTCCAGTATAACAGTGCTGGCCACCTTAGATACCAAGTCACATTTTATCATTGATATCTCATTCAGATATTGACTATTGTCTTGTCCTCTTAATGTCAGGCGGGCCAATGGGGTAGCCTACTGGTTATAAAGCGTTTCTATATATGTCTAGAAGAAAATACTGTAAAGAAATACTGAAGCCCCAATATAGATGTTGTTAGTCTGTGAATCTTCCAAATTACTTGGTCTTTTTTCCCATTGAAATTAAGTTCTTTGCCTTTTATCAAAATAATATATTTTAAAGACACTAAGCGTCAGTCTTAATGTGCCCATGTCGGGAATCAAACACCTGCTTTTGACCTGACCACGAGAGTACCCCATCATTCCTTGATACAGTTAAAGAATATACATTGGCACATTTATTATACATTCAAGATTGAATCCGGTTTTGTCACCATATATCCTTCAGTTGTTATGTTAGTGACATGATCTGCACACTGATAATTTAAAACTTGTATATGAATAATAATTGTTTGCAATCTTTACCCAATTTAGTTTTCCATTTATTTAGCAATTTACAGTTCCTATTTTCTGGAAATTCTGTACGAAGGTACTTTTAACAGTTCCACCCAATAACAGTAAATCATACAGATAATACGTGTCGGTACTTTGATAGATTAATAAGTACACATTATATTCCATGATATTGGGATGCCAAAATGATTAACATAATTGTATAATGTATAACAAATGAGACAGCAAAATGCAAAAATGAAAACGCATGGGGAACATAAATGCTGTCGGGTAGTCAGCTTTCAATATAATTATCGAAACTGCTTAGTTGTCTAAGTTTATGAACTAATTGCAACTCTAGAAGTTTCTATAATCTACCAAAGAGATGGAATAAAAATAGGTGTACATTATATTCCGTCGGGTAACTGAAATTTGAGAAAACATCCGTATGGGATAATATCTGTATTCCGAATTAAAAAGAGGTCATACCAAGTATGTGCATGTTTACACATTTAAAACAGTATATTACACCGGGAATCATTAATCCATTGTAATCATCATTTTTGAAAGTATAGATAATGAAATTCGTGAAGTTATGATCAGTCGGATAACTCATACAAGTGAGCACTAAATTTAGGGACCTAAAATTAGGCATATATAACAAGTGTACCTTAGGTCAGTTATTTAAACTGTAATGTAATTTCCATTTACAACAAGTATAAACGATATTACCTACTGATCAGAAAGACTTATCAGTACTGACACCGACCCAACACCGACCCAACACCGACCCAACGCCACCAACCCATCGCCCCACCCTAGGCCTACCCCATTCCACACCCTCTCCCTTTCACACACATGCACACACACTCCCTAACATATATATCGCTCTAGCCCATAAACCCGATATCTGAACCTTTCAAACAGACACCATCAGGCCTACCATACAAACGGTGAATAAATCATCAAAACTCATATACACCAAAACAGAACAAAAATCACCAAAATAGGAAAAAACCCTTCTAAAACTGCAACAATATACTCTAAAACCGAAACAAACGCCCTGTAATGGAAAACTCATCGTATCACTCTTGGAGGGGAATACACCGTTATATGACAGAACCATTGAAATACATGTTAAAGTAGTGTCAATCTTGTAACACTTTATTTACCCATTACCAACCATTTACGCATGTACTAAATATATTTCAAACCTAACCCTGGTCATACGAGATTTCAAAGGTATTGAAATGCATGTCCTACAATCACAGCATTTGCATATGTTACACATGCTAGAAAACTCACGAAAACAATGGCCAGATTTACACACCTGTGAAATAGATGTAAATGCAGAGTTGAGTGTTCGTTTATTTTAACACCCCTTTAAACGTGTGTAAATCTGACAGCCAGATGATACGTAGATTTCAAACGTTGTTCATATGGCTGCCGGATGAAACGTCAGTAAATATGGGTAATACAGTCATTTTGTGTGGTGATGGAGCACAGATCAGGAAGAAATGTTTTGCCACTTAAGCGTGGACAGTCTGCTCCCAAACGTAGGAAGCAATATGTAGGTAGAGGAATCTTAACTCATACCTGTGTGCAATTAGACATATGATGGACAATTTGTATGTTGCGTAGAAAAACTGATCTGACTCTGCATTCAGACAATGTGTCAAGACCTGAATTTATATATTTGGGAATGTTAATAAACATAGAATCTTCATATTTGTTTTGTCAATTATTAGCAACAGTGATCATCTACTGATCAATAATGATCACTGAGCCGTGATTCTCTATTATCTATACCAAGTACCGGTAGTTACCTACTCACAACCAACGCCTGACCTAACGAGTTAATTAATAGTAGCAGTTTATCCAGTTACAGGGGAGTGAGTACAGCTAACAGAACAGCCAGGCGAAGTGAGGTGAGGTGAAATTGGGTTTAACGTCGCGCTGGAGAATATGTCGCTCATATGACGACGTGCATGCGTGTGTATGTGTAGGTGCGGCTGCCTGTACTAGCCCAGACTGAAGCTGGTTTTATAGTGCTAGCCCACTGAGATACCACGCTTCAGTGAAGACACATTATACTGACTCCGAGCCGACCAGTCCTTGTTGTACCCATTAATGCCGAAAGCCAAGCGAGGGGCTATAGGTACTAAATAGTAGCTTGTAACAACAGGGGGCTACGGGGACGGGGGCTAGGGGACGGGGACTGGAGGGTGGAGTCGTACATATATGTTTAATATCTGCAGTATACAAATCACCAAATTTGATGAACAGGCTACATAAATTCCCATCATTAAATACAATAAAGGGGTTTTGGAAATGTTTATACACATGTCTTCGTTGGACATTAAACAAGTCTACCAACTGTATGTCAGATAAGAGAAAAGATAAACAAGTATTTGAAATCATGCTAAACATTCACGATAAAACCGCAGATCCACTTAAACCGTAAACTTAATAAAGACGCATACTTTCTGCACCACAGGGTTATTTGTTCATGAAGGACAGATGCGTTGCTCGACTGGTAGGTCATACTGATATGTCTCCAGTTGAATACTAGTATGTGGGACGCCTCATCTAAATCTAGCTAATGCAACGCTACCATTGCGTAAGAGCGAGTGAGTGGGTGAGTTTTTACGCCTCTTTTAGCAATATCCCGTCACTTTCAGAAATGGGCTTCACACTTTGTACCCAATTCAAGTGGGGAATCGAACCAGGGTCTTCGTGTGACGAGCCAACGCTTTAACTACTGGGTTACCCCAGTATCACGACACGACACAAAACTTTTTTCCGATTGTATGAGTGAGTGAGTTTAGTTTTACACCGCTTTTAGCAATATTACGGCAATATCACGGCGAGGGACACCCGAAATGGGCTTCACCCATTGTACCCATGTGGGGAATCGAACCCGGGTCTTCAGCGTGACCAGCGAACGCTTTAACCACTAGGCGTATCATTTAAGGCCAAATGACCAACATTTGAAATGCAGGACTCATTTGGCCTCCAAATTTATTACGCAGGTTATAATGCGAAAGAGCATTTAAGTGACTGGGGCTTGTTATGGCCATTGCTTTGTCCTTTATTTCACATGTCATTGTATCCCAATTGCGTAGATTGATGCTCATGCTGTTGATCACTGGATCGTCTGGTTCAGACTCGGCTATATAAAGATCGCCGCCATATAGAGGAATATATATACTAAACATAAAACCATCCAACCAATCAACTATTCAACCAACCCATCATAATGTCATAGTGCAGGCTCGATTATAAACCAACCACCGTTTTACTGCAGAAATAAATGCTCCCCCTCAAAACAGATTAAAAAAATAAAATAAAAACAACAAGCAAATCTAATCACACAACTTGTAATTAAAACCTCAAATGATATATGCAGATAATGAGTTCAACGACTGAATGTAGAAGACGCCAGACCCCCTTCAACCCCCCAAAGCTTCTAAATACAAGATGATCCACATCAAAGCGTACGCCAGATAGTTTTGATTTTGTGGAGAAGCATGTGCAATGTGAATGACACCCCCTAATACATATGTACAAAACTGATGCCACCCCTAGCATTCAAACCTAAAAGTGGATTTTACATATTGGGTTAAATTTTTACATTTTTTTTTTTAATTATTTTTTTTTATATTCACTTCACTTGGATACACTTTGTATGAAACAATCTGTAGACACAGTTTTGTAATGAAATGATATAATGGGTGGCATGTCACTCTGTTTCAAGTTCCACTGGGGGAAAAAGAGCAAGTAATACATGAAGAAGCATTTGATATCAATATATTTACCCATTTCTGTATGTTACACCCAAACCCGAACTTATCCAGTACCATCGTAATAAAATTCTTGGAGACGGTGTCAAAGGCTTTTTCAAAATCAATCAGGATTAATAGACCTTTTTTTTTATATATTTTAGTTTCGAACATGATGTCGTAGAGGAGTCGGATATTTTCTGTTATACATCTTCCTGGGATGAAACCCGTTTGGTTTTCGTTAATGAGATAATCAAGTGTCTTCTTAATCCTGTTAGTAATACAAGTACTTACAATCTTATACAATACATTAAAGATCACATATACTCTAGGGGGGTACAAATACATAAATCACTAACTGGCATCGCTATAAATGAAACCCCGTCATTAAAACTACTCACTTCGATCTTTAATCAACTTAAATCGACCTTTTTGACAACAGTGCACAATTCTCACCCGCGAACGAAATTTCAACCAATCAGAGCGGCGCGTCTCTGTGACGTCATATGAGGAATAGATATGAGGGTTGATGCAGAATTCATCTACATTTCAGGGGGTAAATTATCTTGTTTATAGGTTTGTATAAACCTGAAATCGTGACAACTGTTGTGGAAAATGAAAGCTATATGTTCTCACAATCTACTGTCATATAATTTTGTCTCCTGCTTTGCCTAGTTTCCGAGTTACAACTTGTTTTCATAGACGATTCTGTCAAAATCGCTTGGTATCGTTAGGCCCTATTTGTATAATGACTGATCCAAATTGATCCCATTTCTGTGTTTTTTTACCTCGATATTTAATCATGTCATGTAAAACTATGACGTCTTTTACGTATGATATTAAAAATTGACATTTGATTTATTTGAATCGGTAAACTAAACAACCCTATTTTGCCATTGCTAGAAGAATCTGAAATTTTACTTAGGTACATTGTAACTAGGTACATACAGTTTTAGCACACAGAAAATGCTTATATGTATTTCTTATGCAACAATGAAGTTCTGTTTGTATTCTCAAAACAGTTTCGGCCCATAAGTTTTCACAATACAGCAATTGTACTCCCTCGTTGTAACGAATGAATGGTTTATTCTCATGAAGATCACGCAATAGTGACAGAGAAAAATACAAATGTACAGATTTGTTTCATGGGAGCATACGTAGTCCGGTTTTCACATAGTTGCTTACTTTTAACAATAGCGCTTTATGCGTACAAGACATGAGGGATATAAATTTATCTAATGATGGATAATTACAATAATAGTTTGGTAGGAATGAATTTCTTACATTACTTAAACATGAACAATATAACATGAAGTGAAGTTCATCTCCTATTGTGTTCTTACACAATGTACATAATCTTTCTTCTTTAATATTATTATACCATCTACCTGTTTCTATTGAAAGTTTAAGGTAACAAGTTATAATAGAGGTAAGCCAAATGCGTACATTTAATGGGAGGTGTAATAGATAACTTTCAAGGTAACCCGTGTTAGGAGGTATAAACCTACACATGTTATTTGTCATCATTCACTTGATGGCCAGTTAATGAATTTATAACAGGTATAATTAGTGGTAACACCACTTAGATGACCCGACAAAGGTTCCCATTTGGCATTTCTTTTGTCTGGAGTAAATATTCAACATTATAAACATCGATCAAAGGATTAACCGATAACACGCTGATTGATTAATTACTTTTGTCTTACACAGCGGATTTGTCAAAATGTAGTGTTTATGTATGTAGATTTACTAATCTATACTGAATACACTCTTTCGTGTCTGTGTCTGCGTAAAAACAACGTCCTTCTTTCAAAGGATTAACCGCCAATACAGTGATTGATTGCTCATTATTGGCTAACTAAATTACAATTTTTTGAAACGATATATCACTTTTTTCGTATACTAGACTGTTAAAAGACACATTACTTGGAACAGCTGCAGATGAATGGCATATCACTCGTTTTTGTGGATATTGATGGATACATTCCTCGAACAAGGTAATAGCCTGACATTGTTCCTATAACTTTAATCTGTTTTAATTTTAATATTTGCATTTTGTTTTTATTCATTTGTCGTAGCATTGAACAGAATCGTTGTTTTCGTCGTGACGTGTAATGAGACATACACTAGGGCGTGTGTGCGAATTATGATTCACATTGGCAAACTATAAACTGTCTAGATATTACCGTCCTGTTATAAATGCTGTAATGCTATAAGTATCAGCAGATCGTCTGCTTTTTATTTAGTTTCAAAATGCATACAAGTATGATAATAAACTAATTAGGATTATAAGACCAAATATATAGACGTATATGGACTAGTATCTACATACTGGTGAGTGCACGTTAACCGGTTGCTTTTAAGTATCGAACTGAGAAAGTGACTCGGTAAGAAGAACGTGTGGTGAAATAGACAAATGAAATTATATAAACAGTTAATTTACTGTCATAAGATATAAAAAGCTCGCGCCTGTGAGATATCAACAAAACATTAGAAAAATAGCTCACACCAAAGCATTCACCGAGTATTCACCGGACAACCCGCTTCCAAGCTGCGCGAACCTATTTCACTGCGCACATGCTATGAGCGCAGCCCAGCTGTTGAAACCCGTTTTCCCCAGAAAAGCCGGGGGAAATTTAGTGAAACGTTTGAACTCCGATTTCGCGCGTTTTTTTTCATCGCGTTATTTTTCAACTTTATAAGTTGAATTTGCATTTTTGACGATTTGTTTCGGTAAGTCCATACCGAAAGGTATCAGAATCTGCAAAGTTGTGTTTTACGGTGACCAGTACACAACGAAGTCAAGATCAATATTTTCGACTGTAGCAAAAATAACGATAATTTTTAAAATGATAAAAATGTAAAAAGCAAAATCAATCTTGAATATATTGTGTTTTAGTTTGGCGACTCCTTTTGTGTATTCCTCATAGCCTAAAGGTCACATGCGACGTAAAACTCCTCTTGCATTTGACTTGAAAGGAGCAATAACTCAATCGAAACCCCATTCATTTTTCAGGATATTTTCATGGTCTATAGAAACATGTATATCTTGTAAACATATGATAGAGAATTTCTTTTTTCTGTATATATTCATAATTTCTTTGCGTTTACTTTCATCGGCTAAACCTCTGCAATTGGCTGAAACTAGATTAATTTTATTATTTGCCCCCTTGATTATCTATTTCTAACTGTAAACCAAAATTTGGTGGAAAGTAGTTGTTGTGTCGAAGTGAAAGATTTTGATTTTAATATAACAAAGGATAGAAAGGTTAAAACAAAGAAATATTACCTTAAAAATTGTTTTTACATTTTGCGTTAGGTGTTGTACTTTTTGCGTTAAAGACATTTTTTACATAGTGCGTTAATATTTTACATATTGCGTTATTTTTTACGTTTTGCGTTAAGTTGTTACATATTGTGTTAGTTTTTACATATTGTCTTGATTTTACATATTGGGGATTGTACAGACCCTAGACTAAGGCTTAGTCTCTGAATATATATTATTTTGATAGTAACAAACAAGCCCATTTATATTGAAAAGGAGCCCTAGGGAGACCAGAGATTCAGCCTGAACCTGAGGAAATCTAGACTTGCTTTATTTAGGGCTTTAGCACTGCAGAGAGAGCTTGGCAGTAGGAAAATTACTGTGGTTCAGGGACTGTGAGACAGACTATACCGACCGCAACACACCTCCCCAGAACAAAATGGGTGATCCCCCCTTAAAATCATCATCATCACACACACCCCGCCCCACCCCCAGCCATAAATTATGAACGGTCCCTTAATATGAATTTTGACTGAATCCTGTGTTTGAAGCAATGTAAAATTGTAAAAGTAAGTTATTGATTAACAATAAACTGAACAGCCATGTAATAACTAATAAAGCACGGCGTCAATCAATAGCCACAATACAGTGCTCCTCGCACACTGCACATAGCTGGAATATTGAACGGCGTTGAACGACCGGCCACCCAAACAAACCAATCGTAGACTACGTGCAAACTACAGCGCATGCCTCATTACAACCAAACGACGTCACGTGGTGTTCACCTTCATGCGCAGTTCAAGCCTGGCGGTTATCAGGGTTGATATTCCCTCAAAGGTAGTCAAGTCTTTTCACAGCACACACCGGATACCCCCTTCAATCCTTTCAACACATTGAATCAAGTCATTCTGGAGTTGGTATGTACCGATACTTTTGACGGTCTAACCTTACACTGATGATGGAATCGCTATCACTTCATACGTTGGGCCCTTTGAAGAGAGCCCGTAATAGTTAGCATATTGCTTTTATCATATTTGACTACAAATCACTTTCATGATCGCGACGATTTAAAATATGTTCAAAATAGTTACAGCGTATGTTAGTGGCACACATGGCGTTATGTTCCACTGATTTATCTATACCTACCCTGAAGATACATTTTCTTCTAATACCGCGGACATATTTGTTCACGTCGGGTATCTCCACTATGCTGTTCCACAAATGCAAGTGTTGTACTTTATACTTTATACTGTGTTCTTTGTACTTTGCAGTTCTGATTTACATAGAATAATCATTATGAGAACATTTACCGGGCAGTGGTGTTATTCCTTAGAGCGTGTAAGTCAATACACTCGTTCGCCAGGTATTCACCTGTACATGAGAATGTGTAACCTCCTAGCTAGATCCAGTTCAACATGCACACACATGAGGGCTGGTATTGGCCTCCCCGAGGGTAGGCTGGTCAATTATCTAGCGGACTAGGCTTACCCGAGGTAATATTCAGGTCGTCGCAAATTGAAAGCAAAGCATATATCGAAGAGATATATGAGATGGTTGTGCACAGTTTTCGAGGACGAGCTGTGCAAACACTTTCAGTCACGCACGTAAATGCCGAAGCCCAGGTAGAGCTTACTTCAGCTACAACAAGGGAACCTATCTGTATCTGTCCTGCCTTCACTAAGTTAATAAATAGGTCATGCAAATGGTGTAGTGAAAAGATTTCTTCGTGATACAGGGACGGGGTGGCGGGGTGGTGGGCGTGTTTTCATTTAAATTATATATCTTTAGTAAAAGAAACCCTAAAGAAACGAAATCATATTAATATTACATAGGTACATCGATATATTTCCTATACACATTTAAGTGCATTCAACAGTTTTCATAAGAGGTCTTAGGTAAAAAGTAAGACAACTGGGCGCCATAATGGATTTTTCTCTCAGTCAGTGAGTTTCCTCTTCCAATATTCAAGGCCGCTGTCTAGTTTGCCACCTGGTTTCATTTAAAGCTTCAGCAGTATTCTGAAATCTGTACATACAAATATTCTATATAAATAAATGTAAGTCACATTTTTAATGGCAGAGTGGTGGTAAAGTCCGGGTCCGAAGACCTCCTTTTGCCGTCAAACAGGTCCTTTTGTGCGCAGGGTAGCCCTTGAAGTCGGCCAAGCCTGAAGGTACGCGGCCATGTATTATTGGGTGGATTGGTTGCGGGACAAAGAAGGGTGGGACATTCAACGTAAATATCGTCATGTCTCAGTACGTATCTCGCCATGTCTTTCTCGATCGGTTGCAATGTTTAGTGTTTGCAATGTCATATGCTCGTGGTGTTTCAGTCTTAAATTAAAACTAACATTCATTTAGTTAGTCATAGTGTTATGATGATGATGATGTGTGTAGTCTTTATTCGCTATATTTTACTGGGGCGGTGGGGTAGCCCAGTGGTTAAAGCGTTCACTCGTCACGCCGAAGACCCGGGTTCGATTCCCCGAATGGGTGCAATGTGTGAAACCCATTTCTGGTGTCCCCCGCCGTGATATTGCTGGAATATTGCTAAAAGCTGCGTAAAACTACACTCACTCACTCACTATATTTGATTATAAATGAGTTCTCCTGCATATTAATCTCCCTTCGGCTCCCTCCAGCAAAAGGGGGTCCTGCGGACCCGTAATCAGAATTTCACCTCATTTATTGAATATAAATATAAATAGATGATGTCTTGTAGTTAGAATTAGAATTGATCTTCAGTAACCCATGCTTGTCGTAAGAGGCGACTAACGGGATCGGGTGGTCAGCCTCGCTGACTTGGCTGACACATGTCATCGTATCCCAGCTCATGCTGTTGATCACTGGATTGTCTTGTCCAGACTGGATTATTCACATATCGCCGCCATATAACTGGCATATTGCTGAGTGCAGCGTAAAGCTAAACTTACTCACTCACTCAGTAAATGCACAATGACGTCTAGAAAGTGGGCACATCCGGGATTAATATCACGGTATGGCACACCAATATTGGGCTTGATACGTCCACGCTGTCAGAGTGTGGCAGCACAAACAATCAGCGATCTAACCCACTCAGCCATCAAGCTTCCATAACACTGGAAACTGACGGCTGGTAGTCTAGTTGTGTTGTGTGCCTCTCTGGCAAGTATAGTGAGTGAGTATGGTTTTACTCCGCTTTTAGCAATATTCCAGCAATATCACGGCGGGGGACACCAGAAATGGGCTTCACACATTGTACCCATGTGGGGAATCAAACGAGCGAACGCTTTAACCACTAGGCTACCCTACCACCCCTCTCTGACACGTCTATATCAGCACGAATACCAGCTATGAATACAATGTCTTTCAGGAAGTGGTAAAATGTAACAACTTAACATGTGCCATATTTGGGATTAAACTTTCTCAGTGAAGTATATACACATTTTCTAGAATTTTATCACCTGAAGAAGGGGCAAGAGGTAGCTCAGAAACGTCGTGTTATACAGTAAAGAAGAAATTGCCATCCATATACTCGTCTTATATATTAACCAACTTCTAAATGTCTCTCAACAATCTCATGTTCTAGAACTTTTAGGGGGAGTCCCATCCGTATTCTGTATTTGTAGCTTTCGGCCATGGGAGTCGTGCCAGTTTACACAAGTCTCACACACCTGTGGTGTTCCGATTAATTGAAATAATCGAAGATTGGTCGCAGTGACCAAACGACCAAGCAGTCGATCACAATTTCTCATGATCGAACATAAACGATTTTGGAACTACTGTTTAAGTCTTTGAAAAACTTTATAATGGAACATATCTTAGAAGTTGCCAGGGCCTGAAAACGTGTTTAATTCTTAGAAAACTCACTTCACTAACTGAAAAGCCATGACTGAATGTTTCTCTAAGACTCAAGGAAGTTTATGTTCATGATATAACAACCTGGATAGGAAAATCTGAAAAATGACGCTAACCAATTTTTGTCAATGGTTGTTCGTTGGTAATGAAGCAATTGTGAGATTTCAACCAATTCCCAACACTATCACACATCAGTCTTACACATTATCACTAATGACGTGGTAGAATTGAGGATAACATAGAAATGCAATTCATTGTCCCTTGTGTCAAATGGTTCTCGAACATGTTGCTCAATTTGTAACTTCCGTCAGAACAATTTCTGTTTCAGGAGTACATCTGTGTTTCTGAGAGTTTCGTAATCAATAACGAATATTGTATTAAGGAAAATACATACATCACCACAAATGTGAAGAATGCATTTAAAACTTTATATGCATACACTATATGCATTCCCTGTAACTAGGATTATTTCAAATATGTGAGGTGAGGTGAAATTGGGTTTAACGTCGTGCTGGTGAATATTTCGCTCATATGACGACGTGCATGCGTGTGTATGTGTATGTGCGGCTGCTTGTACTAGCCCAGACTTAGGCTGGTTTTATAGTGCTTGCCCACTGAGATACCATGCCGCAGTGAAGCATGAACACCCCACTCAGACACATTATACTGACTCCGAGCCGACCAGTCCTTATTGTACCCATTTATGCCGAGCGCCAGGCAGGGACCAACAAGTACCATATTTTAACGTCTTTTGGTATGACGCGGTCGGGGATCGAACACGCGACCTTCCGCTCTCCGGGCGGACGCTCTAACCACTACACCACGGAGGCGGGTATTTCAAATATGTACAAATGTATCGAAAGTTTTAAGGATCTTATTTCATATTAACTACTTTACGACATGAAAATTTGACAGCAAGAAATCAGAAATGCGAAAACAGTAATGGTAATTTATTACAGACAGAAAAACAAATGCATCTGACATTATGAATGAAACCAATTACTTGTAACACATTCTGACCTGATCACTCAGTGACACAGCCGGACGCTATTTTATTATCGTCAACAGGTGTCATTTTTTTATGAGTGATAAATAGTGCTGTTGTATGACCAATTGACGAGGAATTTAACATGTGTTATCTGTGAAATTCACCCCCGCTCCCCTATGAGTCGGAATTAACGAAAACTGGCGATAGAGTGATAATGTATTGAGTGGATTCCGTTGATCTGTGCCATCACAAAGCGAGAGCACAAGAGCAGACAAGTTATCAAGGAGAAGAGAAGAAAGAAGAAAAATATTTTATTATTGTGTCACATGCTAATAAGCAGTACATGATGACACGATTAAAACGTTTACATAGCATCCGGCCATTTGGCCTATGAGACAGATATAAAACACAGTAAAACATTTATGATTGATAAAAATATATATTGCACATGTATCACACGTGCAACATCATACCGATTCTTGCATACATACATACATACATACATACATACATACATACATACATACATACATACATACATACATACATACATACATACATACATACATACATACAAATGTATATACATACATACATACATACATACATACATACATACATACATACATACATACGTACATTCATGCAAGCATTAAATCCACCCACACACTCATCCTTCTGTCCTCATACCCACCTACACTCACAACCACCCACCGACACCCACACCCACCCCATCCCCAGTACTAAGAGAAATATAGTCTCCTCCTACACATACGGTTGACAAGAGCGGCAAGAGGTTTAACCATTGCTCTGTGTTGCAGCATAAACACAGCCTGCTGAACGGCAGGCAGCAGCAGCGAGATAGCAGAGTGAGAAAACTGTAACACAAATCTGAATAGAATGGGCAACTGATATTATTCAACTTCGCAAACACCTGTCAAAAAGGAAACAGAAAACAGAATATGAAATGAAACAGAAAACAGAATATGAAATGATGACCATGTTCGTCATCATGTTAATTGAAGACAAACGCAACAGCTAACGTAAAGGGTGTCCTCCCATTTGCGAGAACTCCCAGTTGTGAGACACATTAATTAATGGTTCAGTGCACATAGGTGGTGCTTCCCCATCCCTACGATGAAAGTGGGAACAGCCCTGTTGCTGAAGAGTACCCGCAAGGGGGCATAGTTCATTAATGAGACACAGAAGACATTGTTCATTGAAGAGCATTTATTGTTTTCAATAAAGAACAAGTTAAATACTGAAATACTGAAAAAGATTATCATTATATTTACACAGAAGAAATAGTTCATTAAATACTTCATTATCATTTTTTATTCACACATTTTGATGATTTGCGTTATTATGATGTTTGTGTGTCATTATAAAACACTTTTTTACATGGGTCCATATTTGGAGATTTTGACACTTTTCGTATTTTCAGCAGTTTGCCGACTGCATCAAGATACTGCATGTGATTTTTCGTTCCATCTGCGAGTTGATCTTTGAGTCTATGTAGGCGATTGTCTATTTCCCTATACACGCGTTTCCTCTATCGAGGGGCGCCTCCCAGGGAGCAGGGCGTATACCAAGGGGAAGGTCGTTATCCCTTTCCTGACATGGAGGATGTACAGCTGGTTCCAGAGGTCGGGACATGTTGTGAACGTGCCGTCCATGTAGATAACTGTTGCGGATCGAAGCACTCGCAGCTGTTCATCTGTTGAGAACACGACCATCTTGTCGTCTTCACCATCGCTGAACAGCAGAAATCTGTTGCCGTCGCATGTGTCCGTCCATGGAGCAGTGAGGTTGACATCGGCTCTGGTCTGAGGAGCTTAGGGGTGGTGTGCCTTCTATGTCGATAGAGAGCACTCTCGACAGAAGGGAAGGAGGGAAGAGTTCAAACAGCAGCTGCATCAAGTTTTGTCACCTCGTCGTTGTAGATGCTCGGCATAGTTGATGTTGGTTCATCCCTTGGTCGCTTTCTCAGGCTGCCCACAAAACGGAGGCGTTAATTTCTCTTTCAAATGATCACGAAGTTACCTACACAAAGTGTTTATTTTTTAAAGCCATTTACCTGAGTAGGTTAATTACTTTATCTTTTAAGCTACCTTCACAAGATTCAGTTAAATAGCTAATCTCTAATTAGCTGGGGTTAATCCATTCTATCAGACAGGGGAGTAAGGTGTGTTTTCTTTGCTACTTACCTTCTCCACTGTCTCACAACTGGGAGTCTCGCAACTGGGAGTTCTCGCAAATGGGAGTAGACCAACGTAAAGTTTTGTTAAATTTAAACCTTTAGCCCTCATGTATATTTGAAAACAACACAAACGTAATATATTTTCCCACATGGACTTTGATCCCCAGCGCCATATTGTGGTTGGTTGGTTGGTTGGTTTGTTGTTTAACGCCATATTGTGGTTGGTTGGTTGGTTTGTTGTTTAACGCCGTGCTCAGCGATATTCCAGCTATATGACGCCCGTCTGTAAATAATCGAGTCTGGACCAGACAATCCAGTGATCAACACCATGAGCATCGATCTACACAATTGGGATACGATGACGTGTCAAGCAAGTCAGCGAGCCTGACCACCCGATCCCGCCTCTTACGACAAGCATGGGTTACTGAAGATCAATTCTAACCCGGATCTTCACGGGTAAAACCAACATTGACTCAGCTGAAGTGAAAGACGTTTACATTTCTCATCGAAGAGAAGAGAAAATGTTACATCTACATGTATGTCGAACATACAACGATCTGATTCTCATTCAATATATACGTATCCGGGGGCGGTAGGGTAGCCTAGTTGTAAAGGCACTCGCTCGTCATGCTGAAGACCCGGGCTCGATTCCCCTTATGGGTATAATGTGTTTAGATTTCTCGTGATCGTGTTGGAATATTGCTTAAAGCGGCGTAAAACCCTACTCACTCGCTATATATACCAGCTTTGTAGTTAGATTCTTGAGTACGACCTTCATTGCCTTGAGGGTCGGTGGGATAGCCTTGTGTTTAAAGCGTTCTCCAGTTACGCCGAAAACCCGGGTTCGAATCCCCACATGGGTACAATGTGTGAAGCTAATTTTTGGTGTACCCCGCCGTGATATTTCTGTATATATTGCTAAAAGCGGCGTAAAACCACACTCACTCACTCATTGCCTTGGTCGCCGTGAATAGCTGCAAAATTGCTGATGCGGCTTTAAGCAATAGTCACTCACTCACCCATTGCCTTGTGAATAGATCGTGTTCCCACACAGCCGAAGGTCAGTGGTTTGACCGCCGGCCTGGTCCAGAAATGTCCCCTGGCTGAGTAGTCAAATACAAAGACTGATCAGCCCGGGGGTGACTACACTGAGAGTGGGTTATGCTTCTTGACCCGGTATCTCTACCCCTACCCTGACACCCCATAAGTAAACACTCTAGCAAAGTTCATTCAACCCCCCCACTCGTGTTCCAGCATCACGTGATTTACAGATAGGAGACGTTAGTGTTGCCAGGGGTCAACCTTTATGGTAGGAATGTTGATGTGTCGAGACAGATTACTTAGCATCCACGATTGGCTCTGGTTTACTGTGGTAGGTTATCGTAAGCGAACACACGTGGACATATACATTATCGTTGGTGTAAGTATGCTTATTAATATTTACAGGCATGTATACAGTATACAAGTATATAAGATCTGTGATTGGAGAGAGTGAGTCAGTTTAGTTTATTGCCGCTTTTAGCAATATTCAGCAATATCACGGCGGGGGACACCAGAAATGGGCTTCACACATTGTGCCCATGTGGGGATTCGAACGCGGGTTTTCGACGTGACGAGTGGATGCTTTAACCACTAGGCTACCCCTACGCCCCTCAAATCTGTGATTGGACTGTTACTGGTGTGGTGTGTTGTGGCCTAGTGTTATGTGTGGTGTTGTGTTCTGTGGTAAGTATTGTATTGTGTTGTGTGGTGTGGTGTATGGTACCGGTGTTCTATATGTTGTGCGTTGAGTTGCGTTGCATTGCGTTACGGTGCTTTGCGGTGTGGAGCGGAAATATCGTAATTGAGTCATCTTAGGAATCTGTATAAACCGTTATGTTTGTTCTGACCTATTTGATAAGCATATCTCCGATTACTACACAATGCCATTTAGAAAGCTGTGAAATGTAACATATGATATATTTGGGATTACACTTTCTTAGTAGGTGGGTTCGAATCCCGGATGGGACTCAACCCAACAAAAGTACTAGAATCTGTACTTTACTAGGAAAGTGTAATCCCAAATATAACATATCTCTGATGTCAAACATTCGTATTCTTTTATTGGTAGATATGAGCTCGATAGCAAATTGAAAACTATTTATTAGAAACAATATTTGAAATCGTTCGTCCCCCCAAAATCGCATGTTCGATGTCATCTCATCTGTTTTCAAATGACGCCTTGAGGTTTATGCCAACGTGTAATGTCACCAAAATTGTAGAATATAATATATGATTCATGAAAATTCACTAAATTAGTCCCAATTTCAAGAGTTATGGTTAATTATTTTTTACATTGAACCACACAAATCCCGTATCATATTCCATACGGAAAACAAACTTGGCGCTCTTCATTGTTATCTTAACAATTTACACCACTTTCATCTAAAATCCTTGTCGAAAGTTAACGAAAATCTCGTTTGACGAGTGCATACTTCTCAGTATCTCCCAAAACCATTTATACCAATTTATTGTTGGGTTCGATTGCAAGAAATAAAACTTATTTGCACTTAGTTCAGCCTTAGGCAGGAACTTTGAATCCCAAACAAAAGTATGAAATTGGGGTTTTGAAAATTAATGATTTAGAACATCATTGTAACCAAAACATTCTATATCTGATAAGATTACATTATATATATACATGTATGTCATGACTTGAACAGACACAGTCATTGACCGTGTAGTCACTGCTCTGAGTCACAAGCCAGTTCCACATCTTTCTGTTTCCAAGATGAAGTCTGTGTTCTTTGAACAGCAAAATACTAACATGCACTAGGTGCAAACTGGTTTAAATACGTGTAAAGATTGCAATTTGATTGACACACTTCAATCGATGAGAAAACAGAAATGAATACCTGTAGACGAGAGGTTTTTCTTCATCCCATCGGCCCAAGAAATCCAGTTACGATATATATACTGGACAAAATAAGTTAGGGATATTGGTATTTTTATGATTTATATTTTATCAGTGTGTCAATGAATAAATAGATCATTATTCATTATTTCAAAATTTGCATATATCCCTAACTATTTTTGTCCAGTATACTTTTTGTCCCGTTTTCAGTGTACGATAGGTCCTCAATCAGAAAAAAAGGTTTTCATGTCGTTTTTGTAACGAGAGTCAAAGTTACTGTTAATTGGGTGGTTGTGAGCAGAGAAATTTAACCGATATTTTTCTAACTTGCAGAATTCTCTGTTTGAGGCACATTAACTACTTAAAGTTTATATGTTTAGGAAATTGAGCATGTATGCATACCATACACCATTCGAATGGTATGTCAATACAACTTGGTAATAGTTACTGCAAGTTATATTTGAGTATGCCATTATGCTACTCTCGAGTAGAGAGTTGGTTCGACACTAACATTGAGAGGCGCTGTTGTATAACTACTATCTGTATTTACACGGTGTTATCTCTGTATCCATGGTAACAGCTGAGAGTCAGTACCCCTCTATTGACTACTTACTGATAATAGTGGCTTTAGAGTGTTATAAACTACAAATGTCGTTTTCGGGCTGAACAGAAAGAAAAATCTTCTTCCCCCTTATTTCGTCAAACGGTGAATGAAATCAACTAGACATGCAATCATAAATATTTGGTTAATATACCCAAAATACTTTCCTTCAGATTACATGACTAGTGACTGTGCACATGACTAGTTTCTCTCGTTTACATGCACTGTTTTGTCACACACATCAGGGGCGGATACAGCTTTTTGAGAAAGGGGGGGGTGTGTGTGTGTGTGTGTGTGTGTGCACACTATTGAGAAAAGGAGGGGTGCACACTTCATTTATACCCGAGTTTCAATACCCTATGCACATTTCACTACTTAATGCGTCCGGGGAGGTGGGGAGGTGGGGGAAGTGAAATTGGGTTTAACCTCGTGCTTGAGAATATTTCACTCATATGACGACATGCATGCGTGTGTATGTGTATGTGCGGCTGCTTGTACTAGCCCAGACTTAAGCTGGTTTTATAGTGCTAGCCCACTGAGATACCACGCCGCAGTGTAGCATGAATACCCCACTCAGACACATTATACTGACTCCGAGCCGACCAGTCCTTATTGTACCCATTAATGCCGAGCGCCAGGCAGGGACCAACAAGTACCACATTTTAACGTCTTTTGGTATGACGCGGTCGGGGATCCAACCCGCGACCTTCCGCTCTCCGGGCGGACGCTCTAACCACTACACCACGGATGCGGTCGGGGGGCGGTGGGGAAGCCTAATGGCTAAGGCGTTCGCTCGTCACGCCGAAAACCCGGGTTCGATTCCACACATGGGTACAATGTGTGAAACCCATTTCTGGTGTCCCCCGCTGTGGTATTGCTGGAATATTGCTTAAAGCGGCGTAAAACCAAACTCACTCACTCACTTAATGCGTCCGTCATGCACCGTGGGTTAATAACACCTTCGCATAATGTTCATTCTGTATCAGTGAGTGAGTGAGTGAGTTTAGTTTTACGCCGCTTTTAGCAATATTCCAGCAATATCACCGCGGGGGACACCACAAATGGGCTTCACACATTGTACCCATGTGGGGAATCGAACCCGGGCCTTCGGCGTGACGAGCCAACGCTTTAACCACTAGGCTACCCCACCGCCCCTCATTCTGTATCAAGTAATCAAAGTATATACACAGCAAACGTACACCAGGATGCTGCAGTTAAGTAGTATATTAGTTTTCATTTTCAAACTGACCATACTGGTAGATCGATCCAAGTGCAAACTACATTTGGCCGTTTTGCTTAAACGCTGAAATTTTGATGACACATAATCAGTGTAACGGAGTGAACGCGTTAGAGGGTAAATTCTTCGCAATGAATTATGTATACATCGCGTGACTATACTAACACATTCATCTTTTATTGAAACCCGCTGAGCCGGTTATATATTGACTAATACTCTGCGATTCACGTTCCATGGATCCGGGCACAATACTAGACTCAGGGATATTTTTAATAGAATTACTAGACATAACGCTGACGTTTCAGAGCACACTGAAATATCATATTGGCTCGAACACCGGACGTCTTTACTTGAAATTTATGTTGCATGGATATTTGACATGAGAGTAGCGTCCCCTGATCATGTCCTTGACCCTTTGAAAAAAACGAGGCTAACTTTCTTCCCACCAGCAATAGGAAAGAGAAGCCAGGTTGTATGTACAACATACTTTGCCCATGAAACCTTAATAAGGAGACAAAATACACGAAGTCTTGTATTTCCCTTTCACAAGGGGCTCTAATGTAAGTGTGCACCTTGGCAGTCAGAACAATGGCGTCAAAAGTATGCCCTTGAGGCACTGCTCTCTTTCTCTTGAAAAAGAAACCTGATCGAACTCGTCAGTAATAGTAACTTCAACAAACTGTGGACTGTTGACGTTTAGTTTTAAACGGAATTTTATAATTCAAGTGTTGAATATTTTGATCGACTGGGTGTCATGGCGATCCAGAGACGAAACGACAGGGTATTTTTGTATTCAGTTTATGATGCTGATTGACGTTTTAGTATTCAAATATAGGATGACATCTACCATAGGCGGATCAAGGAATTTTCAAAGTGTGTGTGTGTGTGTGTGTGTGTGTGTGTGTGTGTGTGTGTGTGTGTGTGTGTGTGTGTGTGTGTGTGTTTTCGAAACCCCTAAATCGTCAACAGGTGGTGCAAGTTTACATTTAAGGGTATGACGTTCATGATCGATACGTTAACATTCACATTCGCATCTCTACAAGACAAGTAAATGTTGATTTTTGTATTTGAAATGACTGAGAATCAACTGTCATTGATCAAACTGTGATGAATCCCATCCTGGCGAACTGCATCACCCCGTAAGACTAAAAGGAATTGGGCTGCGGTTGAACCGGAGAAGATGCGGTTAGAATTGATCTTCAGTAACCCATGCTTGTCGTTAGAGGCGACTAACGGGATCGGGTGGTCAGGCTCGCCGACTTGGTTGACCGTTTGGGTAGATCGACCCTCATGCTGTTGATCACTTGATTGTCTGATCCAGACTCGATTATTTACAGACCACCGCATATAGATGGAATATTGCTGAGTGCAGCCTAAAACTAAACTCACACAGGCCCACTGTACACGGCCCTCCTGCTCCAGCATACCCACCCACACCCACCCACCCACCACGCATACTGTCCTCAAACAACCACTGCCCCACTCTACACCCTCATGTTTGTGTTTTGACTTGACAGCATGGCTAATACAGCTTTAATATAAACTGACGTTCAAAAGAAAGTACACACCTGATGCGTTGGTACAATGTTTTCCTGAAAACAGCGTAATATTTTGAAAAGTGTTTTGATTGCGACTCTCAAGTCACAAAAATTGTGTACCTGTTGCAATAACACCATAGATATCGTACCCAATTGGAACATTGCTAGCAAAATATTTACGTTGTTTTGATAGTCTCAAAGCACCAAGTGTGTACTTTCTTTTGCACATCAGTATATAATCTGGGCTTCCACTTGTCCATCCACCCTTTTATGTGTATCCTTCTAATTATAAATACGTGGAAAGACTCTAAGGGTCAATGTTCATATCTAAAATATTGTTTCTGTTTGTTGCAGAGTCTGGGGTCGGGACTTCACCCACAAACTGAAGAGCCATGATGCCGGTACAGTTTTCGAAAGGCCGGGTGCTGCTGGCTTTTGTGCTGATGTCTTTTATGGTGTTTGCAATGTTCAAATGGACCAATCTCAAGAACATCCAGATTGTCTACATGAATAGTGGAGGTTCCCAGGAAAATGTACCAGCACCTGCCCAGACAGCAACGCCTGCTGTGATATCAGTAAGTAGCCTAGGTTTTCTCATTTGATAAGTTTAAGTTGAATCATAATATCAACCACTGGATTTCCTACCCAGGAATCGAGGATTCACATGTCATACACATGGAGCTGGCATGGTTCTGTTACATATGACATGGAATATTAATGGATGATTACTGCAGTTTGTTGAATAATTATGTCTTTCAGGTTCCTCGATTCCATTAATTTAACGCCTTGTGGTTTACCAGCAACCCAAGAGGGGCGTCCATCAGATTAGTGGCCTACCTCAATTTAGGCTTTACCTCGACAGTAAACTGCCAGGGGCTGAATTTCTGATCAGATCGGTGAAAACGTCACCTCAGCTCACTTCAGGGAGTGTTTCCACTGTCCCCTATTTCTTTCAGAATCCAGTGCCAGGAGGACAACCCATGCCCACACTGCAGGTGTTGAAGACATTAGACAGACGGCAGCTGTCACAGATATACCACAAGTAAGGTCATGTCCACGAATGATTCGATTTAAAACAAATTCCAAAATCTAAACGGCAGAGCTCAAGATAAGATTTAGCTCATGTGGGTACTGTACCCACTGTATTGTTTTGGAGTGGGTATTATGAATGTTGAGTGGGTATTTCATTTTCGGTTACCCACTGCTTTCAAATATGTGCGTATTTCAGTCATTTTACTCACCTAAGTATTACGTCATTGAGTAAGTTTACTAAACAGGTATGTTCTGCCTTATGTCATACCTAATCAAAACTAACTTAAATATAATGGAAATGATTTCATAAAAAATCACTCATCCTATACTGACAGTACAACACTTGTCCTATACTAACAGTACAACTTGATAGCAATCGATGTCTTCATTACGCAAGCAATTTTTATAAATATATTCCGTACGCATTTGTTTTAAACTTTTTGCGTATCTAACATTTTAAATGCGTAATTGGTAGCAACAAATATTTTTCAACGCGTAAATGGAAATTTTCTATGCCTATTTTACCCGTATATACGCAGCTTATCTGGGCCTCATCTAAACGAGTATATCAGTATATCTAAAAAAGAGCTTGCCTGTGTGTATGTGCTTCTTCGTGTCAGTTATAACCCGAACTTCAAATGGGTTACAGGAAATGTATACTGTTTCTCACTAATATAATAGGCCCGTCAGACCGTGGAGACAGGATCTTTGCCACCACCTATTGTTCACAATGTGTGATACAGTCACCCATGATGATTGGCTTAAACATAGACGTCACCAGGGGTCATCTCAAAAACTTTTATTCAAATATCCACAACATCAAACTGAATCACATAAATATCAATTTACATGCCATTTCATTTAGTATCAATAATGTTCAGTGCATAAACACAGCTATAATATTAATGTTTAGCCATCTTAGCGACCATTCATAATTTATGGGTGGAGGTGTGGGTGGGTGTAGATTGGGTGGCAATGATGAATTTTATGGAGAAGCATGTACAAAGTAAGTGACAAACACACACCCCCCACCACCCCCACCCCAATGTCATGTACATGATCAATTACCACCACTTCCACATGTAAAATTTCTGAATATTTGTATGTACAAAATTGCTGCATCCCCCTTCCCCATATATAAGTACCCCCCATGCCAACCTGTGCATTTGCCATTTTGCAATGGAGCATTTTGCCATACAACTCTTTATATGGTATCATATAATAACTGATCACTTATTGAACAGTGAAATAATACTAATTCTTTCGTTTAATTATTTTCATATTCACCAAGTTAGTTAACATATCTCAGGTCATGACACTAATTGCTAAGTGAAATATGTTCACCATTTAGTGAGATTTTGACACCACCCCTGTGCTTAAAGAAGAAGAATGACAATTATTATGGATATACAGCTTCTTGTATTCTGTGGAGGCGACATTTCCACATAGATTCTAATGTCGTTGTCAAGCAGGTGATACATGAGTAACAAATTGAGAGAGTATGTACATGAGTTGTTATTACAGTAGATAGGAAATGAGTTGTTTATACAATAAATGAGGTTGATGTACAACGCTTGTATAACAGATTGAGTAAGTTGATAGGAAGCCAGTAGGGTGACATACTAGGACTGAAGTAGAGCTTATACAACTAATAGGAAGCCAGGAATTCATCGACTCAACTTCTAAAATGCCCATCAAAGAAACCCCTGTGCTTGTATGAACATTTTAAAACTAATGCAGACAGATAGACAGACAGATATTTTATTTCAGTCTCACCTCACATAAAATACATATATAAATATATTTATAAAATATAGCATATAAGTGAGCCACCCTTTAAGGGTTGTGAGAGACTAATGTATTAATACATTAATAATACTAAATAATACATAATTATATAGGTACATACAGTGTAAAATCTATCCGTATAAAATATGTTTTCTTCTTTGCAAGATATAAAAGCAGGTTTTGGCACTGAAATATACATGGTGTTTAAAAAGTAAAACTAATTTATCATCATCACAAAGATCTAAGAAGTTGGGATAGCTAAAACAGACATTTTCATATAAACTTTCACGCAAATCATCATACATAGGGCAATACAACAGAACGTGTCTTTCATCCTCAACACTCTCACTGCACTGAAAACATACCCTCTCATTCACATTGCATGTTAATCCTTGGTGGCCTGGTGGCAATGTGAGGATGCACCTGTAATCATACCTGGAATGCCACAGGGAAGCCTGCAGTTACATGATACCATTTGAAATGTTACAACTCCATACCAGGCTCATTAAATATTTGTTCGTTGCCATGGAAACGATTCTCCTTTAAGTAAGAAAATATGAATTTTTAACAAATGTATTAATTTAATCAGGTAAACGCATCCCTTTTTGCGTTAGATATGAATATTTTAAATTTTAATGAATTTGAAAAGGTAGTGGAAATTGACAGTAAAGCTAGTGGGTTTGGTTGACAAACCTTCCAATATAGGACAGAATATTCTGATGCTGAAATGCAGTCATTTAGCTGCAAGAACAAATGAGAGCTACATGTTGTCTTGTTAAGGTTGAATGCCTTTGTAGGTTTTTAACAGTGGAGGATAACGGTAATTGTTAAGTGTTTTATAACCGTTTTAACAAGCAAGTTACTTATTGTCATAACATATAGACACGTGAAGATCCGAGTTAGAATTGGTCTTGCTTGTTGTAAGAGGCGACTAACGGGATCGGGTGGTCAGACTCGCTTATTTGGTTGACAGTTGTCATCATGTCCACATTGCAAAGATCGATGCTCATGATGTGATTCACTTGATCGTCAGGTCAAGACTTGATTATTAGCAGACTGTCGCCATATAATTGGAATATTGCCGAGGGCAGTTTCAATATTAATATTTAATTATTTTTTTCCAGTTATGTCAACAGCGTTCAGTTTTCGTGTAAGAAGATGGTCAGGCGAGGCAACGTCGGTGACGGTGGCTGGAACGTTTGTGAAGACCCTCCATATAACATCAAGACACCCTGCAATATTTACTCCTTTGGGTAGGTCTGGTCGATGCCTCGTTGCCATAGCAACAGTATCCTCACAGAGATTGTTCATCGATTGGCTACATACACGCGAAACCCGTTTACCTTGATCGATACATGTCTTGTCTTGGGTCTCAGGTTGATCGTTTCCACGTCTGCTTCTGTTGCTGAGTACTTGAGAATCTACAGTCTTGTACCCCCACCCCATACCTTCCCCCACCCCATACCTGAATATCAATGTCTCAGACGTTAACTACCCAACCATAACCCTAACACTTGTTTCGTGTTTTGTGCTGGAGGCAGACAACTAGGATTATTGTACAGTACCATATACATGTCTATCGTTTATCTCGGAAAACGCTAACTACTTTATATAACTCCTTTATCTTACCACTTTTTGATTACTGCTGTCATATATGGGATAATTGTACGATTGAACAGGCGATTTTACTGGAAAATTTACACTTAGACGCATTAAGAACTATATGCGGTGCGGTTCGTGGCACCAGTCTTGATAAAATATACAAGGAAACTAATTATAGCACACTGAAACAAAGACGATATCGCTCTAAACTTATAACTTTCTATAAAATGTATCATCGTCTGACTCCTGATTATCTGAATGATCTTGTACCAGGTAGAGTATTTCAACAAAGCAACTATAATCTTAGAGATAGTACTTCCATTCAAACTACTATTTACTGTAGAACACAAAGATATTCTCAGTCATTTTTACCGAGCGCGATTATGTCGTGGAATTCATTGCCCGATGGAGCTGTAAACGCTATTTCCGTGAGGCAGTTTAAAACCATGATAAATCCAACAGAAACTGACAACTACTTTGATTTAAATTTTGGGACTAGATTTTGTCAAATCATCCATTGTCGCCTCAAGCTCGGCTGTAGTGATCTGAACGCAGACAGATATAATCGACATATATCAGTAACAGCTAAGTGTTCATGTGGTCATTATAACGAAGACGTCATTCACTACCATTTTACATGTCGGAACTATCAAAATTTAAGAACAACGGTGTATTTTTATATTCAAGGATACGATGTGAAAACTACCTTATACGGTAACGGCGCATTGGATAACTCAACAAATTGTGACATTCTAAACTCATTACACCAGTTCGTTTCTAAAAGTAAGCGCTTCCAGTGATTATCACCTCTACATATACATGTATATTCAACGCAAGACAAGATTTATATAACTTGATTTTCTGCGGCAGCTCTTTTCGTTGCTAGGCACAACCAACACCATAACCAAATATTTATTATTCAATCATTTTTCTGAGTGCAATTTTGTTTCAGTAGTATTCTTTTCTTGTCGGACTATTTCAAATATGTATCCAGCAATATTGGAACCGTGTACTAGAGCGGCGTTTATATAAGCCACTTGGCTTGTTCGCCTATCCAGGTTTCTGTATTGACGGAATAAAATTATGTTTAAACCATACATGTCGTCTCGCCGCATTGATTTGCACGGCAACCGACACACAAAGCCCATAAACAGTGAATAGGTCCTTTCAACGACACAGTGGTGAGGCCATTGGGACTCGCATACTCAAGTGAATGGAGAGGACCGAGTGAACTTGTTGGACAGGGTGTGTCAGCTCAAGCTGGTACTGTCAACCATGAATCATATTTAAAGTTATAACAGAAAAATAGACAATTGCCGCTGCAAAATATGGTTGGTATAATAAATCATGTTTGGTAAATACCAAGCAATAATATTTCAATGCTATTATTCCAGAGACTTTCTGAACATTTGCGTAAAAATATTTTACTTTTTTGCATTTTTACAGCTAATATTTTGATTATATATTTCAACGAATCACTGATTTCATTGTTTTCTGCTCATGTGAGTGAGTGAGTGTGTGAGTGAGTGAGTGAGTGAGTGAGTGAGAGAGTTAGTTTTAGGCCGCTTTTAGCAATATCATCTTCTTTAATGAGCTTCACACATTGTACCTATGTGGGGAATCGAACCGGGTCTTTGGCTTAACGGGCGAACGCTTTAACCACTAGGCTACCAGACCTTGTTCTGAAAGGAGACACAGTGGATGAAAACTGTACAATATATACAATAATTGATTAATCAGTGTTGGAATTTGCAATGCATTATGTCCATAGAAGTGCGGTTCGATACCTTAATCTTAAGGACAATTAATCTAAAGGATAATTTATTTGTTATGAAAAGATCGAATTTGTTGATAACAGATCAAGGACTGATGTTTATTCAAAAGGCATACTTTGAATATGTTCTGCTGTAGATTTTTGGGCTGTATAATTTGTACCTGACTGTGTCTAGTAAAATCTGGAGTTTGACAGAAATAAATGAATTGTTGACAAATTCACGAAAATACGACCCCCACCTCATCTTTCATATATAGATTATAAATGGTAAGATATGGTAAAATGTAGTAAATTATGGTAAGATATGGTAAAAATTAGTCCCCAGAGGTCTGCGAGTGGTTGTCCTCAGAATCGAAGGACCAAGTAGATCAGCCAGTTATAATTATGGAACAGCTACCTGATGGAGACTAGACAGTTTAGCTAGTAGACACAGATGGAAAATCATATATTGTAGTAATTAAAAGTATGAACCTAAATATTTTTGTAAATAAAACGCGTTGGAACTGTAGTATTTGAAGCAGACCAGAATCCATTCCCTATCAAGATGTACAAACAGCATGTAGATATGGAAGCATATTTTGGGTTGGTACACTTCAGATCTTGTTTGATTATGTCAGATTGTCGTGAGTGAGTGAGAGAATGGGTTTTCGCCGCTTTTTGCAATATTCCAGCACTATCGCGGCAGGGACACCAGATATGGGCTTCACACATTGTACCCAATCGGGGAATCGAACCCGGGTCTTTGGCGTGACAGGATAACGCTTTAACCACCAGGCTACCTGCAGCCCTTATCAGATTGTAAGATTACCTTTGATACTGTGATATCTATTTCATAGTTATTGTTCCCTTTCAGGATCAATTACGACTGGAGTTTCGACGATGCAGTAGCTACAGCCTACGGCTGCCATATCCACTCGTATGATCCAAGGTACGTTTGTCAAGTACTTCAGTTGCTCTTGTATTGTTAGTGAGTGAGTTTAGTTTTAGGTAGCTTTTTAGCAATTTTCAAGCAATATCAGAAATGGTCTTCCCACATTGTACCAGTATGGAGAATCGAACCCTGGCCTTTGGCGTGACGAGGGAACGCTTTAACCACAAAGCTATTCCTCCAGATCCGCCCTTCTTGTTTTGTGTAGCAGGTAATGATCATCCCTCATTCCACAAAGTGACGACAGCCTTGGAATGGGATCACTCTTTGTAAAGGAATGGAACTCACGGTCGTCAGGAATTAAATTACTGATATCATTAAAACATGAATTTGTTTATATCTTTAAATATCATTCTGATATGATTAATTCAGTTTAAGACAACAACATCTCTTCACAAGATATCCTTTATCACATCACCATGTCACGATGTGATGTCACGAAATGTAGATATTTATCATGATCTGTATTTGAAATATCTACAATTAGATCCAAATATCCATAAATATCTCTGTTTGAGATATCTTTAATGCATTTAAGATATCTTCAATTCGATTCAATTTTCTCTGATTTAATTTAGGAAATCTTAAAAACAAATGAAAATATCAGCAATTTCGAAATAAATGTGAAACATCTGCCATATGTATATGCAGGCATTACACAAGAGACCTAAATTGAATCTTAACATGTTCCGGATGCCTTGGGATAAAGGACTGACACCTTACAGAACCTGTTTCCGATGTTAAAGCAAATACTCCCACTTGTAGATGCGTTGGGACTTGTTCTCCTTTGGGGTTCATTAAGGCGATTATGCTCATGGCTTGCTAACAGTTGTTGCTCTGGCAACCATAAGTATTGATCTTATATATTAAGACCAGGGTGCCCCTGTACAAAACAGGGGCGGTGGGGTAGCCTAGTGGTTAAAGCGTTGGCTCGTCACGCCGAAGACCAGGGTTCGAATCCCCACATGGGTACAATTTGTGAAGCCCATTTCTGGTGTCCCCCGCCGTGATGTTGCTGGAATATTGCTTAAAGCGGCGTAAAACCTTATTCAGTCAGTCAATTGTACAAGACAACCTTAGAGTTACGATCACCAACCTAATCACTAGCAACTGAGTAAATAAGAATATTTTACCTGCATGCGTTTGTTATGCAATACTGGCATAGTATTCGATAATGTAGATTAACGCTTAGTCCCTGAAAATATAATTTTGATTGTAACAAATAAACCCTTTCAAATTGAAAAGGAACCCTAGGGAAACCATAGCCAGAACCTGAGGAAATCTAGATTTGCTTCATTTAGAGCTTTATCACTGCAGGGAGGGCTATAGTCTCTCGTACAGACCCTGAAGCAAATATATCCAAGAAAGCCCACACAAGTCTAGAAAATGTGGCAAGTCTAGATTTCCTCAGCTTCAGGAAAATGAAGAAAGTCTCAGGGCTCCTTTTCATTATATATATTTTTTTACTATGAACTTTTTTTCAGTAAAATATGTTCATTTCAGAGACTAGTTGTTAGTCTAGGAGGGCTATGTTGTAGGGAAATAATGTGGTTCAGGGACTGCGAGGCAGACTGTCAATTATGCTTCTCTAACTCTATTCACAACAGTATTACATGTAATGCTTATACAGTTTACCAGAATTATCAATGTGTTGTAAATGTTTAGTTACACGAGGATATCGTTACCATCAGCATACTGACTCCAAGAACTCACAGGCGTTATGCTTCTCTGACTCTTTTCATAACAATATTTCCTGTAATAGCTTTACTAGTTAACCGTAATATTGATATTGTTCAGGAATAATAATATATTATATATTACATATATATAAACATATAGTACCATTGTCATCTGCCTGATCAATAACGGGTCCCTCCACACAATACCTAATAATACCAGCGGTGGACTGATCTGAATCAATACGAAATATATTAGACAAATAAAATACAGTTGCAGCATGTGATCTCCATGGAGACATCTTTGCTTATGTCAATATTCGTTTTATTATGGGTCGACCTGCCTGACAGGCTAGTTGCCTATTGGGCCCAGGATTATAAAAGAAGAGAAGTATGGGCATCATTAGCATTGATACACTGATCATTGTCTGCTCTTTTGTTGAACTGAATAGAAACGGTTCCGATAGTCATCTGCTTAGTATGGAATCCTAGAAGGGACATTGTCGCGTCGTGATCACTGGGTGGGTACTTTTCAACAATGTTCGATGAAAGGCAAATGTATTGTTGAGGAACAGACTGACTGACTGAGTTTAGTTTCACGCCGCTTTTAGCAATATTCCAGCAATATCACGGCGGGGGACACCAGAAATGGGCTTCACACATTGTGCCCATGTGGGGAATCGAACCCGGGTCTTCGGCGTGACGAGCCAACGCTTTAACCACTAGGCTACCCCACCGCCCCTGTTGAGGAACAGAACGTTCATATGCGTGCTCTATACTTTCCCTGGAGGAAAAGAGAAAAAGCAGTGTTCAACGGGTGATCTCAAATTGCAAATATTATACCTTTTTGTGTGTGACGGTTGTATTGAATTAAATTCTCTTTGTACATTTCTTTGCAACACCCTTAGAGCACATTCATTTTATTTGCATGGGTGGGAAGGTGGGTGTACATTTCTTTCTAGACTATCGCTTAGTCTCTGAATATATATGATTTTGATAGTAACAAACAAACCCATTTAAATTAAAAAAGGGAATCCGAGGAGACTAACGATTCAGAAGCTCGGGGAATCTAGACTTGCTTCATTTAGGGCTTTAGCACTGCAGGTAGGACTAGGCTGTGGGGGAAATAATGTGGTCCAGGGACTGCGAGACAGACTAATTTCTTCCACCAACAATTTGTGTTGACTGAGCACCATCAATCGATCTACAAGTATTTATATAGTAAGCAAAACTCTCCATCTGGGGCATATTTCTGAACAAAATAATAATTAGGAATGGCTCTTCCCCCCCTCTCTCTCTCTCTCTCTCTCTCTCTCTCTCTCTCTCTCTCCAATAGTGGATGTAGCTGGGGATCTGTGACAGAAAGTAGGTCTCCAACAGCCACTGGTCGTATCAGCGAATGAATACACTATGCTTCAGGTTTCAGTGCCTGTCATAGCTAAGTCTTTGTGCGCCCTGGCGAGCAATGCTGTATTGATTCAAATATCTTCATGTCTGGCTATTGATTGATGTCCCTTAAACAACACTAACTGAGAGAGACCGGTTTGACAGTCACTGAACCATGTTATTTTCACTTTCGCCATCTCCTACTCTCTTCTAATAAAACGGGAGTCTTTGGGGAATCAGCTCGCTTGGCAAGAGGTTCTACTATACCAACCCAAACACAATACACGACCTGAGTATATAACCGATGAGTTTATTACACAGCCACTGAATGAATTTGTATATAATCAGTCAATAATAAAATGATTTACAATTAATTATTAGAGCATGTTAACAATCCAATCAGCTATCAAAGTACATAAACATTTCATGTGGTTCGTTAGGCACGAGACAAACTACATTAATGACGATACGCATTCTAATGTACTCACATAATGCAATAGTTTACACATCACCCCAGTGGGCTCAATCTACGGGGCGGTGGGTGTAGCCTAGTGGTTAAAGCGTTCGCTCGTCACGCCGAAGACCCGGGTTCGATTCCCCACATGGGTACAATGTGTGAAGCCCATATCTGTTGTCCCCCGCGGTGATATTGCTAAAAGCGGCGTAAAACCATACTCACTCACTAACTCATGCAATCTACATTCTATAACAGTCCAAAAACAGCATAGTGTTCACAATGTAATGCAATAGTCAGGGTTACCGATACACTCCACACATCATCCCAGTGGGCGTTCATGCAGTCTATTAGGGGGCGTGGTGGGCGAGCTGTCTAACTCCACACATCATCCCAGTGGGCGTTCATGCAGTCTATTAGGGGGCGTGGTGGGCGAGCTGTCTAACTCCACACATCATCCCAGTGGGCGTTCATGCAGTCTATTAGGGGGCGTGGGGGCTGTCTAACTCCACACATCATCCCAGTGGGCGTTCATGCAGTCTGTCTAAGACGCCAGGCTAGTAATCCAGCGAGCTTGGAGGTGCCCGGATCGAGCCCACCTGTGACCTGGCGTAAAAACCTTGGAGTCAGCTTTGTGTGCAGACTCTTTCAGTGTTGTAACAACCCCTAGTGTACAGCACACAACCCTGTGCACTTAAAAGAACCCACGAATCCGTTGGCAAATGGTGGCCACATGAATACGTGCAAACACCCAGTTGCGGGTACAGCAACGTGCAGTAAACTTGGACAAAGTACTGTGACTATGTGTCCCAATCCACCCAGCTGTGAATGGGTACCTCGAAAGGATGAGAAAGTTGCATTAACTCGGTGCGCCTAGTGGCAGCAAGAGTTGTATGATCCCCAGGGAGTTGAGATTGGTATTATGTGCCGCTGAATTCACATCCAATTGATCGAGAGAAAAACAAAGAAGCGCTTTGAGAATGCATGTGGGATGGACTATAGCGCTATATAAATATCTATATAATAATAAGAAATATAAATCACAAAACATCGTAGTATTAATCAGTAATAAACAATCCTAAACAGTAATACAGAATACATGAAAAATATATGAAGGAGGCCACGTTGCACACAAACCTGAAGGAAGTGCAAAGGATTGCAACATATAGTTAAGGTACGATAGATTAAACTAAGACATAATAGCACAAATATTTTAACAAGTAGAAGAAAATGAAGTTTCTCACCTGAGTAAATAAACGAGGAGTTTATTACACATTCACAGGATGATTTTGGACTGTGTGTCGTCCCTATTTCATACCTATTCCAGCTGTCATAGATCATAACACTTCGATAACGTTATTGTGAACTTGGGATTAGTTTGACCGAAGTATCGATGATAAATGTGTATAATGGATGACCAGTTGCGAGTATGCCACGAAGGTATATGTGGTACGCGCGTGGTTTGACCTTAAGATTTAAACACACAATACGGATAAACGTACTGCACCTTGGTTCTGTTAGCTTTAGAGATACTGGTCCCGGGTTATCTACGATGCTCGTTATCAATGTGACTCTTGGCAGTTTTAAGATAGTGGTCATGATCACTTGTCTGTGATATATTAATTTTTCAATAACATATACCGGCATAAAATATTTGTTTAACTTTGTCAGTTTCTTCCACGTTCATACTTCATAACGCTGATTTTATATATCTATAATTGTTTTGTTATTTACTCCTTTTATGATCCTACGCGTTAACGATGCAAATAGAAGCGACAAAACCCTTTCCACATTCATAAGAAATCTCTGCTCAAAGCAGAGTCGATTGTTCAATTGTGACTATACAATGAGCATATATTTGTTTCAGTAGCATTACAGCTGTAGGATGCTGTTTGTAACCAAATTGCGTCTGGACCAGACAATCCAGTGATTGTCACCATGCGAAACGATGGCAGATCATGTGTTTAATATGAATCACTATGAAGTGATGATACCACGTGTTCGCGAAAAGGTGAGCGTATCTGCCCCACCGGTGGCACCCGTCATAAACATAAGCTAAGTCTAGTCAGTTGTTCACCTGAAATAATTCGGGAACGCATGGTATAAGTCAAAATAGCGAATTGCATCGGACATCATTTTTGTCACTGCTGCATCAAATTTCGAAATGTCCTCCTTATGTCTAATAGTATCATAAAACTTCTTGAAACTTTATTCAGGCCTTGAATGTTGTAACCTTGATCAAACAACTTTTGAGCAAGAGTTGGATAAAGCCTGTCTTGAAGAAAAACGCTGGTTTAAGTTTAAAACACAAGTCAGGAGGACTTAAAGGTTTGGTTTTGGTTTGTCTGCTGTGTAACGACGCACTCAGCTACATCGACGCACTCAGCAATATTCCTTGTGTATGGCGGCGGTCTGTAAATAATCGAGTCTGGATCAGACAATCCAGTCATCAACAACATGATCTACGCAATTGGTATACGATGACATGTGTCAATCCGATTCCGTTATTCGCCTCTTACGACAAGCATGGGTTACTGGAGACCAATTCTAACCCCGGTCTTCACGGGTAACATGTATAGTTTTTCTTAAAAGAGCATGCCTTAATATTTTTATGAGTTCCCCGAGGCACACATGAAATATAGTACTTTCCCCTGTGCATTAACGTTCCGCGAAAGGCAACTATTCAATGCACGGTGGTGTTATATAACTGCTTTGGGTTTAACATTTGTATTCATAGAACATTTGGCATACCTGCCAACTCCTTTGTTTTGACACTAATGTACTACTATTGTATTACTAATGTATTACTAATGACAAGCTCCCATTACAATATTCATAAATCTCACGCCAAACTGGGTTCACATTTTAACTACTTCAAATCACACAGCCAAGTCTGAAAACACTGTTTTCAGTGACCTTTCTGAGAATTAATTTTTCAATTATGCGATGGCACCACCAATTTCCCCCTGGACCCAGCCGGGTCTGCGGCCCTTGGACCAAGGAATCTCAAGCTTTTCTATCTATGCTTGGGCCTTGCCTGGAGCTGTTGGTGTCTGGTCATACTCAAATTATACTGTTACCGGGAATCGGTAAAATGACTGTATTACCCAAATTTACTAACGTTAGGAAATATACTTTTCATCCGGCGGTCATATGAAGAACGTTTGAAATCTACGTATCATCTGGCTGTCAGATTTACACACGTTTAAAGGGGTGTTAAAATAAACGAACACTCAACTCTGCATTTATTAACGTGCGTGCCTTTCTTGCCACATGATGTCTGTTTAAAAGGTTAAAAAACGGGTCTGTGGGCCAGCGCGATATGTAAGGGAGTGTGTGTGTGTGCGGAGAGGGTGTGGGATGGGGATGGGGTAGGCCTAGGGTGGGGTGGTGGCGGTGGGGTACTGATAAGCCCTTCTGATCAGTAGGTACTATCGTTTATACGTTTGTAATGGAAATTACATTACAACTTAAATAACTGGCCTAAGGTACACTTATTATATATGACATACAAGGAGACACTGCTTATTGCAATAAAAAAAGATAGGTGTGTTCACACAGACATGAACCGGTAGGTCCTTAATTTTAGTGCACACTTGTATGAGTTACCCGATTGATCATAGCTGCATAAATTTCATTATCTATACTTTCAAAAAAGATTATTACAATGTATTAATGATTCCCTGTGTAAATTACTGTTGTAAATGTGCAAACAGGCGCATACTTGGTATGGCCTCTTTTTGATTTGGAATACAGATATTATCCCATACGGACGTTTTCTCCAATTTCAGTTACTGTACATTAACAGTACACCTAGTATGATTCCATCTCTTGGGTAGATTACAGAAAATTCTAGTGATTGCAAATAAGTTCATAAACTTAGATAAGTAAGCAGCTTCGATAATAATTGAAAGCTTACTTCCTGACAACATTAATGTTGCTCATGCGTTTTGATTTTTGCTGTCTGATTTGTTGGAATATTGCTGAGTGTGGCGTAAAACCTCTCACTCACTCCACCCACCCACCCAATCAACCAACCAACCAACCAACCAACCAACCAATCAATCAATCAATCAATCAATGTTCGTCTGTCGTCTACAAGGACCACGGCTTCTCGCAGTTGATTGGAGTTTGTGTGTCCGGAGGTGACTGGTCAATCCGATCCGGGCACAGAGGTAGCGTCCACAGGCTGGACATCTGTAGTCCGTCACTGTAGTTGAAGTGCTTGCAGTTCTAGATTTTCGTGCACCACGCTTTTCTTGTGCAGATTGGGTACGTGACTATTCTGAGATGGTACATCCAGTCTTCAGTGTTCTACGCCAGAGAGGTCGGTCGAGGGCAATTATTTCCCAGTTCTACCAGTCTGTGTTGAGGGACTTTCGCGATGCCTTCAAGCTGTCTTGAAACCGTAGTCTCTGACCTCCAACTGTTCTCTTGCCAGATGCTAATTCCCCATAGAGGAGTTGCTTCGTAATTCTGGTGTCAGACATCCGATACACATGGCCAGCCAGAGTGTGGATAGAGCGGAGAATGGCTCTCTCTAGTACTTCTGTATCAGGGATCTTCCCTTGCCATCGGATATTGAGAATCTTTCTGGGGCGTTTGGTGTGAAAATGGTTCAAGTTCCTTGCATGTCTACTGTAGACAGTTCAGGTTTCACTATCGTAGAGCAGAGTGGCGAGGACCACCGCTTTGTACACTGTGAGTTTAGTTGTGGCCGAGATACCTCTTCTATCCCATACAGTAGGACGCAGCCTCCCAAATGCAGCACTGGCCTTTGCTATGCGTTTGTTGACTTCATCGTCTATATCCACACAACGTGATAGGGAACTGCCAAGATATGTGAAGCTGTCGACTGCAGGTAGTTTTTGTGACCTTGACCTCGATATTTGCTTCAGTATATGGAACACCTGGAGGAGACGGGTACATGACTTCGGTCTTCTTTGTACTTATTGTGGGGCCGAAGTTGTCGCAAGCAGTTGAAAAAAACCCGATTGTGCGTTAAATGCTCACACTGGTGAACAGATGCAACAAAGCATGGACACATTTTCAACTACTAATGCACTCATCGAATACTGCATACATAAACTTAGCTAAGATACATAGCCTTCACTGACTTGAACAGTGAACGCTATGTATCCTAGCTAACATAAACTGGGCTGACATCACCAGTCTTGCCAACAATCAAACGGACTCAAACGCAAACTCACCGAAGCCATTCACATAAAACGCCAAAAGCCCACTATCAGCGGCATTTCATTCCACCCGCTTATGGTGCACTCCTCCACTAAGCGGAATCAACTGAATAAACATCTCCTTTCTAAAATACCCCTTTCATTTGTACATTAGGCTTCTAAGCCTTTCCCTTTGTCAACTCGCTGGCTTTATCAGTTTACTGTCAAGCCATTTGTGTTAATAATGTTGTTTTCTTTGTTACACCCAGTATATATACTTCACCTCCACTTCATGTTACCTTACACGAATCTGTATCGACACGTCGTACTCACCAAATACAGAAGTTGTTATCCATAAAGTTTGTCTATATTGTACTTAAAGAGCCCGAGCGCCTGCAGAGATTAAGGAAATATACTCATGCCAATAATGGTTGTCACCCTTTCAATTTTTTAATTGGAGAGGGGTGGGGTGTGTGGGGGTTGGGGAGGGGGTGAAAACCATTTTGGCATGAGTATGTAATGACAAGCAACCCACTGATTTGGCTAGTGTTTCTCAAATCATTCCAAACGTATAGATGCCACTTTATCTCATATGTGCCACACGTGAAACAGTACATTGCCCTGATGATTTCTGCATCTCGAAATATATTGGAAATGTTTTATGTCTCAGAGTGAAATACGGACTAAAACAGTACATGCATAGCTTCTGTTGAAATAACAATAATTATTTTCATTGACTGCGAATGTTTCACTGTAGGCACTGGGAGCATTCATTGTGATACACTAGTAGTTTTACTGTTCTTCGTCAACAGGCTTTCAATTTCTAATTTTATTGATCAATAATATAATTATTAATTGTTCTCGACCCGATATGGCTGAAATATTGCCGATGTGAAGGTAGATATTAACTCACTCACTCACAACATGTGGTGTCAGAATAATGAGCTGCTTATTAACCGTTTCAGATGTGTCAATATTCTGTCGCCGATAAGTTGTCCTACTTTGTCACAATACTGCCTTTCCTTTGTTCAATCTTGGCAGGTGGTAGTTTAATGATAATGTTAGCATGTCCTTACCACATATTGAGTTGCGCAGTTCTTGACAATAAGCTAGCCGTCACACGCTAAAACTGATCATTCTCGACACAGATGCAATATAAAGATTTTTGGTCACAGTGCCAGATGTTGGCTTTTCTATATAGCTTCATAGAGACGTAGTCTACGTTACACACACATAAGGCGTTATATAATAGGTATATTGATGGATGCTTTTACCTCGTGAGTCTTTGACAATCACAATTTGATTGAGAAAATTGATATCCTCGTTGACATTCAAATTAGCCTGCCAGCTGTATTTCTTAATGCTTTGTGTCATAAATACATACGTCGTCTAGTGCCCTTAGCAATCATTGTTAATCATTTTGGCATCCCAAATATCATGGAATATAATGTGCACTTATTAATCTATCAAAGTACCGAAACGTATTATCTGTAGGCTTTATTGTTATTGGGTGAAACTGTTAAATGAATCTTCGTACAGAATTTCCAGGAAATAGAAACTGAAAATTGCTAGATAACAGGAAAACTAAATTGGGTCAAGATTGCAAACAATTATTTTTTATATACCTGTTTTAAATCATCAGTGTGCAGATCATGTCACTAACATAAAACTGAAAGATGGGGGGTTGGGGGCACGCGCAAAGTCTCTGAGTCAGCTGAGAATATCCTTCAAAAACATCTAACAATCACTTATCATTAAGTGCAACCAAAGCATTACAAAAAGAACATATTTCCAAACAGCATAACATCACCTTTGGCTGGAGTTCCAAATATTGGACACCGAAAGCTTCTAAGTTAACAAGGAAATGACCCTTGTGTTTTACAATGATGCCTTAATCATCGTCATAATGAAGTTTAGGTTGCTAATTGTTTCCAATATGATTGAGTCAGTGAAATGCTAATATTTACCAAATAAAATTCTAAAGGAGCCTTTTTTCAAGCTAGACATGCTTCATTTAGGGCGTAGGCATTACAGTAAGGGCTGGACGGAAGGGGAAATAATATCGTTATGCGACTATGATACAGACTGGGATAAGATACGGAAAACAAAAAAAAAATTGGACAACAGACCATTGTTTTTTGGGGTCTTTTAATTGTAAATATGGTTCAAATAGCGTAACCTAGTTTTCGATATCCTTCGAATGTACATTTGGTTGAAACTGGAAAATATACATTTATCCCGAGACAAGAACGAATGTTTACTTATAATTCAAAAGTATAACAGCACGAGTATTCATTTTGTCTTTTGTCTTCTACCCGTCCCTACATACGCTCAATCACATGTGTCTCCAGGTCACGGAGAATCGGTGGTTTAGGGGCACGTATTGCAATTCTCGTGCGTTTGCGTGTGTTGTTGACGCAGCATGGCTGCCTTGTAACATCACTATTTGATTATGATTCACAAACACATGTTCATGATATGGTCGGAATCGTGCCACGGATTAACAGACATTTATCATGAAAACAGTTTTTTTTATGTAGGTGGCTTGAAATTCGCTTTACAAAGGCCTACAGGTTCGATCACAATACTTTACGTTTCAAAAGGGTCTTTTCTCTAAGCATGCTCACGTCAAAACTGATTAAAATTTTAATCGCAGATTGATGAATAAGACAATAAAGAGTATGCCAAATCATCGTTACCATGACAACCCTGTGATACTTAAGCTTCAACTTATGTAAGAGAGTAATAAATACAATGCTAGGTATAGCACTACTACTACAGATGATAGTGTATGTCGTACATTTTGATAAGTTGCTTGCAGCGCTATCACTAATCACTGGGTATGTATACAATTATATGTGTGATGGAGGAAAACGTGCGTCGCTACTTTTCTCAGTAATCTGAATGCATGTAACGTGAAACCGGCAGATACTTATAGAAGAAAGTGTTTGCCCTACATGTAACAACGATGTCCTGTATAAAAGGGAAATAATGTGGGGATGAATCACATGTACTTTTATCTGGGCCCGTTTATGATGATACATATTGCGATCTTTCACAATAATCTCTCTGGCTATCAGACTGAGGGTACTATTTAAACATAACCGGTATTTTTCTATTATTGTATTTATACAGTAACATTCTTCGAATTTTCTCCATATACGTCCGCCAGATACATCGCGCACTACCCCTTTCTCTATTGACTTTCTCCAACGAATGTTGCATGTTCGAAGAATCCAGGTCAAAGTAGAAAAGTCTTAAGACTATTCCCTACAATTCTGTAACATACACACTATGTAAACAAACCTCAGGCTACAGACCCGCACCGAATAGTAGAGCGAGTCTCTAATTGGATAATATAGTTGCACGTTAAAAGAGGTGGGAATAATAGAAGACGCTATCCAATCAGAGACTCGCTGTACTAATCGGTGCGGGTCTGTAGCCTGAGGTTTGTTTACTTCCGGGCATATGTCCTGACTTCGTCCGAGAATGAACGGCAAAATTATTGAAAGCTTTAAATGGGAATAAAATCATCAGGTTTGTGATACGCAAGGTACTTTACAGAGGTCAACTGAGTATAAATTGTGCAGTTTTTTCAACGGTCAAAGCGATGGAAGCGTTTGTCAGAACAAAACCGAACCGAGCCGAGCCGGGCCGCCATTTTGTTTCGATTTACTGACACACCTTTCTTATATCTTATATATATAGGTCATGCTTATAACTATATCAGAGTCGGGCACCTATGGTTTCAGGGTCAGTGTTTTGGTAGGGTATTCATTCTTGGTGTCTCAGAACGCTATATATCGATATTAGTCCGTACTGGTACCCTCCCTCAACCCCAAACAGACGCACACCACAACAGGTCACGCGTCTGTATTATATGTTAGTGTAGTACTGATAATCAACATCATCTTGACAACTCACCTTACCACCTTGCCTGATAGTGAGGATTCATCCTGGCATGCAGTAATATAACAGTTACTTAAAATGGCAGTGTTAAAATTGTTAAACTCATTCACTCATTTGTTTTGTTACAGCATGACAAAAGTGAAAGATCACGATAGAAGACCAAACCTTCACTTCCACCGTACAGGCCTCAACGTATCTGATGAAACGAATACAATGGGCTGGCGCATGCGCACATTCAGCTCCATCCTGAAGGAAAATGGCCACTCGCAGGTAGAAACGCTGCAGTTCAATTTGTCAGAAACAGTTAAATAAACCCCGTTTGTCTGGACAGTAGTGTGCCCGTACTGAATTTTGAGCTGCTGAAATGATGCAAGAAGTATTCATTTTTATCATCCAAAACTGTGTTCCACAGGAGATATCGCTTGTGTGAGATCAAACGATATCTCCTAGGAGATATCGTTTTGACAGTAGATTTTGTACAATGCCCTGACAATGTGATGACGTCATGTACTTAATGACGTCACAATGCTATGACATCGCTGCACTGCAAGTCTAATGGCAGTACCATGTTCAGAGATGAACATTTTTCATTGAAAATTAATGACTGACTGACTGAGTTTAGTTTTCGCCGCTTTTAGCAATATTCCAGCAATATAACGGCGGGGGACACCAGAAATGGGCTTAACACATTGTGCCCATGTGAAAATTAATGAAGAGTGATTTTGAATGATAAATGGAATCTCACCCTCGTGTCTTCTGATATCAAATATATCAACACTCGTTGATAAAGTAAAAATATCCTCGGCAAGCCTCGGGTATTTGTAACTTTATCAACTCGTGTTGATATAACTGATATCAGAAGACACTTGGGTGAGATTCTCTATGTATCCATTGTCCAAACTTTAAGGTGTCCGGAAGCACGGGATTTAGACAAAAAAACCAAGGGAGTTAAAACAGATCACAGTTTACTAATGACTCTTTTTGAAACAGGGACTTCATTATACGATAAGAATGTAAACAATTGTCAGTAGAAATATTGGAAATAAAGTGTTGTAGGGCTCTAGTATAATGCTGGGAGACACCTACTCTGCATTGAAATGTTTTGGAACTTATTTTGTTTATTATTTAGAAACATCTGTTATCTTTCAGGCCGTGATCGACCTACTGAAGATTGACATTGACTATTCCGAATGGTGGGCATTTCCAGAGATGCTGAAAAGCGGGGCTCTGAAAAATGTGAAACAGTTTTGTTTTGAGATTCACGTCAAGCTGAAATCTCACCCAGAGCCGGACATAGACAAGTACCTGAGAGGTCTGGAGCTGCTGAGAGACTTCTATAATGCTGGATTTAGGATATTCCATACAAATAAAAACATGGATGCCAAATACAAGTCAATGTTTGGCATGGAGCGAACAGGTTGCCATGAGATTTACATGGTGCGCAGTGACACACAGACATTTGGGTAAAGATCTGGTGACCAAGCTAACATCTAATGCAATTTGGTAAAAGAGGGTCATTTCAGGTCTCTAAAAAGGTGAAAAAAATATATGTCTGGCATTGGCTATAATTGCTTGTTATTTCATTTATTAGTATTGCATTGACAAATGAGGTTCATCCTAATGCATATTTTCTCCTCCATCCAAAAAGTTGCTTATTTGGCAAAGTATTGATTCTGGATGAAAAGCGGGATTATTATGCAAATTCGATGCAAGTTGTTATGAAAACGTTGTTCTTAGTCTCCAGACAAATGTAATAATCCATAACATTCCTGTAAACGGGGTTTACAACGGAGACCATGTTTATGTCCATGCTTTACTAAGTACAAATTTACCATCTTCGCTTTTAAAGAATCACACATTCCCTCATTGCAGGGACCATAGATACTATTCATTTAAAAGATCAGTACAGATGTCACATTCTGCATCATTTGGGTTGATGATCACCATGTTAGATTTAAACATACTGACTACATAACGTAACGAAAGAATCATACAACCATTTTCAACAAATGTGCTCAAATATATCATTTTCTGATATTTTGGTATCTGTACAGTTTCTTTTTTTATGATCACCATGTTAGATTTAAACATACTGACTACATAACGTAACGAAAGAATCATACAACCATTTTCAACAAATGTGCTCAAATATATCATTTTCTGATATTTTGGTATCTGTACAGTTTCTTTTTTTATGATCACCATGTTAGATTTAAACATACTGACTACATAACGTAACGAAAGAATCATACAACCATTTTCAACAAATGTGCTCAAATATATCATTTTCTGATATTTTGGTATCTGTACAGTTTCTTTTTTTATGATCACCATGTTAGATTTAAACATATTGACTACATAACGTAACGAAAGAACCAGACAACCGTCTTCTACAATTGTGCTCAAATATATCATATTCTGATACTTTGGTATTTGAATGCATTTCAATCTTCATTGAAACATATGTTTCAACATTATGAATGCATAACGATAGAACCATACTGTACTGAGTTTAGGAAATCACATTTTCTACCCAAAATGTGCTTATTTCTCATAGTCCGAATAATTTTGTTTTATAAATACATTTCATTATTGATTGAAACATGTGATTACGATACGATACATCGTTGTAGGATCATTTGAACATAATGTGAATCTCGAAAATGGCTTTGGCCGTCCATATGTTTATGTGTTTACGATCTCCCTTCAGCCCTGAATTTCGTTCCGACGTGAAATAAGGTTTTCCTATCTCAATTTTTCATGTCGTCTGGAATGATGCACGGATGAGATACAAAAATACTCACACCCTGGCAGAGTTATGAAGGAAGAGAACAGCTTGATCCTTCAGCCTCTACTTGTATTTTTAAACATGTTTCGCAAATCGACTTGATCTACATGATGGTTTATTTAAAGTCTATTAACAAGCCATCCAGATTTTACTATTTACAAATTATGTTGTACAATTAGTGAAATAACAATTTTATTGTTTTTGTTTTTATTTAATCATTTTTGCTTTTCCGCTCTTTTAAACGCTGTGAAAAAAGTGAAAAATGAAAAGGTAGAGATGGTCTTATTCAGCAAATTATAATTTGTGGGAATATACTGAAGTATCACATCACACATCTTCACTTTGAAGATCCTTTTTATAATTGATCTTCTCCAACCCAGGCTTGTCGTGTGAGGCGACAAACGGGATTGGGTGGCCAGGCGCTCCAGGCTGCATATCTCAGTATCTCAATGGCGTATATCGATGCTGGTGGTGTCAATCAGTATAATGACTGGTACAGGTTCGATTATTTGCAGATCGACCTCATATGATTGTTATATTGCTGAGTGCGCCGTTAGAAAAACAAACATCCCATAATGCATTATTTAAATACGCATCTTGCCTATCTTTATCCCTTTTTTACAACATGTATTTTTATTTGACATTTCGGGGTTTGATTTACCTTTAATTTGTACTCCTGGATTTTACAATGGGATGACATGTTAACATTCATGCAGTTATGTGCTGAAGGTGCTAAAGTCTGTGGTACATTTCTTTGTTTGGAATATGATGGCATTTGCATGGGGAATTTTTAGATTAAAGTAAGATTCAATGATTGTTAGCATCTCCAAATTACATATTATATTTTTTTATCGTTTGACATGATGGACCTCTAAAACCTCACCTCATGGATGATGAAAAAAGGGTAAGGCTGCGGGACTTGTAGTCCCGTCTACATACATCCTATTGTGATAGGCAGATACTGCTGAATGTTGGTGACAGGCAAACAAGGCGAAAATAATGCCCTCCAAAACCTACATGTGTCTTACTGCGGGATTTGATGTCGTGTTGTGGGTGTGACGCAGTGTGTTAATTTGAAATCGGTATGTTTTCAGACTGGATGTTTCGGGTTTTATATCAGCAGATTTAGAATGGAATATTTACTACTACTGCTATTGTTGTTGTTGCTGCTGTCATTATAGACCCGGGAAGCTTTGCTTGTCTGGTGGCCTTTGCTTGCTGTCAACAGCCAGGATGTCTAGTGATCGAAATTTAGCTTTTTGTGCGTTCGGAAACATAGTTATCCTTTTAAGTTATTTGCTCTCGATGGATATGTGTTGAATGATGTAATAATGTGAAGGCTGTACTGAGTGTATATGTGTTGAATGATGTAATAATGTGAAGGCTGTACTGAGTGTATATGTGTTGAATGATGTAATAATGTGAAGGCTGTACTGAGTGTATATGTGTTGAATGATGTAATAATGTGAAGGCTGTACTGAGTGTATATGTGTTGAATGATGTAATAATGTGAAGGCTGTACTGAGTGTATATGTGTTGAATGATGTAATAATGTGAAGGCTGTACTGAGTGTATATGTGTTGAATGATGTAATAATGTGAAGGCTGTACTGAATGTATAAATGTTTGATGTTACAAGACTGTACTGAATGGAGGGGTAGAATAAGAGGATAACTTTTTTAAATGACAAAACAAGCCTGCAGCAATGTATTCTTTGTGAAATATCGGTACAAATACTGATTCATACAATATTATAACAGGCAGACAAATAAAAAAATGTAAACACAATAATATTTGTGTTCTGACGAATTTTCAACAATCGTTCCCATTAGTGCCCTTGCTTAACGACTGAATTTTGTCATGGCAGGATTGCGTATGTTTTTAGTTAGAACTAACTATGTTGTATATATACATTTGGGTCTATCTTTGAATGGTGCGACTGTATTTTGTATGTTCAGTTCTGATGTTTGGGTTAATGGTTGAATAAAACTTACCTTTTTCAGCGTCGAGTTGATTTTATTCGAGTATAATATTAAAATCGGTTTTACGCCGAAGTTTTTTAAGGGCTTTTGAGCAGAAGGAATCACCAGATGAAGGCGTTTACGACTTTCGGGAAAGACGGTTATGACGCTGACCGAACTAAGAGAGAGCGCTTTGCGATCATGGCGTTCTAGTACACGAACATCCAGATCATGCCCCAACCAAAAAACCCCAAACAAACAACTGTGCACAGCGAATTGGGTCGCAATCTGTTTTGAAGGTTTTCGGTTCAATTCTCCACATGGGTACAATTTGTGAAGCCCATTTGTGGTGTCCACCGCCGTGATATTGTTGGAATATTGCTTCAAGCGGCATAAAACCATATTTACTCACTTCTTGACTCATTCAAATATTAAACATCATGATAGATCAAATATATGTTATGTTGTATAGTTAGCACAGGCCTAGCTGCTATTGTGAATCTTCCGAAAGCTATCGGCATGTGTCAAGTCGTAAACGTATCTCTTGTCAACAAACAATATACCGTCGTCATCGTAGGGCGAGGAAGGCGAATTGACTGAAATACAAGCCATACAAAAGGTAGCGTCTTGGTATTCGAAATACGATACGGTCTGTCAGTCATCCGAATTCGTTTCCAATGAATGCGAGGAACGCGAATACACAAGATGACTACATGAAGTACAGAATCCTGACCCACCCAACTGTCTTCAGCGTCGCAGTGGTGTACTCCCACTTCGCCTAACTTTAGCCCATTAGATACGGAAAATCCTTTAGGCAATGTGGGTATGTAACGCCCGGATGATTACTAAGGAGTAGGCAAAGTGGGAATAGGAGAGTCCACATGTAGTGGTCAGAGGGGTGTTCAAAGAATGACAAAATGCAAGTGACCTTTTAATACATATTTAATACTATATACACATCATTAACACATGGCCCACTCTGTCCCACTGTCTCAGCCCTCACAAACAAGACTACAACAAGAATGCAAGACTTAATACAGCGCCAATATACTGTCTCTGTTTTATTTCTGTTTACTCGGGACTGCCTCCGTGGTGTATTGGTTAGAGCGTCCGCCCGGAGAGCGGAAGGTCGCGGGTTCGATCCCCGACCGCGTCATACCAAAAGACGTTAAAATATGGTACTTGTTGGTCCCTGCCTGGCGCTCGGCATTAATGGGTACAACAAGGACTGGTCGGCTCGGAGTCAGTATAATGTGTCTGAGTGGGGTATTCATGCTTCACTGCGGCGTGGTATCTCAGTGGGCTAGCACTATAAAACCAGCTTAAGTCCGGGCTAGTACAAGCAGCCGCACATACACATACACACTCATGCACGTCGTCATATGAGCGAAATATTCTCAAGCACGACGTTAAACCCAATTTCACCTCACCTCACCTCTGTTTACTCGGTACTTGTATCCGCCATGATAAGCATGTCGTCCGCCTCGAAGAATGACGAAGATGATGTATGAAAGATACTGACACTTGTACATTTGCCATTGCGATAATGTAGCGTGGTAAACATAACCTGTGTGATATATTTCCACATATCCTGCTCTAAATTCATCTCAAAGTCACATAAAGCTACTTTTACTTCTTTAGCTTAATGTACGCATAGGCGCCCGACTCTGATATAGTTATAAGCATGACCTATATATATAAGATATAAGAAAGGTGTGTCAGTAAATCGAAACAAAATGGCGGCCCGGCTCGGCTCGGTTCGGTTTCGTTCTGACAAACGCTTCCATCGCTTTGACCGTTGAAAAAACTGCACAATTTATACTCAGTTGACCTCTGTAAAGTACCTTGCGTATCACAAACCTGATGATTTTTGTAACAGGATAACATTAATATCTAGCAAACCAAGATTAACATGTCGAAATACACTCTATGTACAGAAAGAGCAAAGTTTGTTCTACAAAACTGTAAAATTAGCGGGGAAATGGGATAATTACATGAGCAATGGTAGGGTGGTAGAAAGAGAGCACGCGAACTACGTGACAATGGGTTACTGAAGATGAATTCTAACCCGGATCTTCACGAGTCGTAATCTGTATGAAGACATACATATTATGATTAGTTATTTTACAAACTACTAATTTGAATTTTAAGTATATTTGGATGATATTTTTACTATTTGCATACCATTTTGTATTCTCAGGTATGTCCTTGATAAGCATTCCACGTCGAGACATTGTACTGCTTGTTGAAAGAACATCTCAGTATACAGTATATGTTTATACAAATTTATCGTCCAGAAATTACAAAACGTTAAATCATGCAAAGGATTGTTTTTGACAAAGAAACTAAACGATGTAAACGACGCTACAACAAAGATAGTTTATCAGTATTGGAAAATCTCTGTGAGGAAAATATATATGTGTTTTGGAAAAAGACAGGAAAAGTTGGAGTTGGTTTTAACAGAATTCACATTATCCCAACTGAGGTGAGACTGTCTGATGGTACTTTGTCTGGGGACCAGGAAACTGTATTGAATACATGGAAAGACAGTTACAGTAATCTGTTAAATAACCGTAACTCTGTGATTTTCAATGCTGCACAGGAGCCAAGGGAGGTAACCGACGCAGACACCTATACATCTCGGCTCAATAACCCCTTCACGTTGGATGAAGTGTATGAAGCTGTGCGATCAGCGAGGAAAGGGATATCACCAGGATGTGACAACATACCTGTTGCGGTTTTGAAAAATAATACCAGTATAAAGTTTTTACATTAACTTTTTAACATGTGTTTTGCTAGTGGGAAAATACCGAGTGAATGGGCTATGAGTATCATCAATGCTATCTCGAAGTCATCATGTGCTGATAAATATGACCCTTTATCATACAGAGGTATCTCCTTGACAAATTCAAGCTATAAACTGTACTGTTCGGTGCTGAATACAAGACTGTACAAGTATACAGAAACCAGGGACTGTATAGCTGAGGAGTAGAACAGTTTCAGGAAGGGCAGGTCCACAGTAGAACATATATCATCACTCACATCCATAGTGGAAACTCGGAAATCTTTAAAGAAATCGACAATTTTAGCATTCATAGATTTTGGATAGGCTTATGATAATATTGATAGGTCTATATTGTGGAGAAAACGGTCTGATCTTGGAATCTTTGGAAAGATGTATGAAGCTATTATCTCCCTTTACAAGAGTGTGAAGAGTTGTGTCAGAATAAATGGAAATATGACTGAATGGTTTAACGTCAAGTGTGGGCTTAAGCAAGGATGCCTTCTCTCCCCTCTGCTATTCAACGTCTACATCAATGATTTGATAACTACCATAAAGAGTTTCAATATTGGTGTGAAGTTTATTGACGAAACACTGACTGTGCTAGCTTATGCAGACGATCTGGTCCTGTTAGCTGAAGATGAAGCCGACCTAAAAGTACTTTTAGACATTTCACATAACTGGTGTGAGAACAATTTCATGACTGTAAACTCGGATAAATCACAAGTTCTACACTGTAGACCTGTAAATATGCCAAGAACGACTTGTGCTTTTCAGTGTGGTACTACGTCACTAGAGCTAACTGACAGTTACTGTTATTTAGGCCTATTGATAACAGAACACTTAGACTACGCAAGGATGGCCAAGGTTGTAGCTAGTTCAGCAGGTCGAGCGCTGGGTCTGCTGATTTCTAAATTCACGTCCATGGGCGGTATGCACTACACCATGAACAGGAAACTCTTTGACCATGGTCTGGTCGACAGTTGACTACGGAGCAGCGATTTGGAGGACTTTAAACTCTACATAAGCAACGACTATACAAAACAGAGCTATGGAAATTCTATATGGGAGTGCGGAAATCTACCCCCAACGCTGCAGTGACAGGCGACATTGGATGGACACCTACACCAGTGAAACTCTGGGGCTCTCTCATGAGAATGTACACTAGACTTAATTGCTTAAACCCAGACAGACTAACTTATAAGATTTTTAACTGGACAGATGGCTTCAAGAAAGAAAACAAACTGGATAAAGCGCTTACACCTACAACTTGACTGATTAACATGTCTGCCTGAAAGCATGATAATAATATATAGATCATAGAATTCACCTCTTCATCCATGATGCAGAGGCGGTGGGATAGCCGAGTAGTTACAGCGTACGCTCGTCACGCCGACCCAGGTTCGATTGCCGACATGGTTATAATGTGTGAAGCCTGTTTCTAATGTCTCCCGCTGACATATTGCTGGAAAGCTGCTAACAGCGACGTAAAAATAAACTCACTCACTCACGCTCACTTGCTCACGGGATATTAATGTCAAGTTAGAACATAGTCACACCAGTTAGCAGACTTAGAACGCAACATTAAAATGTGTAGTGGGGGCAGTGGTGGGGTGATAGTTGGGACAGCGGTGTGGTAATAGTATTGGCGGTGGTGGGGTGATAGTGGGGATGGTTGTGGGTGGTAGTGGGGACAGTGATGGGGTTATAGTGGGTATACCAATGTCCCCACAAGCACCACCACCAATGCCCCCTCCCCTACCCCCCAACACACACACACACACACACACACTGAGTGACACCACAGTTATTGTCACCACCAACACTACCACAAATCTCATAACTATTACCCCTACCACTATCCTTCCACCACGTCCCTATTATTACCCCATCACCGTCCCCACTACTACCCCACCACCGTCCCCACTATTACAGTACAACCCGAATTTTTTGAGAATTTAAGATTGTAATTTTTACATGTTTCTTCACTCATTACTCACGTATTAAATGTGAATATTAGCAGAACATAACTCCAGATTCAAAGACAGGTGAACAGTTAGTATTTTGTCAAGTCACCATGGGCAGCAATGCAGGCTTCAATGCGGCAGGGCATACTACTGATCAAAGAAGTTAGAAAGTCGTGGTCCATGCTGTCCCAATATCGGACCACCTCTTCTTTCATTTCAGCAATATTTGTCAGATGTTTCTTATTGACACTTTCCTTCATAAGCCCCCAAACATTTTCTATTGGATTTAGGTCAGGGCTATAGCTTGGCCAATCTAATAAAGTCATATTTTGGGTCCGAAACCAGGCCTGTGAATGCTTTGAACGATGTTTTGGGTCGTTGTCCTGCTGGAAAATCCAAACATTTCCATAGAACACGTGAGCAGATGGCAGTAAATGTCCCTCGAGAATATCTGTGTACCGCTCTCTGTTCATATTCCCTTCAAATACACAGAGGGGCGTTGCCCCCAACACAGATATGCCACCCCACCAGTTAAATTTCGGACGGTACTTTGGGCGCTGATACAAAGGTTTTTCAGTTTGTTTGGTCCAGAATTTCAGTGTATTAGGAAACAGCAACACAGAACTTTCATCTGAGAAAATCACATTGTCCCAGTTAAAATTTCTATGCTGTAAGCACCAATTCAGCCTTCGGTCCTTTTGTTCAGGTTTCATGATCGGTGATGGAATTCCTCGACTTTTCTGCCAACCCATTGCATGCAGCTCAGTTCTAATTGTCTCCTTACAGACAGCCACAGTTCCTCTATCAATCATATCCAGCCTATGTTTTCTAAACTCTTTCGTTTGTTTTTAGAAACAAGAATACCAAGCCGCCTCCTGTCACCGACAGTCAATTTTCTGGGCCTACCTGCGCGTCCCTGGTGCTCAATGCCATATCCATTTGCAATATTTTTCAAAACACGATAAACAGTGGACAAAGGGATGCCTGTTCTACTTGAAATCACTTTAGCTGATCTGATGTCCTTGTTATAATACGCTAAACTCAACTTCCTCTTCTCTAAATCCTCCATACTGAGGATCACTGAAAATGTCGTCTGCTAGCAAGTAAACAAAGGTGGATAACTCTTCACAAACTAATGAAAAAGGATTAACTTGATAGCTGGTCAAGGTTGTTTATACTAGAAATCCAATTAAACACATTCCTAAAATTCTCAATAATTTCTGGTCATACTATACCCCACCACCGTTGATTGATTGATTGAAACATATTTTATTCATTGAAGAAACGGATTGGGCACACTATTACCCCACCACCGTTGATTGATTGATTGAAACATATTTTATTCATTGAAGAAACGGATTGGGCACACTATTACCCCACCACCGTCCCCACTATTACCCCACCACGGTTCCCAGTATCACCCACCACTATTACCCCACCACCGTCCCCACTATTACCCCACCACCGTCCCCACTATTACCCCACCACCGTTCCCACTATCACCCAACACTATTACCCCACCACCGTCCCGACTATCACCCACCACTATTACCCCACCACCGTCCCCACTATTACCCCACCACCGTTCCCACAATCACCCACCACTATTACCCCACCACCGTTCCCACAATCACCCACCACTATTACTCCCACCACCGTTCCCACAATCACCCACCACTATTACTCCCACCACCGTCCCCACTACTACCCCACCACCGTTCCCACAATCACCCACCACTATTACCCAACCACCGTCCCCACTATTACCCCACCACTGTTCCCACAATCACCCACCACTATTACCCCACCACCGTCCCCACTTTTACCCAACCACCGTTCCCACAATCACCCACCACTATTACCCCACCATCGTCCCCACTATTACCCCACCACCGTCCCCACTATTACCCCACCACAGTTCCCACTATCACCCACCACTATTACCCCACCACCAACCCCACTATTACCCCACCACCGTCCCCACTATTACCCCACCACCGTCCCCACTATCACCCCACCACCATCCCCACACTATCACCCACCACCGTCCCCACTATCACCCCACCACCGCCCCAAGTATCACCCATCACCGTCCCCACTATAACCCCACCACTGTTCCCACTATCACCCACCACTATTACCCCACCACCATCCCCACTATTACCCCACCACCGTTCCCACTATTACCCCACCACCGTCCCCACTATCACCAACCACTATTATCCCACCACCGTCCCCACTAATACCCCACCACCGTTCCCACAATCACCCAACACTATTACCCCACCACCGTCCCCACTATTACCCCACCACCGTTCCCACAATCACCCAAAATTATTACCCCACCACCGTTCCCACTATCATCCACCACTATTACCCCACCACCGTCCCCACTATCACCCACCACTATTACCCAACCACCGTCCCCACTATTACCCCACCACTGTTCCCACAATCACCCACCACTATTACCCCACCACCGTTCCCACAATCACCTACCACTATTACCCCAACACCGTCCCCACTGTTACCCCACCACCGTTCCCACAATCACCCACCACTATTACCCCACCACCGTCCCCACTATTACCCCACCACCGTTTCCACTATCACCCACCACTATTACCCCAAAACCGACCCCACTATTACCCCCACCACCGTCCCCACTATTACCCCACCACCATGCCCACTATCACCCACCATCCTCCCCACTATCACCCCACCACCGCCCCCACTATCATACACCACCGTCCCCACTATTACCCCACCACCGTTCCCACTATCACCCACCACTGTTACCCCGTTCCCACTATCACCACCACCGTCCCACTATTACCGACCACCGTTCCCACTATCACCCACCACCGTCCCCACTATTACCCCACCACCGTCCCCACTATTACCCCACCACCGTTCCCACAATCACCCACCACTATTACCCCACCGCCGTCCCCACTATTACCCCACCACCGTCCCCACTATCACCCACCACCGTCCCCACAAATCTCTCCCGTCACGAGATATACACTGGGGGTACACCTGTACAGTAAATATACTTGCACATATTTACAGTAGAACTTTAATGTTGTGTAAGCGATACAAAGAGTTTGTCGTTTTAGCTCACAATAGGACTTACATAAAAACTAATCAAGACTTAATCGTTCTGCGATGAATATCGACAATTACCACGACAGACACCCACTGGTGGTGTGCGTCATGATATTAATTCCCGTGTAAATCCCCGACCAATCAATGCCGGATTAAACCCGTGTTAAACAGGGTAAGGCAATGATTACGAAGACTTATCAAAGAAATGTAATCGCTGTTCGTTATCCGTTCGTTAGCTTTAGAATCTCTTTCTTAATTCTGTTTTGATTGAGGCAGTTTGTCAGGTATGTCTCACAACCTCTGTGCCCATACAGAGACTTCTATGCTTTTCTTCCATGCCGCTCGTTGTCTTTGGAGCACCGCGGACACCCTTTTTGTGACTTAGAAGGATTGTAGAAGAAAGTGGTCATGTCACAACTTGAGGTAAGTCATTTTCCTTTGCAATTTTATCTGCAAATCTGACTTAGACTTGCATGCATTTTATGAGTGATATCATGTGTTACTTCTCGCAAAGTAAGTCTGACTGTGTTCATGCGTGCGTGTAGGGCGGTGGGGAAGCCTAGTGGTTAAAGCGTTCGCTCGTCACGCCGAAGACCCGTGTTCGATTCACTGCATGTGTACAATGTGTCCATTTCTGGTGTTCCCCGCCGTGATATTGCTGGAATATTGCTAAAAGCAGCCTAAAACCAAACTCACTCACTCACTCATGCGTGCGTGTATGTTTACAGTAATATGTGTGTTTTATATATTACCCAAGTTTAGACTCACTTAAAGCACTCACTATATGTTTTGTATATATGTATGGTAACATCGAAGATGAATTTCTCCACTAACTTGGGGGAACCAACTGAAAACCTTATGCAGATGAATTGCACGAGGGTCATGCATCAAATTGCTGTAAAGCATGTGCAAATACCATGCATGTGAACAGCTGCGTTTTGGTGTAAAGTTTTGTAACGAATTCGTCAATTTTCACTGAGTTTCATCATTTATTGAACTCATGACAATAATCTTTTCAACGTTACAAATGTGTTTTACAATACATCAGTTCATGTGTAAACAGTACCTTTAAACAGTATGGACAGTTTTGCAAAATGTATTGTAGAACAGATGACTTAAGTAAATGGCTACAATTACACTAGTGAGTCTAAACTTTTGATGGGGTGTATATTAACCTGGATTACAAGTGCATTTTCCTACTGTGACTTTAATACTATTATAAGCACATTAATGGTTTGCGAGGATTGTATGAGTACAATGAGAGAGTGTAAGTGTATGTCTTAGTCTCACTCCATGTTTTCCGTTAAATAAATAAAATGCTATTTTCATGTTTCATGCCATATGTTGTTTCAACACGTGTATATCATAATTCATTAAGGTAAAATGTTAAAGCCTGTGTCCGCACAAATAACAATGTTCTTACAGACGTATTTGACTGTCCTGTTGGTGTTAGGCAAGGTTGTGTCCTAAGCCCTTTCCTATTTTCGTTTTTTATCAACGATCTAGTGTCTGAGATGAACCATTCATGTTCCACTGGCGTCCAACTATATCCAGATCTTATTGAAATATTTATTTTGATGTTTGCCGATGATGTGGTGTTTTTCTCAGAGTCAGTAATTGGTCTACAGAGGCAAATTAATGCTTTAGAAACCTACTGTAATAAATGGTCCTTAAATGTTAACCTTGATAAAACTAAAATTATGATTTTTTAAAAAGGACCTAAACTATCAAAATCAGAAAAATGGACATACAAATCAGCTATGCTTGAAGTTGTTACATCGTACCAGTACCTTGGAGTATCATTTAATAGAACTCTAAATTGGTCTCTCTCTGCAAAAAACATTTCAATTAAGGCAAAGAAAGCTTTAGTGTCTATTACAAAATGCCTTTGTAGCTTTTACTTGTCATATGATGTCTATTTCAAAATATTCGACTGTAAGATACTACCCATATTATTGTATGGGTCAGAATTATGGGGCTTTCACAAACATGATTGTCTGGAAAGGGTATTGCTTTATGCATGTAAACGATTCCTTGGTGTGCGAATGTCTACACCAAATACTATTGTCCTTGGAGAAACTGGTAGATATCCTATTCATGTGTACACTCTAAAACGCTGTATTGCTTGCTGGCTAAAGCTCCTCTCCATGCCCTCTTCACGCTACCCATTTAAAGCTTACAAAATGTTATGTAATCTAGATTTAAACGCAAGCGCTGAGCGTAATAGGTTTAATTGGGCTACACATGTAAAAACAGTTTTATTTAGATTTGGACTAGGTTATGCATGGATATGGCAGGGAGTTGGAAATAAGCACCACTTCTTAAATTTACTTGTTAGAAGAAGCAAAGATTGCTTTATACAAGAGTGGTATGCAAAACTCCAAAATAGTCCCTGTACATTTACTTATTCCCTGTTAAAAGAAGATTTCTTGTGTGAACCATATGTACGTTGTATCAATATCAAGAAAGTAAGACTAGCCTTATCACAGTTTCGTTCCGTTTATTATGATTAAAGTTGTTATAAGGGAAAATTTCATAAGAAATCTGCTGTGTGCAGATACTGTAAAAATGTCTTGGAAGATGAATACCATGTTCTTCTAATTTGTGATTATTATAGAAACATTAGAAGCAAATATATACCCAGTTTCTTTACGAAACAACCGTCAAAACATAAATTTATCCAACTGTTGTCAACTTCTAATCGTATACTGATTGAAAATATTGCTTTGTTCATATACCATGTGATTTTGAAGAGAAACCCACTCTGCTTTTGAACTTTGTATATACCTGTACTATGGGCCTGTGGCCTTCAGTTCTGAATAAAGATTGATACTATTAAGGTATAAGTCGCTCTCAAACATGCAACTGTCACGAAACATGGCGACATATCACTATACTTCTGACAAAACTTATATTGGCATTGATCATTACTGTCTGCACACTGAACATATTTAGGAGAATCATGTTGGCTGATGAAACGAATTTCGACCTGATGTTCTTGAAGCTCGACTGTCAACAATCATTGGTGAAACTAAAAATATTTCTAAAACAGATCCTATGAAATAGACACAATTTCAAATTATACCTCTACGTTTAAGTAAAGTTGTGAATTTTTGTGATCCTTAGTAAAGTGTGATTAGTATATATAGAGATGAAACCTGTCATATATTAAAGTAAGATTGGTTGATTGGTTGGTTTGTTGCTTAATGCCGCCCTTTGTAAATGTTTAATATTGAGCATTAAGATTATGAGCAAAATGGTGAAGCACTGCCCATGGTTACGGCTTGGCTCAGTACAGAATAACTGTGACAACAACAAACTCGTATAAAGCGAAATGGAAATACTCCAAATAATAAAGATAAAGATATAATATAGAAAAAAAAGTCCGTTTCAAAATGGCGACTTAAAGAAATTATGCAGTTGCTATGGCACCCTGTGAGTTTTCAACTTGTTAAAGGGCAAACAGACACACAGATATTATATTTTCACCTTATGTACTTAATTCACAGATAACAGTACACAAGTTGTTCCCAATGGGACTACGCGGTACTATTTACAATAGATAAGTGATTGAGTGAGTTTAGTTTTACGCCGCACACAGCGATAGTCCAGCTGTATGGCGGCGGTCTGTAAATAATGGACCAGACAATCCAGTGATCGACATCATGAGCTTTGATCTAGGCAGTTGGGGTACGATTTAATTCCCAACACGGGTACAGTGTCCTCTGATGTCCTTTCTGATGTCCTCCGCCGTGTGATATTGCTGGAATATTGCTAAAAAGCGGCGTGATTCCTAAACCACTCTCACAGCACGTAACAGACACGTTTTCAGTAATGATTGAACTACTGATCAAAGCAGAGATTCTCAATCATACAATTATGATGTTGTTCTTTCAGCAAAATTATACGAACACAACCGTTGCTGATGGTTCGGCTTCACTGATTGGCATTACAGTGACCGCGCTTGCCTTCGTCATTCCTGCTTTTGCTCTGGAGTGTGTGGCGGGAACTCTTGTCGTCCTCGACTGGAGGAAGAACCCATCAGTGGCAAAACAACTTGTTTTAGCTCTGATCGTAACAGACATCTTCGGAATTCTGAACATCATCGTTCATATTTTAGTCAAAATCAACTTTGCCACAACCGAATTCTTTTGTTATATCTTTGATGTCATACTAGTCTTGACCTTGCAAGTTTCGGGTTTTATAGTCTTAACCATGGCTATAGATAGAACCCTGGCGCTGAAGGCGCCATATTGGTACAATCGTCATATAACAGCCAATGTAGTCTGGATCATTTTCCTTGTGCAGACCCTTTGTTCAGTTTTCATCTCGATATTTCCATTCATTGGACTAGGATCTGTCAGAACAGTCACAGTCGTCAGCGGTGTGAAAGTAGAAGAGTGTGGCGTCTTTCCCTTTGTACAACTTAGTGATAACAGGGAAGCGGTCTTTACTCTGACTTATAGTACCGTTGGTGCAGTGTTCCTCGTCGTAGTCGTTTCTTGCAATTTGTTGGTGATCAGGGAGATGAAGAGGATGCAAAGCAACATCATTTGGCCTACACTTAATCCGCTCCAGAGACCAGAGTTTCGCATGACAAAGGTGTTGTTGGCACTGTCAGTGACGTTCGTCATGTGCTGGAGTCCGTTGATTGTAAGACCAAACTTTTCTTCTTATTCGGTGAATGGGTGTGCGATACAGGAGGGAGGAATTATCAAAGTGATACACAGTAATGCCACGTTAATATACGTAATATATAAATAACACGCGAACTCACAGAATTTTAGCGTGACAGAGGTAGGCAATTTTGCACCCCGAATTCACCGCCTGGAACCACTGTAATGAAGAGGTGCAGTGATAGGGTGACTGTCCGCCTGCGTTTGCAGTGATCGCGTGCTTGTTTTGGCGGTGAATGTAATGGTCTAGAAGCCAGACCCCTAAAATGGTGAAAATGTGGTGCAGTTCTTGCGACCAAACGGGATGTGATTTTTCACAATCAGGAATGATTTAGCTTTGATTTGAAGCCGGTTGTCATCAGCTACCATGTCATGTCAGTTATGGCAATATTTTTACCGATAACTGGATGGTTTAATGTAATAACTCTGGTTTGGTTTGACCGATTTTCATAAAAAATATATTTTGGGAATGCTCAGACCATGATTTAAAATTGTGGACAATAATATTACATATATGCTCATCGCAAAAAGTATTTTGGTAAGGTTAAAGGTCAATTTTAATAGAAAGGGCATTTGATGAGAAAATATGAGTTGAACTTTACAAATTAAAGGTAATTTTTCCAAAATTATGTTTTTCTGATTCAGCTATAACATTTGAAGATCATATATACCGTTGGTTGGCATTGTATTCATGAAAAACCATTACAAGGAAACAAAGGTTGGTACTTTGTATTTAGATCAGCAATATATTACACAATGTCTGTTCAACAGTAACAGCACCATGTTTTACATAGTCAACGATACTAAATATGTCAAAGATACTGTTGGACTATCATTAAAATCACACAACATAACAGAAAGCTCTCAAATGTATAATTCAATTATTCAAGATGTCTTTCTTTATTCATCAAAGAATGATGAGTCTGTCATGTCATCATAACACAAGCAACATTGCCTTTATATCAATTCGTACTTATTGTTCATAATAGTCATAGTGTATTCCCCGTTGACATGTTAGTTAATGTCAACATTGTCAAGATTGTTTGCAACAGCATTGTATGTCGACCCCATCTGCAACATCCCAATGGCTCTTTCCCTTTCTTCCGCTGTTACTCGTGGCACATTTCTCGTGCTTTTGTATCATATCATGTAATAAATAAAGTAAATAAGTTAAGGCTAAATCGTTTCCGTGGACCTTTTTCAACTTCATATCTGTGCATGTAAAAATCATTGTACAGTAAGGTGTGCCTCCAAGAGGTTGAACCTGTTGTGTACATGAGCATGTGGATGTGGACTTGAAACAAACATGTCAACATTGACTAACGTTGACTAACATGTCAACTGGGAATACACTATGACTATTAGGAACAATAGACACGAATATTGTCTAGGAATTCCTTTGCGTTGTCCATAAAAGCAGGCACTTAATGTTTTGTATTTAAAGCAGTACGTTTCTATCGTAATAGATCTTCATCAAATATTCCTCTGTTCCTCTGTGATAAAGTTGCAAATAAGTTAAGACTAAATTGTTTCCGTGGAGCTTCTTCAACATATCTGTGCATGTAAACGTCAATGTACAGGAAGGTGTAGCTGCAAGAGGTTGAACCTGTTGTGTATTTCGGCATGTGGATGTAGACTTGAAACATGTTCCCGTGATCTTGACAATGTTGACATTAGCTAACATGTCAACGGGGAATACACTATGACTATTATGAACAATAAGTACGAATTGATATAAAGGCAATGTTGCTTGTGTTATGATGACATGACAGACTCATCATTCTTTGATGATTAAAGAAAGACATCTTGAATAATTGAATTATACATTTGAGAGCTTTCTGTTATGTTGTGTGATTTTAATGATAGTCCAACAGTATCTTTGACATATTTAGTATCGTTGACTATGTAAAGCATGGTGCTGTTACTGTTGAACAGACATTGTGTAATATTTTGCTGATCTACATACAAAGTACCAACCTTTGTTTCCTTGTAATGGTTTTCATGAATACAATGCCAACCAACGGTATATATGATCTTCAAATGTTATGGCTGAATCAGAAAAACATAATTTTGGAAAATTTACCTTTAATTTGTAAAGTTCAACTCATATTTTCTCATCAAATGCCCTTTCTATAAATCTTTTACCTTTAACCTTACCAAAATACCTTTTGCGATGAGCATATATGTAATATTATTGTCCACAAATGTAAATCATGGTCTGAGCATTCCAAAACTACTATTTTTTTAAAATCGGTCAAAGCAAACCAGGGTTATTACATTAAACCATCCAGTTGTCGATTAAAATATAGCGATAACCGACATGACATGTTGTACCTTAAAAAGGGCCCCTGCACGGTAGTCACGCGTGGGAGCTAATGACAACCGGCTTTAGATCAAAGCTAAATCATTCCTGATTGTGAAAAATCACATCCCGTTTGGTCGCCAGAACTGCACCACATTTTCACCATTTTGGGGGTCTGGCTTCTAGACCATAAGTTCGTCTTTAAAAATCTAGTCACCATTTGTGAAAGACGAACTGTATCATTTAAATATTAACATTACACGAATGTAGGGGTTCTGATGGTTTTTTTTACAGAAAGTTTCAAGTTGCTAGGTTAAACATGAAGAGAGGAATCAGAGACTATCGGCAGAACATATCTTTTCACGTAGACAAATACTAAGTTTATCTGATATATAATTTCATTTTTCATGTGAATGACACACAGGATTTAAACAAATCACCAGAAGTAGCTTCTGTTAAAAGAGGAAGTCATTCAGATGAAAATTGGGTGATTGTAAAATGTAAAATAGATATTCAGTGAAGTGATCGCTGGAGTACAGTGATCACAGAATTCAGTGATCGGAATTTTCTGTACACCTTTTCTTCAAGTTTATCGAAAATATGAACTAGGCAGGTGTTTCGATGTAACAAAGTATATTTTCGATCAATTTCAGACTGAGAAACATGGATGAGAAGGTTAGGTGTGGATATTGCCCTTGTATGGATGACTTTTCTGCAGTTGTGAATCACTGTGTGTAGAAACACGGATATTTGAAACTAAAGACAATGGCCATAACATTTAATATAACCAAAGGCAAGAATCAGTATTTACCAGGCGTGTATGACATTGTACCAGGCGAACTTGAGGGTACAAAATAGACATTACACATCTGCAAAAATACACTCATGCCAATAATGGTTGTCGACACCTCCCCACACACCCGAACATCCCCTCCAATTAAAAAATTGAAGGGGGTGACAACATTATTGGCATGAGTATACAAAATCTCTACACAGCTAGTCCTCTAAGCAAGAAAACGAAGAATAGGGACAGGGATATATCGCCAAAGGGTGAAAGTTATCAATGATTTCATTTCACGGATGTAGGCGTCATACTCCGACTTTCCATAAAATGTAGGGATATTTGGAGTTCTAAATAATTTAATTACACTTCATTAGTAGCATCAGTACCGGTGTTGTGAGTTTGTGAGTTTAGTTTTACTCCACAACCTTGTGGAAGGTCGCGTCAGGTAACCTTTCAGCGACCTATGGCCGTCCAATCAAAGGCGAGACGGCCGAACGGATTTAACCAATCAGACAACGGCTACTATTTAGGGTTCGGCGGGACTTACAAAGTGTATTTCCTCGTACCCGGTCGCCAACACTGATCACCCAACAAATGAAAATCCGCATAAAACACTGATATTTGACTTGCAGTATATACGCTTTGGGGTTTCTGTTGACATGGTTATAATTAGCTAATATTTCCGCAAGCTGACATGCTTTAATACTGACAAAACGCTATTTTCAGCGAATGTTTACTCACTGCTGTGGCGTGCATCACTAGGAACCGATCGTACGGAAAATAGCATTCGGAATAGTTCGGGTACAAACTTTTTCGAGGTAAAAGTTCAAAAGGTATGTGCGAATGTCCACTTTCGCGATTTGGTAAGCTGTGTTCTGATTGGTCAATTGGAAAGGTTACCTGACGCGACCTTCAACAAGGTTTTGTTAGACTCAGTATAGCAGTGTAACGAATAATACTGAGGCTAAGTTTACTTAGAATGGCTAAACACACCCCTAAGTATACTCGGCGTCATTAATGAAGGGTCAAGCTATTGATAACACTATATTGTTAAGTCTTCGTTTTTTTGTTTGAAATATATACAACAGAATGTTTTACAAACGTTCTTAACAGTATGGAAAAACGCATCAGGCCTTTAAAATGTCACCATTACGTTCTTTAACGTCCGATACATTGTGCCGTTACAAAACGCACATTTTTTTATTCAAATTGTCAATATAGAAATCCACCTGCCACTTAATGTCTATGACCTGTACGTGCAAGTCGCTCTATCAATGGAAAGTGGAGGACAATACACATGCATGGATGCTTTTTCACTGTCGTTCACTGTTCAGGTACCTGTTTGAAATCGCTGCTTAAAATGAGACGTTTTTGACACTGGATGAAACGGGTCAGGCTATAGGCTACACACGTCACCCAGCACAAGTGGATTTCCCAGGTTTCCGCAGAGCTCTAGTAGAGGAATGGAATGCGAATACGCCAGCTTTCTTTATGAACTCGATAAGGAGCATGAAAACAAGGTGCACCTGTGTGTCTTGGACGCGCAAGGCGGGTACACGAGTTATTGAATGACCGAGTGCTTCATGTTTGTCATTTTCATTTTGGGGGGTTGGTTTATACAACTGATGTTTGCCGGGGCTGTTTGAACTTTCTGTCTGTATGTCACGATGTGTCACGTTTGTCAACACATTAAACATTATGATGACACTCTTAGTTCTATTATTTCTGAGAAACTGTTCTTTACATGTACTATATATCATTGTACCCTTTAATAATGGCGGCAATAACACCAATTGCAATGAATCTTATGTACCCTCACCATGTTAAGCAATGGTCACTGAAGTGAAGTGAATCCTGCTGTGCACATTGTACATGTGCAATCATTGGTGGGAGCTTTTTTCAAATGGGTTGGTAGGGAATCGCGCGACAAGTACACTGTCGCACACACTTCACAAAGAAACGTTTTCACTTCATGCTTTTGCTTGTGTGATTTTAGTTTATCTTTGTCTGTGTACGCCCTGTCACATAAATCACATTTGAGTTTAGATGATCTTTGGTGACACCTGATATGCCGTTGCATGGATGAAGAACGTTTGGTACTGTATTTACAAATACTACAATAAGTTGTGCTTGATATCAATGAAGGCCGAGAAGCCGAATCAAAAGCTGCGCTTGAAGAGGTTAGTTGCCTTCAACAGAGCAATAGCTCTGACTTCAAATTCTCATTCCATGGTAATAACGCTTAGATCCAAACGATCTATTTCAGCCATCTTCTCCTCTACAGGGCCCATGCTCATGATTGACTGGACGATACCGATCACTGCAAGAAAAAATACAATCACTGCAAGCATACACAGTGGGTGTACAGCTACTGTACCCGATCTGGACCCGATTACTTCACGATTACAATTAGACAGATTAAATGAATATTATGCATTCAATTGAGCAAAGATTTCACATATATGTGGAAAAGTGTATCATTAACAATATCCACACATAGAAATACTGTAACATCAAACCATTAGGAAATAAACTTAGTATTTGTCTACTTGAAAAGGTATGTTCTGCCGATAATCGCTGATTGCTTTCTTCATGTTTAACCTAGCAACTTAAAACGTTCCATAAATAACCATCAGAACCCTTGCATTCGTGTAATGTTAATATTTAAATGATACAGTTCGTCTTTCTCAAATGGTGACTAGATTGTTAAAGACGAACTTACATTCACCGCCAAAACAAGCACGCGATCACTGCAAACGCAGGCGGGCAGTCACCCTATCACTGCACTCTGCAGGACAGTGGTTCCAAGGGGTGAATTGGCACGCCGAAGACAGATGTGCTTCCTATCCCCTTTGTGGGTAAAAGTAACTTGCTGATTTCAGTAGGATATTTGTAACAAATGTGAAAAAGTCATCAAAAACTAAATAAATATACTGTTAACAATAACATACTGTTTAAATAGCGCAAATGTGATGAACGTTCTACTCTGTAACACTTCATGGATGTGGCACTGTTTTTCAGGTCCTGCTATTCCTAGAACAGGCGGGGGTACACATCGACAAAGGTTTCAGGCCCATTGTGTTCATGATCGCATCCCTCAACTTCATCTTCGACTCGGGCGTGTATCTCTTAATGAATAAGAAGTACCGACAGAATATTGCAAGGATATGTTGTGGTTCTGGACCTGGAAACACGTCTGTAAGACCCAGTGAACAGAATCGTGGTTGAAGTGGTGATATCGTTCCAGTGTTGGTCTTGTGTGGGGTGTTGTGGAGTGGTACAAAAGTACTTTAGTCACGGTGTGTGATGGTTGTCAAGGGGATAGCGGTTGCATTGGTGACGTCGTCATTGTTGGTGTTACATGTTGTGGAGATGGTAGCCACGGTGATAGTGGTTGAAGCGGGGACGTCGTCATTGTTGGTGTTACATGTTGTGGAGATGGTAGCCATGGTGATAGTGGTTGAAGCGGGGACGTCGTCATTGTTGGTGTTACATGTTGTGGAGATGGTAGCCATGGTGATAGTGGTTGAAGCGGGGACGTCGTCATTGTTGGTGTTACATGTTGTGGAGATGGTAGCCATGGTGATAGTGGTTGAAGCGGGGACGTCGTCATTGTTGGTGTTACATGTTGTAGAGATGGTAGTCACAGTGCTGGTGTGGCATGGTTGCCATTGTGATAGTTGTTGAAGCGGGGACGTCGTCATTGTTGGTGTTACATGTTGTGGAGATTGTAGCCATGGTGATAGTGGTTGAAGCGGGGACGTCGTCATTGTTGGTGTTACATGTTGTGGAGATTGTAGCCATGGTGATAGTGGTTGAAGTGGGAATGTCTTCAATGTTGATGTAACATGCTGTTGGTATGGTAGCCATGGCAATAGTGGTTGCATTATGGACGTCGCCAGTATTTAATTGGTGTTACCTGTTGTGTTAGCCATAGTGGTTGATGTTGCAGTGGAGTCGGTCGTCTAATTGTTAGTGTAAAATGCAGTGAAAACACTTCAGTAATTCGTGATGTGTCTGACGTCTCTGAGATATTGGCCAACTGTTATCAATACAGATCCTGAAACAAATAGATTAAAGACAGCCCATGCAAGTCTGTAATATGTAATCAGTCCAAATGGACTGCCGTTTCTGAAAACGAAGAAAGTCTTGCTTTGCTCCTCTATATTCTATATTATAAACGGAAGAAGCCTTTTGATGTAAACACAGTTAATTACAGAAACAAAATGCCAGTCGAAGTGGCTATCAAACAACATACCTAAACGAGGCTATCAATTTGTAATAAAACACTTGTTTAGCTACGCATATCTTTTTATCTGTGTGTCAATGTTTATATACATTTACCATGATAATGAACGTTAAGATCATTCCGCACCTTACCATAACAAACTCTAAAGAGTTGTCATCTCAAATCCGTAATCCAGTCTCTTTTTCCAATTATCATCATATTGTAACATTTTTAGGGGTGTTTGACAGGGGTGGAAATAACCCATTGCCCGACGTCCGAGTCCAGTGTTCTTTTCTGTCGGGCAAGCAAATTTGTATATCACACTGTACCGGTGTCCAGTTGACTTTCCAATGTTAATTATGTTTATTTAAAAAAATCAGCAGGAAAACGGTCGGTATAGTGGCAATATTATCAGGGCAAGTGACATTACATGTGCCACTGTACCGGAGTACACTATCAATTTTATAGTTATTTCCACCCCTGAATTTGTATGAAGGCATAAAGAATATCTTAACCAGTCTTTAAAACATGTATATATATATATATATATATATATATATATAGACACATACAATACAACACACAATACATAAATGGTGGGAACACTCACCATACGTCATAACACTAGATGTATAGATTTAAGTCCAAGAACATACTGACAACAAATAATTGAATTTTCTCTATAACGTCTAAACATTCTGAATGAAATTAGATTAATTTAAACATAACATATTTTAAAAAATGATTTAAGCGAAATATCTCCTTGGACTCTTTATCTGTTGAAACACTTAAAACATATTTTAGCTAGTATTGCTGTCTGATTTGAATGTCTTTGTCACGAAAGATTTCTGGTAAAGTATACACCTAAATATTTATGGGGCTATATATTCATGAATACTAGATTCTAGAACAACTGCTACTGTTAGACTCAACAGAACAAACATATAAGATGGAGGTTGTTTCAAACGACAAGATTCGTTCTCTTAGAACGGGGACTACCAAGAAAAGGACCAAACGTGTTTACGAGGGAAACACATAACAAGGAGCTGGTGGCACCTGAAACAAAGCGTTCGTGCGTGGAAATTGACATACTTTTAAGACAGAGTTAGCCTTAAGATCGCTTTGCAGAACGGGCCCCAGGAATTTATATCGGTTAATCCTGCGATTGGAGCGTTCCTGTCTCCTTGGCCTTCCAAGGTATGATTATCTTAAGTACGCGCAGACATCTCACAATTAATACGTGGAGAAAACTGGCAAGGTTTACCAAACATATTCCGTCAAGGCAGTGTGAGGACACAAAACACTGTCGTAATCTGTGAATTTATTTCTCAAGCTGCTGAGGAGAGGTTTACAAGAGGTTGGTTTAAACAGAGAAATGCCATGTTAGCCAAATGTCCGTGTGTCACTGCGTACCATGTAAATTTCATGGCAACCTGTTCGCTTCATGCCAAACATTGACTTGTATTGAGGAATCATATTTTTGTGTGTAAGGAATATCCTAAATCCAGCATTATAGAAGTCTCTCAGCAGCTCCAGACCTCTTAGGTACTTGTCTATGTCCGGCTCTGGGTGAGATCTCAGCTTGATATGAAGTTCAAAACAAAACTGTTTCACATTTTTCAAACTTCCGCTTTGTAACATTTCAGGAAAGGCAAACCACTCCGAAGCTTCAATATCAATCTTGAGCAGATCGATTATAGCCTAGAATAGAAAAAAAGTTAACGGAGTTAATACAATCGTTAATACAATCGTGCAATAAAATTAGAAGGGTCGGCGGGGCGATGAGAACCACAGATAATACAAATGCTGAGCTTATAGTAATTGTATTACTAACATTTTGCGTTCATCGCGTTTAATATACATGTATTTTTGGTTTTCAACACTCCGCTCAGTAGTATTCCAACACTGTAACTTTACATGTATTATTTATAAATTATATCCGAACATAACCAAAATAGCCTTAAGTGGATCCATTGATATATCAAAGTAACTGACTGCATGATGTAAAATGCCAAGATATTAAGGATAAAACTGGATACTTTGTAGTTGAGGTGATTTGAGGGAACCATAAAGATACAGGTGATGCCACTGTTATGTCCAAATTGGATCGTTTACCGTTAGTCGCCACCTTGCTGGGATATTGCTGAGTTTAGCTTTCAGCCACAAACACGTTGAGAAAAATAGTGATTAAAAAAAAGATTTGCTGTCATTATTATACGTCGCATTCTCTGGTGAGATTTGGAATGCGTTCTACTGATGTGAACCTATTTATCAAATGGAACATATATTATGATAAAAAAAGATATTATTTCTAAAAACACCTGTATGGCAAATAAAGTTACGTTCTAGGCATGTTCTGTTTCAATGTTTGAAAACAATTTTGAAACAGAGTATTCCAACTGCTAATCGAACTCGGGCGAACACGAGACAAGCCCAACGTTAATATTAACAGAATGTTGCAATAGCTACATGCCGAAATGTAATGGACAGTGACACCTGTCAAGACATATCTGATCCATACGAAGTGGCAGTGGTGGTGCAGTTATGTATTGCCGGCACTGCTGACAATATGGGCGTGAGTGAGTGAGGGAGGGAGGGAGGGAGGGAGCGAGCCCGGGTCTTCGGCGTGACAAGCGAACGCTTTAACCACTAGCTACTCCACCACTGATAACGTCAAACAGCCAAAAGGTGATTATCCCAGTGTTGACGTTCCCTACACAACAAACACCCCTGTACGATAGGTAGTGAGTTGGGGAATCACACGCGGACGTCGTGATCGATGCGGACATTATTGCATCATCTGGACACAAACACTTACAAACGCTGCGTGCCTTTCTGAGTTGCTGTTTGCAACAGATGTCGTAATGCCATTGTTCAGAATGTTTAATAAAGTCTTAACGTGTATATGCGTTCAATAAAGATTGTTGGAGTGTGTAGTTCACCACATACATTGGGATCCGGGTTAGAATAGATCTTCAGCAACCAATACTTGTCGTAAGAGGCGACTAACGGGATAGGGTGGTCAGGCTCGCTGACTTGGGTGACATCGTATCCCAATTGAGTAGATCGATTCTCATCGTCGTTGTTTGGTCCAGACTCGATTCTATACAGACCGCTACCATATAGCTGGAATGTTGCTGAGTGCGGCGTAAAACTAAACTCACTCACTCATATAGCTTGTGCCCATGGTCACTAGTCATATCACTTACCACATGCTGCAGTTATTGTGTTCCTTTTAAATTCATTTTACATAGTTTGTGTCCCCCCAAAATACGTTTCCTGTTCTAACACGTCTTAGATAGCGTAAAATACATCCGTCTTACCTGTGTGTGATTATTTTCCTTTAAAATGGACGAGAAGGTTCGCATTCTCCAACCCTTGTTGTTTGTGCTGTGGGTAGAATTAAGGCCTGTCTTATGGAAATGAATGTTACTTCTCCTGTCGTGGTCTGATACCTTTGTCATGCTGAAACAATATATTTACAATGAGTGTTTGTGTGTTTGTGTGTGCGCCCATGTGCGTGTGCATGTACGTGAGTGCGTGCGTGCGTGTGTGTTTGTGTGCGTGTTTATGTGGTTATTAAATTCATAAAGGTATATGGGGACTATAGTGTAAAGGCTGCAAAAACTGAAAAACTGCTGACGGTGGGGATACACTCACTAAACGTTCTTGTGTATTTGGGGGCGGTGGGGTAGCCTAATGGGTAACGCCGAAGACCCGGGTTCGAATCCCCACACGGGTGCAATATATGAAGCCCAATTCTGGTGTCCCCCGTCGTGCTATTGCTGGAATATTGCTAAAAAGGCCTTAAAACAATACTCACTTACTCACGTGCATGTTTGTTATGCGTTAAACATGACTACACAAACATGATTCGCTTACGGAAATGATTCACCAGTATCACGTTTCCACAAACATACAAATAACCCAACCGCTGACATCCAACACCCTAGAGTATTTAATAGTCAATTTCTAAATAAATTCAATTTATGGTCTAGTTCCTCAAATAGACGTGGGGCGGTGAGGTAGCCTGGTGGTCAAAGCGTTCGCTCGTCACGCCGAAGACCCGGGTTTGATTCCTCACATGAGTACAATGTGTGAAGCCCATTTCTGGTGTCCCCCGCCGTGATATTGCTGAAATATTGCAAAAAAACCGCGTAAAACCATACTCACTCACTCAAATAGACGTACTTAGTACTGACACTATATATCCATAGCCATTCACAATCTGCTGCAATAGGTCGTCGTGAATGATACAATAGTATATACATATTAGTTAATATGGGGAATCTATGCATGTTTAATGCTACATGCATTTCATACTATATCACTCCAATAGTACACAAAACGTTACCCTCCTTCCTTAATGACGGAGGTACCTATCTTCAGCGTTCACGTCTTGGTCTGTCTACGGTGCCCCAGTCTGTATGAAGCCTCCCACATAAGTTTTATAACCGTGATACTGTGGCATCCGAGGGCGTTGGCAACAGCATTGTATGTCGACCCCATCTAGCACCATCCCAATGGCTTTTTCTCTCTCTTCAGCTGTTAATCGTGGCATATTTCTCGTACTTGTATATCATATAATCTTTTCTAGGCTCTCTTCATACCCTATAGAATTATTCTACATGTGAAATTGATGCAAATACTGCTTGAATATTGCTGCGTTTTGGCGATTGATATAGCTATGTGTAAACAGAAAATGGAAAAATGTTACTTTGCAAGCAACAATGTTAACAAAGATCATTGTAGAAATTCCTAAACATTTGTTCACAATATCAAAGACACGTTTTACATGTTTTCACTAATGCAAATCAGCAGAAAATGTTTTAAAAGACTGAAATCATAGGAATGATTATTTTCCAATTTTACACACTCTACAACAGTTGTTTCTTGGTTTAATAGTTGAAAAAGGTGATTTTAAATGGTTTATCTTTGTCCCAAAGTAGAATTTTTTTGGACATCTAACTTACTGTTATTGGTTTATTTCGGCATGGACGAAAATAGGACAATTTAACTCTTCTGAAAAAAGATGAATGCATTTGAGAATTTATTTTCGTGATTTCGTGTTGTTAAGCTTTCTTGTACACTAATACCTTCTAACATATCTTTGATAGTTTTTCAGTAATTCATAAAGGTAGGAGGGTAACGTTTCTTTTGGCGTCTAGTGTATTTCATTCAATGACTTTTATCGGGCTTCTATAGAATAACAGCTTTTTGAAATAATATAAACTTACTGGGTGTTCCGGGGTAACTTGAAGGGTATTTCCTGATTAGTGAATTTGTAGGCTGTACCTCACCATAAGATTTTCGTGAGAAAATTTGTAAAATCTATTCCTTTCGCTAGATCATCATTTTCTGAATGCAATTGTCTGTCTACGATTCATCTTCTAACTCAGTTGAAACCTAATGCAGCGTTCATTTGGCTGCGGCACATAATTGTTTTATTTCTGGTGTATTTTCAAGTTCATGTCGCATGCAGATGGACATTCCTGTTGGGTTTTGCTTCATTCATCACAGAAATGTTGTTTTTTCTTCTATCCTCCAATGCAAGCATAGCCTATGATGTAGCAACAATGATTCTCTTGAATGTCTGTGAAGTGTACTGTGAAGGTATACTAGGCTGCTGACACATTGCAGAAGGAAATAGGGCTGGGACGGGTAGGAATAAATGGAATCGAGTACCCGCATGTGCTTACCCGAATCGGAATCGAGTACCCGGAAATGTAAGGAATACAGCGCTTCTGTCAACTGTCTGAAAATTCAATCACGGGTTGACAGAGATTATTATAGAAACTTGAAAGAATGGCAATAAGACATTAAAACAGATCTTAGGCTATTTAATTTACGTCTATTTAACCAATATAAAGAGTATCAGCATTACTTACATTCCTCGTTACACTGGAAAAAAAGTCCACATTTACAAGCTTGGAAATGTCTTGGAAAGATGATGTTTCCAAGACATTTCCAATTTTGGAAAGATGATGTTTCCAAGACATTTCCAATTTTGGAAAGATGATGTTTCCAAGACATTTACAATTTTGGAAATACGAGATTTCCAAAAATTTACAATTTTGGAAATGTCCACAAGGGGGGATAACTTGTGGGTGATGGTAAATGATTGTTCTTTGCACGCCCAGGACCTAATCCCTTGTTAACTGATGAGTAAGTCAAGGCAGTTAAGAGTCACCAATTAACAAGGCCTACTGCCTTGTTAAATTAATGAGTGAGTGAAGTCAGTTTAGACAGCCTCTGGAAGGAAAACCAAGTTGCAAGTTTTTATGCCTCTTAAAGAAGCCTCTGGAAGTAAGTTATATCTTTGATGGCCATTTAGAAGTGGAATGCATACAAAGAGCAAGACTTATGGATGTCAACTTCCTTACTGTGACCTGATTTTCACCTGATGAAGGAGCAAGCATATGCTCCGAAACATCGTGTTATTCACAATAAAGAAGTTGACATCCATAAATCTTGCTTTTCTTATTAAAAAGGTAAGTTATTAAAATCCACTGAGCTGTAGGTTTGTTAATCATGTCTCGATGTGATTATCGCTCTAACACACCTGAGAGATTCGTTAACAGTGTTGTATGCACAGGCGGTGAAAGTTGTATTGTATTGAATTTGGTTGGTTGCATATTGTTTTGTGTTATGCTGTCAGTTTGTATGTATGTGTGAATGAGGAACCTCACATATTATGACATTGAAATCAAACTGAACTTAACATTATTCCATGGTCAATATCGCAATGTGAGTGAAATGGTAGTATACGGAAGTTTGTTTCACATTTTTGATAATACCTTCTTTTTATGCAGATAAAATTATTAAAAAGGAAGGAATAATGCCATGCTTCTCTCAGAGTAAGGGAAGATAATTTATATAGTGATTCTTATCAAATTAGATATTTCTTTATCGTCCGAACGGAATTCACAAATTACAGATGTTTTGTGTGGGTTTGTGTGCATGCACTCGTGTATAACATCTAACTTGATAGGTATTAAAATCAAGCCGTTTGTAACCATGACTATATTGGTTGGAACACTTGAGGAACAAAAATAATTTCTCGCTTCAAAAGGAACTGGAACAGTAACATTTTTCATGTTATCATATGAGCTTCAAAACATTGAATGAAATAAATGCTGTATGATGAAATGGATCAGAGAACATTATAATGGCATAAATGACGTGTTTATGACACATGTAATGGTAAAAATACATAATCACTATGTTAGTTAACTCATGACCAGACACGTCAAACTGGTACCGATAGATTTATATCTAAAATGTAAAAATTCAGTATTTCTTAGTACCTGAAATAGAAAACACGAATTTGGATGAGATGTTTTAATCTGAGATCAATCTGTAGAACTTAAATCAACTTCAAAAGATTGGTCATTCGCAAACTGAAGCAGATCTCACTTATACTGCAGTAAACAATATGGGGATACATAACGAAACATACCACTTACGTGATAACAACTCCCTGTTTATTGCATAGAACGGCATTCCGATGTACATCGTTCAGAATAAACAAGCTGATTGAATGTTGATTGATTCCATCACTTGGATAATGGAGTGGATTTCGACTTGTTGATCTTACTCTCCTGTTGACCTCAACGATGTGCTACTTGCTGAAGTACCTGTTGTTGTTAATTTGCTGCTTGTCACTATGCATATATACTTCTATTCACCTGGTTGTAGTAACTTTTATCCAGATAATGGCGTGAGAATATACATGGAAACTCCCCTCTATCGACCTTTGGTCCAAACGGATGAGTTAAGAAAAAAGGTCGATGTCCCGTCCTTTAGCCATTTCACATTGGATTATAGAGACAATGATGGGCCTACGTGTTGATAGAAGAGGATATTCCGGATTATGCGAATGAGAGCACACCTAATGAGAAAACGAGCCAAATATATGTATAAAGATAGTGTTTTATTTCACAGAACTTTTCGTTCCCGCCGCTCACGCGTAGATAAATTACAGTCGTTAATAATAACCTTCATTAATCGGACAATACCAATGATGTAATTGTGTGTTACGTCAATTATGAAAAAGACAATTTATTATCTGCCCTTGTCATTACAGAGTTCTCTCCCTTTCCGGGTACTCGATTCCTAGAAATAGGACTCGATTCAAGGTGTACCCGACCCGGATTCGAGTACCCGAGTACCCGTCCCAGCCCTAGAAGGAAACGTATACGTCATGCATTTCAAGATCTAAAGTCAAATCCATCCACACATGCAAACTAGAAGCCAGATAGCAAAGTTGTGTAGGGCCAATGTTGGTATATGGTTGTTTGGTTGGCCAACAGTTTGACAACATTGGCCCAACGTTATCTTAATGACTTAAAAGTAACGGTGGCTTTTGACACGTTGGTCTAACAGTGGGCCAACATTTGAAAAACTCTGCCTATTTTCCCCTGATCTTACATCTATTTCACAAAGTTGGGCCACCGTTGGCCCAACATTGTGAATAATAGAGTGAGCACACGGCCATTTTTAGCCATGCTTTCTTATTAAGATTTTGATGAAAGTTGAAATAATTACACAGACAAAAAGAAAGAATCCATTTCCCTGTCTTTCAACTACGATACAGTGAATTTTACAGCGTTATTTTCTCCAAATCGAATACCAAACTTGTCATCATTGATAGCTTTACCTGATATTCAAAGAGCAGACGACACTACATTTCTGGAGGCCTTCAACTGGTAAATATGCATTGTTATTTCTGTGATACTGATTGCAAATATATTGTGAAATAATTGGTTTAAATCATCATTTAGGCTGAAGAAACTGACGCATACTGTATTGAAAGGCAATTGATTGAGTAGATAAAAGATTTAATTGACTCTTTTCTTTAGGTAGCCTGTTTAAACCACTTTGATCAATCTCATTTCATTTTAAATTATTTAAATGTATTGTGTTTACTTTATTATCATTATGTGTTTGTCAGTTACACTCCTGTTTCCATATACAACTCCCGTATACGGCGACGTTTCTATGTAGATTCTTACACCGTTATCAAGCTAACAGTGACTACAACCAAATGATGAGAAGTATATATATATATGTACATAGTATGTTTTGTCAAATAAACATAATTGGAAGCGGCCAGTTGGGGACTAAGAACAACAAATTGATCTAGTGAGAAAGGGAGTGGGGAGTGGGGTGGAATGATAGGTTGTAACAACCTGATAGGGTGATTTGATAGAGTCTATAGTTTGATTAGTTCTTCATATTCCAATGGTATGTAGTGGGGGCGGTGGGGTAGTCTAGTGGTTAAAGCGTTGGCTCGTCACCGAAGACCCGGGTTCGAATCCCCACATGAGTACAATATGTGAAGCCCATTTCTGGTGTCCCCCGCTGTGATATTCCTGGAATATTGCTTAAAGTGGCGTAAAGCCAAACTCAGTCAGTCAGTGGTATGTAGTATCCTTGGTCTCTATTGGTCAAAGGTTTGTGGCCGCTGATTTTGATGGCTTCCAAATGTTTTCTTTTTGTGAAGTCCTGATTCTTGGTGGATAAGATTTCGAATTTGTCAAACCAGCCCCCTAAAACTAAGTTTGGCGTCATCTCAACCCTGATCAAGCACGCTAAGAACATTTGCTCCAGCAGCCATGACCTAGAACATGAGCGGAACCACCTACAACATGTCTTCACGAGCCTCAACCAGTAACCCACCAACTTATAGTCACCATTTGAGTCCAATGAATTGCTCACTAACACAAAATCTAATAATTGCAACAAAACCAAATTTTGCAGTCACATGAAACGACAGACCAATGAAGAACTAATCAAACTATAGACTCTATCAAAGCACCCTATCAGCTTGTTGTTACAACTGAATCCCCCCCCTTGTTTATTGGCTTCATCACCATTCCATTTGTTCTTAGTCCCCATCTGGCCTCTCCCAATAATGTACCAGTTGTTATTCAATTACATGTTTTTGTTAATGTCAATCTGCTGATTGTCAGACAGACAGACAGACAGACAGACAGAGAAGTTTATTTCTCAACCAACCAACGGTGGTACATGAGAATATATAAATACATAGGTAAACAAATATATACATGGCAAGTGGCTGGACATGATCATTTGAATATTACTTAGTAAGCGATTTATACAATACATTCAGAAATGACTTTAAGTTCTTTAGATGTTTAGTAGTTTTATTACATAATAATTTCTTTAACATTGAATGTTTTTTGGAGATCACACATATATGTCGCGAGATAGGTATTTCGCTGTTGGAGAAGGGTTTCACATCTAAAGAGATAGTGAAACTCATTCCCAACAACGTTAGCGTTACACAACTTACATATTCTTTCCTCTTTTTGAATAGAATGCCATCGGCCGGTTTCAATTGGAAGTTTTTTGTTGCAAGTTCTTAGTTTTAATATATGGAAATATATATCCCTGGATAAGTATAAGTAGTTTTCAAAACATAGTTTATCTTAAAACATTAAAACATTGACCTTAAGAACTAGTTTCTATGGAGCTACGCCAATGTTGTAAAAACTGATCTTTGAGAGTAGCTTCAACTTTTAGGACCAACCATGACGTGGTGACATTGTGGGGGTTTGAGAAAACCTCTGATAAACCGCAGGTATTAAGTATTCTTGTAACAAAAGATATCCATCGGAGTTGACAACCAAAGTTATTAACAGAGATAAAATTATACATCAGTGAGGAGAGTTTACAGTATTGGTTATTTGTTGCTACTTTATGCCAAAAAGAAATAACTCGTTTGTATAATTTGATGTAGAGCGGTTCTCGGCCAAACTCGCCATACACCATAAAGTTTGGAGTGGAGCTTCGAAGGCCAACAGCAAATTTAACAAATCTGAGATGTACTTTTTCTATAATGTTCAAGTTTTCAAATCCCCATACTTCGTTAATGTCAATCTGCTGCTTGTCAAAACATACTACGCATATATACTTCTCATCATTTGGTTTTAGCTTGATAATAGAGTAAGAATCTACATCCGAACGTCACTCTGTGCAATAAACAAGAAGTTTTCAATCATTAAGTTGTATGTTTCAAATAAAACATAAGGTCAAATACTATGTCCTTTTACGATAGTTCTCATGTCTAAAATTATGATATCTGACAGTTTCATGAAAGTTTTGGTGGTTTTTTTTCAGGAGCGGTTCGAAAAACCTGTCAGCGGCGACAGCCAAAAGACCTAAGACAAGAATATTTTCAAGAAATACAATAATGTTCAAATAACAATGAAAAAAAGAATTAAATAGTTCACTTGATTAACTTGTTGTGTTGTTTAATTATGTTTCTGACTGCAGAAGTCAGGAAAGAGCTAAATGTTGTAATGGTGGTGCCAACATAAGGCCAACAAAATCACTACGTTGGGCCAACTATGGGCCATGGGTTTGTATGAATTTTCGTTTATTGGCCCAACAAGGAGCCAACATGATGGGCCACTGTGGAGCCGATGAGCATATCCAAGTGGGCCCATCGTCAGTTTGACAACCATGGGCCAACCAAACCGGTGATTATGGGCCAACTATGGGCCAACATATCATTGCTATCTGGGAAGTTGTATATCCAAGCAGAGCCCACATGACAACGTATAAGTGCACACAGCAATATTTGATGAGCATATCTTTCGAAGGTATAGCTTAATGTGAAATTAAAACAGCGGTCAAGTCAGTGTCGGAAACACGGGAAATGCGATAATATCAAGCATTTTCTATCGTGTTTGTCTGTGTTACAATAGTGTAAAATCTGGCTTTTGGACCCGTATTTATGAAAGCACACACCTTGGATCATACGAGTGGACATGGCAGCCATATGCTGTAGCTACATCGTCGTCGAAGCTCCAGTCGTAGTTGATCCTGAAAGATGTACGGTGGAACTGATCAGGAGAAAACACTACACCCGCACGCACGCACGTACGCACGCACATACATAGTGGAACAACATGCCCATGTTCTCCGAGGATTACACAAATTATGTTCTGAGTGAGGTGCGAAAACTCGAACCTCAAGGATCCTAACTTACAATACCTATATTTCATATTTTATAACAAAACACACACACGTCGCTGGAAGTGTGAACCTGCTGGTGGTTATTCAGTTAGAATCATTGGCAGTCCGTCACAATAGTGGCCTAGTTGTTAAAGCCTCCGCTCGTCACGCCGAAGGCCCGGGTTCGATTCCCCACATGGCTACAATGGGTGAAGCCCATTTCTGGTGTCCCCCGCCGTTTTTGCTGGAATATTGCTAAAAGCGGCGTAAAACCTAACTCACACATTTATTCACAAATTTTAAAGGGATTGGGGACAAATTTTCCAACTTAAAATACCCGCTACCCAATATTTACATACATACATTTTCAATTATATGCATCTCAGGAAAGACTAGAGAGAAGAGATAGGAAAGTTAAAGAGAGAAGAGAGGAAGGGACACAATTTATGTGATCACTCAAAACGTTTTGATTGATGAATAAAAGTTTGCACACATCTGAAAACTTATTCATTCACTCACTCACCGACAATATCGATGATAATGAAGTATAGATGTAACTAGTCATCAAAGCTTGTCACCAGACATGGGCATTTTCAACGTATGAATAAATTGATCAATCTTTGTCAAATGTGATACAACTATCTGGAATGAATATAACAGACCTACCCAAATGAGTATATATTGCAGGGTGTCTTCATTCCGTAGGGATGGTCTTCACAAACGTTCCAACCGCCGTCAAACTCATTGCCTCGCCTGACCACCTTTTTACACGAAATCTGTACGCTGTTCACATAGCTGAATAAAAAAACCCATTGAGTTATTTACTCTCGTTCAAACTCAAAAGCCCCTTCCTTAAAAACAACAATTTAAATAGGTCATTAATCCTTACACATAACACGTTAATCCAGATATGCGTTGGACAATTACGTTTTTGCAGCTTTAAGGGAATGGAATGTTTTCTGGCTGCCTTTCATATACATCTTTATCATTATCGTTTGAAAACGGGACAAAACATTCATAGAAGATTTTACCATAATGGCGCTATTAATTGCAGAGCACGAGCTTATTAGATCAGAGTTACGAAACTCTTTGCATTCTTACACATAGAGCAAATAGGGACACTGGCATGACGAGTTTACACTTGTTTTTTTGAGCCTGTCACCCGCTTATGGGCGCATCACAAGAAGGGCAAAGAGAGATTGGGATCGGGGGGAATGGGAGACTAAGGGCCTTCAAACACAACAATGTCAGGTTAAAACTTAAAGATGTAAATCAGGGTCCTGATCCACAAACCGTTCGTAACGTTACGACCTGTTGTAACTCTATTGGTTTATCAATGACTTACGAATGTCGTAGCGCTACGAACGTTTTGTGGATCAGGGTCCGAAACTCAGATCGCTCATGTTTCACAGTGCATTTCTGATGTGAAAATCCTGGATGTCAATCAATAAACTAAAAATTGAATGACAACAAAACTGACATCTTGCTGACCAGTTAAACCATGAATCGGACCAAGCTTAAAGTGGACTCGATTACAGTTGGTCACTCCGTGCTAACTTTCAGTACAACAGTAAAACATCTTGGGGTCATCATGGACTCGAACCTTTCTATGGAGGACAATATCAATAACGTGTGTCGTACATGCTATTTCCATGTGAGGAACATCGCCAACATCCGTCACCTGTTGACATGTGATGCATCACACTATTTGGCCAGATCCATGATCCTCTCATGGTTCGATTACTGCAACAATCTACTGGGTAATGTGCGTCAGGATCTTGTCACCAAATTACAGCGCGTTCAGAATGTAGCTGCACGGACCATCACCAGAAGCAGGGAGCGGTCACACATCACACCAGTCCTTGTCAAGCTCGACTGGATGCCGATCAAAGCAAGGATCGAATACAAGATCTTGTGCATCACATACCGCTGTATCAAAGGCTCAGCTCCATCCTACCTGACCAATTTGGTGAAAGAGTATGTTCCTCCTCGATGCCTCAGATCAGTTAACAACTCACTGCTCACAATTCCCTCAGCCAAACTGAAAACCTTTGGACACAGACGCTTCTCTTTCACATCCGCCTCTCTCTGGTATGATCTGCCCTTCATCTTCTTCTGCCTTCTAGTCAACCTTCCAACTTCCTCTTCCGAAAATGTCACCCTGATGCCTAGTCTAGCTGTGTTATCAACAGCGCCGCGAGCAATCACTTGGTGTTTGGTAACACCTGGTTTGCGCTATGCAAGATGACTTATTATTATAATCAGGCCGAACCAGAATAGGAACCTGTGATCATTGGTTATAGGCGTGCTCAAGTGATGAACTGCACCAAATTGATGCGATTTGACATGACAGTCTGTGTAAAAAGTGATACTTGCGTCTAACACTTGCTTTGGTATCAACGGTCGGTGATCATAAACCAAGTTAAGTATAGAGCTAGAACTTTGGAGTCAAACTCGGATCATTGCCCGATTTAGGGACGCTCCTAAGGTAGGAACTTTAGCCCTCTTGACCAACCATTCTCTCCTTGCGTATATAGGATTCTCCCTGTGAGCTGAAGAACGCACGACTATTTCACAATTGATACATAGCTGTGTAAACTTTTCCTTTCTTTGTTTAGACCCAAAAGTGTTTGGTTTAATTATGTTTTTCGAACTCTATTCCTATCACTATCTTTTCTGATCGAAATGGAAAAAGACATACACGCTGGTATTTGCATGAGTTCCAGGTAATCAAAGTTTATTGTTTATTTGTTTTTACTTGTGGTATATCTGTGACAGCTGTCGTCTGTCCAACGTCTTCAGCACCTGCAGCGTGGGCATGGGTTGTCCTACTGTCACGGGATTCTGAAATATCAAAAGAAGAAAGTGACAAAATCGGACAACATGTTTGATCATATACCTATATCTATATGATAAAGACCAATAGCGTTAAATAGTATGTAAGAGATCAAAACCAGAAGCGGATAACATTCAACTCCCAGAGCGTGTCACCTTGACTTTGGAAGGTGATGTCTCCTACTTTGTTGAAACCAATGAGCACTGGTAGGGTGATAACAAACGTAATCGAAGAGAATCGGGATCCTGGCTTGCCAAAGGGACGCAACTCTGCGCAACGAACTGGGTGACTAGGTCTCCTGTGAATTGGATGACTAGGTCTCTTGTGTCCCGAGATAATGATAAGTTATTGGTCAAGTATCATCTGACCATATCTCAAACCACCCTTAATGCAAGACCTCGACAAGCACTGTTTGGAATCCATTTTAGAACTTATTTCAACAACGTTTTCCTGTTATAACAGTGCATCTGGCATTAAACGGCTTTTGTCTTCAAGTCAAAGATTACAGTGACATATTTCTGTAAAGCAGACAATATATTGTCTTCAAGTTAGTTACGAAGAAACCCACGCCACTTTAGACACCCTCCTCTTCACTGACAGTATCATCCGACTCATCAGCTCCTCCATCAGCACAACCTACTTCACCAGGCAAGACAAGATACTTTAACATACCCACAGACTCCCCATGGGATCACCCTTTTCACCCATCATCACAGAGACCTGTATGCCAGACCTAGAAGATAGAGCCCTCCAGACCATCACCCCAATCTGGTGCTACAGAACAGTTGACAACGCATTTGTTATCACATATTACCAATATTATACCAAACAAATCCAAACCACATAACTTGAGAAAAACACCCCAATAAAACAAAAACAAAACATGAACACAAATTACAAACAAACCATCCAGTACTTCAGCTCCCCTTACCACTTCTTTCAAATTACCAAATTCCCAGTTCATACAAATTAAATTATGCAACACTAGCGTCCGCCTTCAGGTTGCCACATCCTTTGGTCAAATCACCTCTCTTTCGATCAAATACTAAATGGCCCGGCTGGCCCGTTTGCGAAATAAGCATTATGTCGGAAAGCGCACGTTATCTCCAAATCTAAATATTGTACATCACTTGCTTGATAGCAGTGTTAGCCTCTGCACTGAAACGTCGCTTATGTTAAATAACAAAAAGGTTGTATATCTATAGAACTTTGTACGTTGTTCGTCACATCAACTTCTAAATGTTACCCAGAGAGGCGAGGTGAGGTGAAATTGGGTTTAACGTCGTGCTTGAGAATATTTCGCTCATATGACGACGTGCTACTCATAGAAGTTCAAGTATGGTTGTCACGTAACGAGAGTGAGTGAGTGAGTGAGTTGCGTTTTACGCCGCACTCAGCAATATTCAAGCTATATGGCGGAGGTCTGTAAATAATCGAGTCTGGACCAGACAATCCAGTGATCAACAGCATGAGCATCGATCTGCGCAATTGGGAACCGATGACATGTGTCAACCAAGTCAGCGAGCCTGACCACCCGATCCCGTTAGTCGCCTCTTACTACAAGCATGGGTTACTGAAGGTTCATTCTAGCCCGGATCTTCACGGGTACACGAGACCATGCAGCAGCGCCATCAAGGTTAACCGATGAAGCTAAGCAACACCCCATTCCTTTCATCATTTTGGGCAGGACCATACGTTTACCAACTGGTCAGCAATTCAAATAATATATGCTTGTATCAGCGTAATATAAGCAGTTCTGTACGTGAATGGGTGCACTCATAGAAAAAGACAATTTGTAATTAACTACAGTGCAATAGTAAGTGACATAATAGTTTTGTTTGAATGACTATCATGGCAGAAATACTTACACCGATCACCGCTGTGTTCCTTGATGAATCGTCTAAATCCATTCTCACATTTTCCCGATATGTCCATATGAACGTTACAAATGTCATTATAATCGTCAGCACCGTGCCAACGAGGACGAAGTGCCGAAAAGTAATCATCGGCATCATGAAAAGTTTAGTATGCAAGTGGAGTCCGCTCCTTCCAAATCCACCTTTTCAAAGTGAAGTCCAATTAATCAATACCTACACTCATAACGACAGCTGTCGAGCGAATATGTGACTAAACCTTTCAACAATACATGCAGCCTTAACGTGGCATGGGCAGGGTTATTGAATTGATACATGCTCACCGGATAATGAATGGTGTAAGTGTAAGTCCTCGATGAAATCCACTTCGAACGTGAATAGTAATGACACTGATAGAAACACATTCGGTGGGAGACTGACTGAGTTTAGTTTTACGCCGCTTTTAGCAACATTCCAGCAATATCACGGCGGGTTCGGTGGGAGAGGTGAGGTGAGGTGAAATTGGGTTTAACGTCGTGCTTGAGAATATTTCTCTCATATGACGACGTGCATGCGTGTGTATGTGTATGAACGGTTGCTTGTACTAGCCCAGACTGAAGCTGGTTTTATAGTGCTAGCCCACTGAGATACCATGTCGCAGTGAAGCATGAATACCCCACTCAGACACATTATACTGACTCCGAGCCGACCAGAGCGCCAAGCAGGGACGAACAAGTACCATATTTTAATGTCTTTTGGTATGACGCGGTCGGGGATCGAATCTGCGACCGTCCGGTCTCCGGGCGGACGCTCTAACCACTACACCACGGAGGCGGTTCATTCGGTGGGAGAACGCGACATTATAGATTTCTTGCGTCCTCAAGGGGAGGCAATTCTGTGTAGACAATTGTCACGCCGCAGACAGATTCCTGTGCATATCAGTAGGACTGACTGACTGATTTTGGTTTTACGCCGCTTTTAGCAATATTCCAGCAACATCACGGCGGGGGACACCAGAGATGGGCTTTACACATTGTACCCATGTGGGGATTCGAACCCGGGTCTTCGGTGTGACGAGCCAACGTTTTAACCACTAGGCTATCCCACCACCTCACATATCAGTAGGATATTTGGAACAAACGTGAATAAGTTGTCAAAAACGGATATACTGTGTTAACAATAACATATTATGTAAATAGTGTAAATGTGATGAAAGGTGTATTCTGTAACACTTCATGGGTGTGGCACTGTTTTATTTAAGGTCTTACTCTTCCCAGCACAGACTGGGATATACATCAACAAAGGTTTCACGACCACTGTGTTCGCCATGGCATTGCTGAACGTTTAATGAATAAGAAGACAGACAGAATATTCAGGATATCTTGTCGCTCTAGACCTGATATAGAAGCAACAAAACACTTTCAACATCCATAAAAAATATCTGGTGAAATCGGTTGTACAATTCTGACTCTATCATGAGTTCTATTTCATCAGTTTCACAACTTACATGTCGTGGTGATGGTTGTCAAGGTGATAGCGGCTGTAGTGGAGTCAACCGTCACAGTACTGGTGTTACATGTTGTGGGGATGGTTGTCAAGGTGATAGTGGCTGTAGTGCAGTCAACCGTCACAGTACTGGTGTTACATGTTGTGGGGCAGGTTCTCAAGGTGATAGTGGATGTAGTGAAGTCAACCGTCACAGTGCTGGTGTTACATGTTGTGGGGATGGTTGTCAAGGTGATAGTGGATGTAGTGCAGTCAACCGTCACAGTGCGGCTGTTACATGTTGTGGGTATGGTTGTCAAGGTGATAGTGGCTGTAATACAGTCAACCGTCACAGTACTGGTGTTACATGTTGTGGGGATGGTTGTCAGGGTGATAGTGGCTGTAATACAGTCAACCGTCACAGTGCGGGTGTTACATGTTGTGGGGGTGGTTGTCAAGGTGATAGTGGCTGTAATACAGTCAACCGTCAAAGTACTGGTGTTGCATGTTGTGGGGGTGGTTGTCAAGGTGATAGTGGCTGTAGTGCGGCAACCGTCAGAGTACTGGTGTCACATGTTGTGGGTATGGTTGTCAAGGTGATAGTGGCTGTAGTGCAGTCAACCGTCACAGTACTTGTGTTACATGTTGTGGGGGTGGTTGTCAAGGTGATAGTGGCTGTAGTGCAGTCAACCGTCACAGTGCTGGTGTTACATGTTGTAGGTATGGTTGTCAGGGTGATAGTGGCTGTAATACAGTCAACCGTCACAGTGCGGGTGTTACATGTTGTGGGGGTGGTTGTCAAGGTGATAGTGGCTGTAATACAGTCAACCGTCACAGTACTGGTGTTACATGTTGTGGGGGTGGTTGTCAAGGTGATAGTGGCTGTAGTGCGGCAACCGTCGCAGTACTGGTGTCACATGTTGTGGGTATGGTTGTCAAGGTGATAGTGGCTGTAGTGCAGTCAACCGTCACAGTGCTGGTGTTAAATGTTGTGGGTATGGTTGTCAAGGTGATAGTGGCTGTAATACAGTCAACCGTCACAGTACTGGTGTTACATGTTGTGGGTATGGTTGTCAAGGTGATAGTGGCTGTAATACAGTCAACCGACACAGTGCTGGTGTCACATGTTGTGGGTATGGTTGTTAAGGTGGCAGGGGATGTAGTGCAGTCAACCGTCACAGTACTGGTGTTACATGTTGTGGGGATGGTTGTCAAGGTGATAGTGGCTATAATACAGTCAACCGACACAGTGCTGGTGTCACATGTTGTGGGTATGGTTGTCAAGGTGGCAGGGGATGTAGTGCAGTCAACCGTCACAGTGCTCGTGTTACATCTTGTGGGGATGGCTGTCAAGGTGATAGTGGCTGTAGTGCAGTCAACCGCCACAGTACTGGTGTTACATGTTGTTGGTATGGTTGTCAAGGTGGCAGGGGATGTAGTGCAGTCAACCGTCACAGTACTGGTGTTACATGTTGTGGTGATGGCTGTCAAGGTGATAGTGGCTGTAGTGTAGTCAGCCGTCACAGTACTGGTGTTACATGTTGTGGGTATGGTTGTCAAGGTGATAGTGGCTGTAATACAGTCAACCGACACAGTGCTGGTGTCACATGTTGTGGGTATGGTTGTCAAGGTGGCAGGGGATGTAGTGCAGTCAACCGTCACAGTACTGGTGTTACATGTTGTGGGGATGGTTGTCAAGGTGATAGTGGCTGTAATACAGTCAACCGACACAGTGCTGGTGTCACATGTTGTGGGTATGGTTGTCAAGGTGGCAGGGGATGTAGTGCAGTCAACCGTCACAGTACTGGTGTTACATGTTGTGGGAATGGCTGTCAAGGTGATAGTGGCTGTAGTGTAGTCAGCCGTCACAGTACTGGTGTTACATGTTGTGGGTATGGTTGTCAAGGTGATAGTGGCTGTACTACATTCAACCGACACAGTGCTGGTGTCAGATGTTGTGGGGGTGGTTGTCAAGGTGATAGCGGCTGTAGTGCGGCAACCGTCACAGTACTGGTGTCACATGTTGTGGGTATGGTTGTCAAGGTGATAGTGGCTGTAGTGCAGTCAACCGTCACAGTGCTGGTGTTAAATGTTGTGGGGATGGTTGTCAAGGTGATAGTGGCTGTAGTGCAGTCAACCGTCACAGTACTGGTGTTACATGTTGTGGGTATGGTTGTCAAGGTGATAGTGGCTGTAGTGTAGTCAGCCGTCACAGTACTGGTGTCACATGTTGTGGGTATGGTTGTCAAGGTGATAGTGGCTGTAGTGCAGTCAGCCGTCACAGTACTGGTGTTACATGTTGTGGGTATGGTTGTCCAGGTGTTAGTGGCTGTAGTGCAGTCAACCGTCACAGTACTGGTGTTACATGTTGTGAGTATGGTTGTCAAGGTGATAGTGGCTGTAGTGCAGTCAGCCGTCACAGTACTGGTGTCACATGTTGTGGGGATGGTTGTCAAGGTGATAGTGGCTGTAGTGCAGTCAGCCGTCACAGTACTGGTGTCACATGTTGTGGGGATGGTTGTCAAGGTGATAGCGGCTGTAGTGCAGTCAACCGTCACAGTACTGGTGTTACATGTTGTGGGTATGGTTGTCAAGGTGATAGTGGCTGTAGTGCAGTCAACCGTCACAGTACTGGTGTTACATGTTGTGGGGATGGTTGTCAAGGTGATAGTGGCTGTAGTGCAGTCAACCGTCACAGTGCTGGTGTTACATGTTGTGGGGGTGGTTGTCAAGGTGATAGTGGCTGTAGTGCAGTCAACCGTCACAGTGCTGGTGTTACATGTTGTGGGTATGGTTGTCAAGGTGATAGTGGCTGTAGTACAGTCAGCCGTCACAGTACTGGTGTCACATGTTGTGGGTATGGTTGTCAAGGTGATAGTGGCTGTAGTGCAGTCAGCCGTCACAGTACTGGTGTTACATGTTGTGGGTATGGTTGTCAAGGTGATAGTGGCTGTAGTGCAGTCAACCGTCACAGTACTGGTGTCACATGTTGTGGGTATGGTTGTCAAGGTGATAGTGGCTGTAGTGCAGTCAGCCGTCACAATACTGGTGTTACATGTTGTGGGGATGGTTGTCAAGGTGATAGTGGCTGTAGTGCAGTCAACCGTCACAGTACTGGTGTTACATGTTGTGGGTATGGCTGTCAAGGTGATAGTGGCTGTAGTGGAGTCAACCGTCACAGTACTGGTGTTACATGTTGTGGGTATGGTTGTCAAGGTGATAGTGGCTGTAGTGCAGTCAACCGTCACAGTACTGGTGTTACATGTTGTGGGGATGGTTGTCAAGGTGATAGTGGCTGTAGTGCAGTCAACCGTCACAGTGCTGGTGTTACATGTGGGGGTGGTTGTCAAGGTGATAGTGGCTGAAATACAGTCAACCGTCACAGTACTGGTGTTACATGTTGTGGGGGTGGTTGTCAAGGTGATAGTGGCTGTAGTGCGGCAACCGTCACAGTACTGGTGTCACATGTTGTGGGTATGGTTGTCAAGGTGATAGTGGCTGTAATACAGTCAACCGTCACAGTACTGGTGTTACATGTTGTGAGTATGGTTGTCAAGGTGATAGTGGCTGAAATACAGTCAACCGTCACAGTACTGGTGTTACATGTTGTGGGGATAGTTGTCGTCATTGTTGGTGTTGCATGTTGTGGAGATGGTAGCCATGGTGATATTGGCTGAAGCAGGGACGTCGTCATTGTTGGTGTTACATGTTGTGGAGATGGTAGCCATGGTGATAGTGGTTGAAGCGGGGACGTCGTCATTGTTGGTGTTACATGTTGTGGAGATGGTAGCCATGGTGATAGTGGTTGAAGCGGGGACTTCGTCATTGTTGGTGTTACATGTTGTGGAGATTGTAGCCATGGTGACAGTGGTTGAAGCGGGGACGTCGTCATTGTTGGTGTTACATGTTGTGGAGATGGTAGCCATGGTGATAGTGGTTGAAGCGGGGACGTCGTCATTGTTGGTGTTACATGTTATGGAGATTGTAGCCATGGTTACAGTGGTTGAAGCGGGGACGTCGTCATTGTTGGTGTTACATGTTGTGGAGATGGTAGTCATGGTGATAGTGGTTGAAGCGGGGACGTCGTCATTGTTGGTGTTACATGTTGTGGAGATGGTAGCCATGGTGATAGTGGTTGAAGCGGGGACGTCGTCATTGTTGGTATTACATGTTGTAGAGATGACAGTCACAGTGCTGGTGTGGGACGGTTGCCATGGTGATAGTGGTTGAAGCGGGGACGTCGTCATTGTTGGTGTTGCATGTTGTGAAGATGGTAGCCATGGTGATAGTGTTTGAAGCGGGGACGTTGTCATTATTCCTGTTACATGTTGTGGAGATTGTAGCCATGGTGATAGTGGTTGAAATGGGAATGTCTTCAATGTTGATGTTACATGATGTTGGTATGGTAGCCATGGCAATAGTGGTTGCATTATGGACGTCGCCAGTATTAATTGGTGTTACCTGTTGTGGTAGCCATGGTCGTTGATGTTGCAGTGGAGTCGGTCGTCTAATTGTTAGTGTATAATGCAGTGAAATCATTTCAGTATTTCGTGATGTGTCAAAGGTGTCTGACGTCTCTGACACATGGTCAACTGTTATCAATACAGATCCTGAAACAAATAGATTAAAGACAGCCCATGCAAGTTTGATATATGTAATCAGTCCAAATGGACTGCCGTTTCTGAAAACGAAGAAAGTCTTGCTTGGCTCCTCTATATTCTATATTATAAACGGAAGAAGCCTTTTGATGTAAACACAGTTAATTACAGAGACAAAGTGCCAGTCGAAGTGGCTATCAAACAACATACCTAAACGAGGCTATCAATTTGTAATAAAACACTTGTTTCTCTACGCATATCTTTTTTATCTGTGTGTCAATGTTTATATACATTTACCATGATAATGAACGTTAAGATCATTCCGCACATGGCCATACCCAACTCTAAAGAGTTGTCATCTCACATTCGTAATCCAGTCTCTTTCTCCAATTATCATCATTTAGGGGTGTTTGTATGAAGGCATAAAGAGTATCTTAACCAGTCTTTAAAACATATATAAGTATTCATTGTTTTATAAGCTTTACATTAAATGCTTATTTGTTTTATCCAGATTCGTGTCGTTTTTGTAATAGTAAGGGAAGCAACTCTTGCTTGAACTTGGGTCTTGATTCAGTAGTCCGGACTATTCGCAATCCGGACGAATTTGCTGAGAAACGCAACCGTCCGGATTAACGAGGCTTCACTGTACACACACAATACATACAATACTTTACAATACAACACACAGTACATAAATGGTGGGAACACTCACCATACGTCATAACACTAGATGTATAGATTTAAGTCCAAGAACATACTGACAACAAATAATTGAATTTTCTCTATAACGTCGAAACATTCTGAACGAAATTAGATTAATTTAAACATAACATATTTTAAAAAATGATTTAAGCGAAATATCTCCTTGGACTCTTTATCTGTTGAAACACTTAAAACATATTTTAGCTAGTATTGCTGTCTGATTTGAATGTCTTTGTCACGAAAGATTTCTGGTAAAGTATACACCTAAATATTTATGGGGCTATATATTCATGAATACTAGATTCTAGAACAACTGCTACTGTTAGACTCAACAGAACAAACATATAAGATGGAGGTTGTTTCAAACGACAAGATTCGTTCTCTTAGAACGGGGACTACCAAGAAAAGGACCAAACGTGTTTACGAGGGAAACACATAACAAGGAGCTGGTGGCACCTGAAACAAAGCGTTCGTGCGTGGAACTTGACATACTTTTAAGACAGAGTTAGCCCTAAGATCGCTTTGCAGAACGGGCCCCAGGAATTTATATCGGTTAATCCTGCGATGTTGTAGCCTCAGATTGGAGTGTTCCTGTCTCCTTGGTCTTCCAGACCGCCTCCGTGGTGTAGTGGTTAGAGCGTCCGCCCGGAGAGCGGAAGGTCGCGGGTTCGATCCCCGACCGCGTCATACCAAAAAGACGTTAAAATATGGTACTTGTTGGTCCCTGCCTGGCGCTCGGCATTAATGGGTACAACAAGGACTGGTCGGCTCGGAGTCAGTATTGGCTCCTCTATATTCTATATTATAAACGGAAGAAGCCTTTTGATGTAAACACAGTTAATTACAGAGACAAAGTGCCAGTCGAAGTGGCTATCAAACAACATACCTAAACGAGGCTATCAATTTGTAATAAAACACTTGTTTCTCTACGCATATCTTTTTTATCTGTGTGTCAATGTTTATATACATTTACCATGATAATGAACGTTAAGATCATTCCGCACATGGCCATACCCAACTCTAAAGAGTTGTCATCTCACATTCGTAATCCAGTCTCTTTCTCCAATTATCATCATTTAGGGGTGTTTGTATGAAGGCATAAAGAGTATCTTAACCAGTCTTTAAAACATATATAAGTATTCATTGTTTTATAAGCTTTACATTAAATGCTTATTTGTTTTATCCAGATTCGTGTCGTTTTTGTAATAGTAAGGGAAGCAACTCTTGCTTGAACTTGGGTCTTGATTCAGTAGTCCGGACTATTCGCAATCCGGACGAATTTGCTGAGAAACGCAACCGTCCGGATTAACGAGGCTTCACTGTACACACACAATACATACAATACTTTACAATACAACACACAGTACATAAATGGTGGGAACACTCACCATACGTCATAACACTAGATGTATAGATTTAAGTCCAAGAACATACTGACAACAAATAATTGAATTTTCTCTATAACGTCGAAACATTCTGAACGAAATTAGATTAATTTAAACATAACATATTTTAAAAATGATTTAAGCGAAATATCTCCTTGGACTCTTTATCTGTTGAAACACTTAAAACATATTTTAGCTAGTATTGCTGTCTGATTTGAATGTCTTTGTCACGAAAGATTTCTGGTAAAGTATACACCTAAATATTTATGGGGCTATATATTCATGAATACTAGATTCTAGAACAACTGCTACTGTTAGACTCAACAGAACAAACATATAAGATGGAGGTTGTTTCAAACGACAAGATTCGTTAAACATTCGTTCTCTTAGAACGGGGACTACCAAGAAAAGGACCAAACGTGTTTACGAGGGAAACACATAACAAGGAGCTGGTGGCACCTGAAACAAAGCGTTCGTGCGTGGAACTTGACATACTTTTAAGACAGAGTTAGCCCTAAGATCGCTTTGCAGAACGGGCCCCAGGAATTTATATCGGTTAATCCTGCGATGTTGTAGCCTCAGATTGGAGTGTTCCTGTCTCCTTGGCCTTCCAGACCGCCTCCGTGGTGTAGTGGTTAGAGCGTCCGCCCGGAGAGCGGAAGGTCGCGGGTTCGCTCCCCGACCGCGTCATACCAAAAAGACGTTAAAATATGGTACTTGTTGGTCCCTGCCTGGCGCTCGGCATTAATGGGTACAACAAGGACTGGTCGGCTCGGAGTCAGTATAATGTGTCTGAGTGGGGTATTCATGCTTCACTGCGGCATGGTATCTCAGTGGGCTAGCACTATAAAACCAGCTTCAGTCTGGGCTAGTACAAGCAGCCGCACATACACATACACACGCATGCACGTCGTCATATGAGCGAAATATTCTCAAGCACGACGTTAAACCCAATTTCACCTCACCTCACCACCTTGGCCTACCAAGGTATGACTATCTTAAAGAACAAATAAACTTTGTTTGTTTTTACTCTTTTAACTATGACATATGAAAGATTTGTGGTCAGTCCTATGCGGAACACCAAATTCATTCTTTAAAAACTTTAAATTAGTACCGAGCGATTAAAAGTTGCCAAAAAGTCGCCTGCTTCACTCTCGCCCGCCAACGAAACCACAGACAGGTTACGTCTGTCGCCAGAGCACTGCAGTGACGTCATATGAAGAAGGATTTTCAGTTAGTTGTATAGAAAGTGTGTAGCAAGCTCGTCATTTTGATGATTTCTCGACATCAACCCGACATCAACGAAGACATGCCAAATCGTTGCGTTGTCGTCAATTGCTCCTAGAGGTCGGGCGATGGTGTCGCCATGCACAGATTTCCACAAGACCCCGCAGTTCGTGCAAAATGGGTTATGTTTGTGAGTGCGAAGCGAGCGTTGTGGAAGCCTGAAACGATATCTTACTTGTGTTCAGATCGCTTCACGGAAGTTAAAGAATCAAAACTACTTACTAGTCATAGTAAAATATGTATATGATTGATGACCATAAAGATTTTCCATGACACAACTTGTAACATAACGATTTCTGCCTCAGAAGCGAGGTTGTGGTCGAAGTAACAATAATACTGTAAGTAGTATTATATTGACACCCACCTCGCTTCCACGAGAGATATTGTTATGTTATACGCTATGTCATGCAAAATCCTATTGGCCATCAATCAAATACATATTTTACTACCAGTAGAAAGTAGTTTTGATTTTGTAACTTTGTGAAAACAAACCTAAATAGCATTTATACTCAGACTGGCGGATGTTCGCGACAGGGCGCCGCCATTTTTGACAATCGTGAAGTCACGGGCTAAAGTCTGTTAGAATTAATGAGATTATGGTTTGTTTTCATCAAGTTAGAAAATCAAAACTACTTTCTACTCGTAGTTAAATATGTACTTGAACCATAACCAAAAGCATTTTGCATGACACAACTTATTACATAACGATTTCTTCCACGGAAGCGAGGTGGGGGATCGAAGTGACAATACTGCGCAATACATTTCTTGCTACATTCACGTGGTTAACGTGCACTCACCAGTATGTAGATACTAGTTAATGTACGTCTTTATATTTGGTCTTATAATCCTAATTAGTTTATTATCATACTTGTATGCATTTTGAAACTAAATAAAAAGCAGACGATGTGCTGATACTTATAGTGCATTTATAACAGGACTAATATCTAGACGTTTTATAGTTTGCCAATGTGAATCATAATTCGCACACACGCCCTAGTGTATGTCTCATTACACTTCACGACGAAAACAACGATTCTGTTCAATGCTACGACAAATGAATAAAAACAAAATGCAAATATTAAAATTAAAACAGATTAAAGTTATAGGAACAATGTCAGGCTATTACCTTGTTCGAGGAATGTATCCATCAATATCCACAAAAACGACTGATATGCCATTCATCTGCAGCTGTTCCAAGTAATGTGTCTTTTAACAGTCTAGTATACGAAAAAGTGATATATCGTTTCAGGTATGTCACATTGGTGTATAGTCTCATTGGTCACCCAAGATAGCACACCTGGCAACCGATTGCATAATGTCCGCCATTCTTTAAAAACGGTAATTTAGTTAGCCAATAATGAGCAATTAATCACTGTATTGGCGGTTAATCCTTTGAAGGAAGGACGTTGTTTTTACGCAGACACAGACACGACAGAGTGTATTCAGTATAGATTAGTAAATCTACATACATAAACACTACCTTTTGACAAATCCGCTGTGTAAGATAACAGTAATTAATCAATAAGCTTGTTATCGGTTAATCCTTTGATCGATGTTTATAATGTTGAATATTTACTCCAGACAAACCTTTGTCGGGTAATCTAAGTGGTTTTACCACTAATTATACCTGTTATAAATTCATTAACTGACCATCAAGTGAATGATGACAAATAACATGTGTAGGTTTATACCACCTAACACGGGTTACAACGAGGGAGTATTAATTGCTGTATGTGAAAACTTATGGGCCGACACTGTTTTGAGAATACAAACAGAACTTCATTGTTGCATAAGAAATACATATAAGCATTTGCTGTGTGCTAAAACTGAATGTACCTATTTACCTAAGTAAAATTTCAAATTCTTCTAGCAATGGCAAAATAGGGTTGTTTAGTTTACCGATTCAAATAAATCAAATGTCAATTTTTAATATCATACGTAATAGACGTCATATTTTTACATGACAGGATTAAATATCGAGGTAAAAAACCACAGTAATGGGATCAATTTGGATCAATCATTATACAAATAAGGCCTAACGAAACCAAGCGATTTTGACAGAATCGTCTATGAAAACAAGTTGTAACTCGGAAACGATTCAAAGCAGGAGACAAAATTAGATGACAGTAGATTGTGAGAACATATAGCTTTCATTTTCCACAACAGTTGTCACGATTTCAGGTTTATACAAACCTGGAAACAAGATAATTTACCCCCTGAAATGTAGATGAATTCTGCATCGGCCCTCATGTCTACTCCTCATATGACGTCACAGAGACGCTCCGCTCTGATTGGTTGAAATTTCGTTCGCGGGTGAGAATTGTGCACTGTTGTCAAAAAGGTCGATTTAAGTTGATTAAAGAGTGAGTAGTTTTAATGAAGGGGTTTCATTTATAGCGATGCCAGTTAGTGATTTATGTATTTGTACCCCCCTAGAGTATACGCGCAGACATCTCACAATTAATACGTGGAGAAAACTGGCAAGGTTTACCAAACATATTCCGTCAAGGCAGTGTGAGGACACAAAACACTGTCGTAATCTGTGAATTTATTTCTCAAGCTGCTGAGGAGAGGTTTACAAGACGTTGGTTTAAACAGAAATGCCATGTTAGCCAAATGTCCGTGTGTCACTGCGTACCATGTAAATTTCATGGCAACCTGTTCGCTCCATGCCAAACATTGACTTGTATGCAGGAATCATATTTTTATTTGTATGGAATATCCTAAATCCAGCATTATAGAAGTCTCTCAGCAGCTCCAGACCTCTTAGGTACTTGTCTATATCCGGCTCTGGGTTAAGTGGCATCTTGATATGAATTTCAAAACAAAACTGTTTCACATTTTTCAAACTTCCGCTTTGTAACATTTCAGGAAAGGCAAACCACTCCGAAGCTTCAATATCAATCTTGAGCAGATCGATTATAGCCTAGAATAGAAAATACGTTAACGGAGTTAATACAATCGAGTTAATATACGTGTATCCTGTACAGTGAATATGCCCCGTGCATTACAATGTTGAAGGACACACTAGTTAGGGGCATCATTTTTTTAATGTGTTTCACGTAGCCAACAAATTCTGAACATGTGTCAGTCGGTCGGGAAAAAAGCCCCAACTTAATAAAGACAAAGTTATCTGTATTATGTTCTTGATTCTCATTTATTGTAATTCTTATTAGAATTTCCCGCGTTCCTTGGACTTGTGGCAGCGACTGATTAGAAGGTAAACATTTTAAATGACGAGGCGGTGCGCGAGTTGGCGGTTTTGGAATGAAAAAAACCCGTGTGTGTGTGTGTGTGCGTGTGCGCGCGTGCGCACAATAGAATTAGAAGGGTCGGCCGGGCGATGAGAAACAGAGAAAATACAAATGCTGCCCTCACAGTAACTCTATTACTAACATTTTGCGTTCATCGCGTTAAATATATTTTTGTTTTTTAACACTCCGCTCAGTAGTATTCCATCACTGTAACTCTACATGTATTATTTATACATTATATCCGAACATAACCAAAATAGCCTATAGTGGATCCATTGATATATCAAAGTAACTGACTGCATGATGTAAAATGCCAAGATATTAAGGATAAAACTGGATACTTTGTAGTTGAGGTGATTTGAGGGAACCATAAAGATACAGGTGATGTTACTGTTATGTCCAAATTGGATCGTTTACCGTTAGTCGCCACCTTGCTGGGATATTGCTGAGTTTGGCTTTCAGCCACAAACACGTTGAGAAAAATAGTGATTTTAAAAAAGATTTGCTGCCATTATTATACGTCCCATTCTCTGCTGAGATTTGGAATGCGTTCTACTGATGTGAACCTATTTATCAAATGGAACATATATTATGATCAAAAAAGATATTATTTCTAATAACACCTGTATGACAAATAAAGTTACTTTCTAGGCATGTTCTGTTTCAATGTTTGAAAACAATTTTGAAACAGAGTATTCTCAACTGCTAATCGAACTCGGGCGAACACGAGACAGACCCAACAGTAATATTAACAGAATGTTGCAATAGCTACAATATGACGAAATGTAATGGGCAGTGACACCTGTCAAGACATAACTTCTGATCCATACGAAACGGCAGTGGTGGTGCAGTTATGTATTGCCGGCACTGCTGACAATATGGGCGTGAGTGAGTGAGTGAGTGAGTGAGTGAGTGAGTGAGTGAGTGAAGTGAGTGAAGTGAGTGAGTGAGTGAGTGAGTGAGTGAGTGAAGGGAGGGAGGGAGGGAGGGAGGGAGGGAGGGAGGAGCGAGCCCGGGTCTTCGGAGTGACAAGCGAACGCTTTAACCACTAGGCTACCCCACCACTGATAACGTCAAACAGCCAAAAGGTTATTATCCCAGTGTTGACGTTCCCTACACAAAAAACACCCCTGTACGATAGGTAGTGAGTTGGGGGAGCACACGCGGACGTCGTGATCGATGCGGACATTATTGCAACATCTGGACATAAACACTTACAAACGCTGCGTGCCTTTCTGAGTTGCTGTTTGCAACAGATGTCGTAATGCCATTGTTCAGAATGTTGAATAAAGTCTTAACGTGTATATGCGTTCAATAAAGATTGTTGGAGTGTGTGGTTCACCACATACATTGGGATCCGGGTTAGAATAGGTCTTCAGCAACCCATGCTTGTCGTAAGAGGCGACTAACGGGATCGGGTGGTCAGGCTCGCTGACTTTGGTGACATCGTATCCCAATTGAGTAGATCGATTCTCATGTCGTTGATCACTGGATTGTTTGGTCCAGACTCAATTCTATACAGACCGCTACCATATAGCTGGAATGTTGCTGAGTGCGGCGTAAAACTAAACTCACTCACTCATATAGCTTGTGCCCATGGTCACTGGTCATATCACTTACCACATGCTGCAGTTATTTTGTTCCTTTTTAATTCATTTTACATAGTTTGTTTCCCCAAAAATTCGTTTCCTGTTCTAACACGTCTTAGATAGCGTAAAATACATCCTTCTTACCTGTGTGTGATTATTTTCCTTTAAAATGGACGAGAAGGTTCGCATTCTCCAACCCTTGTTGTTTGTACTGTCGGTAGAATTAAGGCCTGTCTTATGGAAATGAATGTTACTTCTCCTGTCGTGGTCTGATACTCTGGTCATGCTGAAACAATATATTTACAAAGAGTGTTTGTGTGTTTTTGTGTGTGCGCCCATGTGCGTGTGCATGTACGTGAGTGCGTGCGTGTGTATGTGTGCGTGTTTATGTGGTTATTAAATTCATAAAGGTATATGGGGCCTATAGTGTAAAGGCTGCAAAAACTGAAAAACTGCTAAAGGTCGGGATACACTCACTAAACGTTCATGTGTATTTGGGGCGATGGGGTAGCCTAATGGGTAACGCCGAAGACCCGGGTTCGATTCCCAACACGGGTGCAATATGTGAAGCCCAATTCTGGTGTCCCCCGCCCTGCTATTGCTGGAATATTGCTAAAAACGTCTTAAACCATACTCACTTACTCATGTGCATGTTTGTTATGCGTTAAACATAATGACTACACAAATACGATTCGCTTACGGAAATGATTCACCAGTATCACGTTTCCACAAACATACAAATAACCCAACCGCTGACATCCAACACCCTAGAGTATTTAATAGTCAATTTATAAATAAATATAATTTATAGTTTAGTTCCTCAAATAGACGTGGGGCGGTGAGGTAGCCTGGTGGTCAAAGCGTTCGCTCGTCACACCGAAGACCCGGGTTTGATTCCTCACATGAGTACAATGTGTGAAGCCAATTTCTGGTGTCCCCCGCCGTGATATTGCTGGAATATTGCAAAAAACGGCGTAAAACCATACTCACTCACTCAAATAGACGTACCTAGTACTGACACTATATATCCATAGCCATTCACAATCTGCTGGAATAAAAGAAACGTTACCCTCCTTCCTTAATGACGGAGGTACCTATCTTCAGCGTCCACGTCTTGGTCTGTCTACGGTGCCCCAGTCTGCATGAAGCCTCCCACATAAGTTTTATAACCGTGATACGGTGGCATCCGAGGGCGTTGGCAACAGCATTGTATGTCGACCCCATCTGCACCATCCCAATGACTTTTTCTCTCTCTTCAGCTGTTAATCGTGGCATATTTCTCGTACTTGTATATCTTATAATCTTTTCTAGGCTCTCTTCATACCCTATAGAATCATTCTACATGTGAAATGGATGCAAATACTGCTTGAATTTTGCTGCGTTTTGGCGATTGATAATGCTATGTGTAAACAGAAAATGGAAAAATGTTACTTTGCAAGTAAAAATGGTAACAAAGATCATTGTAGAAATTCCTAAACATTTTTTCACAATATCAAAGACACTTTTTTCATGTTTTCACTAATGCAAATCAGCAGAAAAAGTTTTAAAAGACTGAAATCATAGGAATGATTATTTTCCAATTTTACACACTCTACAACAGTTGTTTCTTGTTTTAATAGTTGAAAAATGGTGATATTAAATGGTTTATCTTTGTCCCAAAGTAGAATTTTATTTCAACCTTTCTTTTGGACATCTAACTTACTGTTATTGGTTTATTTCGGCATGGACGAAAATAGGACAATTTAACTCTTCTGAAAAAGATGCATTTCACCTATATATGAATGCATTTGAGAATTTATTTTGGTGATTTCGTGTTGTTAAGCTTTCTTGTAAACTGATACCTTCTAACATATCTTTGATAGTTTTTAAGTAATTCATAAAGGTAGGAGGGAAACGTTTCTTTTGGCGTCTAGTGTATTTCATTCTATGACTTTTATCGGGTTTCTATAGAATAACAGCTTTTTGAAATAATATAAACTTACTGAGTGTTCCGGGGTAACTTGAAGGGGTATTTCCTCATTAGTGAATTTGTAGGCTGTGCCTCACCATAAGATTTTCGTGAGAAAATTTGTAAAAACTATTCCTTTCGCTAGATCATCATTTTCTGAATGCAATTGTCTTTCTACGATTCATCTTCTAACTCAGTTGAAACCTAATGCAGCGTTCATTTGGCTGCGGCACATAATTGTTTTATTTCTGGTGTATTTTCAAGTTCATGTCGCATGCAGATGGACATTCCTGTTGGGTTTTGCTTCATTCATCACAGAAATGTTTTTTTTCTCCTATCCTCCAATGCAAGCATAGCCTATGATGTAGCAACAATGATTCTCTTGAATGTCTGTGAAGTGTACTGTGAAGGTATACTAGGCTGCTGACACATTGCAGAAGGAAACGTCTACGTCATGCATTTCAAGATCTAAAGTCAAATCCATCCACACATGCAAGTTAGAAGTTGTATATCCAAGCACAGCCTACATGACAACGTGTAAGTGCACACAGCAATATTTGATGAGCATATCTTTCGAAGGTATAGCTTAATGTGAAATTAAAAAAGCGCTCAAGTCAGTGTCGGAAACACGGCAAATGCGATAATATCAAGCATTTTCTATCGTGTTTGTCTGTGTTACAATAGTGTAAAATCTGGCTTTTGGACCCGTATTTATGAAAGCACACACCTTGGATCATACGAGTGGACATGGCAGCCATATGCTGTAGCTACATCGTCGTCGAAGCTCCAGTCGTAGTTGATCCTGAAAGATGTACGGTGGAACTGATCAGGAGAAAAGACTATACTCGGACGCACGCACGCACGCACGCACGCACGCACGCACGCACGCACGCACGCACGCACGCACGCACGCACGCACGCACATACACAGTGGAACAACGTGCCCAATGTTTTCCGAGGATTACACAAATTATGTTCTGAGTGAGGTGCGAAAACTCTAACCTCAAGGCTCCCTAACTTACAATACCTATATTTCATATTTTATAACAAAACACACACACGTCGCTGGAAGTGTGAACCTGCTGGTGGTTATTCAATTAGAATTATTGGCAGTCCGTCACAATAGTGGCCTAGTGGTTAAAGCGTCCGCTCGTCACGCCGAAGGCGCAGAGTTCGATTCTCCACATGGCTACAATGTGTGAAGCCCATTTCTGGTGTCCCCCGCCGTTCCTGCTGGAATATTGCTAAAAGCGGCGTAAAACCCAACCCACACACTGGTTTTAACATATTTTATTCACAAATATTAAAGGGATTCGGGACAAATTATCCAAATTAAAATACCCGCTACCCAATATTTACATACATACATTTTCAATTATATGCATCTTAAGAAAGAATAGAGAGAAGAGATAGGAAAGATAAAGAGAGAAGAGAGGAAGGGACTCAATTTATGTCATCACTCAAAACGTTTTGATTGATGAATAAAAGTTTGTACACATCTGAAAACGTATTCATTCACTCACTCACCGACAATATCGATGATAATGAAGTATAGATGTAACTAGTCATCAGAGCTTGTCACCAGACATGGGCATTTTCAACGTATGAACAATTTGATCAATCTTTGTCAAATGTGATACAACTATCTGGAATGAATATAACAGACCTACCCAAATGAGTATATATTGCAGGGTGTCTTCATTCCGTAGGGAAGGTCTTCACAAACGTTCCAACCGCCGTCAAACGCATTGCCTCGCCTGACCACCTTTTTACACGAAATCTGTACGCTGTTCACATAGCTGAATAAAAAAACCCATTGAGTTATTTACTCTCGTTCAAACTCAAAAGCCCCTTCCTTGAAAACAACAACTTAAATAGGCCATTAATCCTTACCCATAACACGTTAATCCAGATATGCGTTGGACAATTACATTTTTGCAGCTTTAAGGGAATGGAATGTTTTCTGGCTGCCTTTCATATACATCTTTATCATTATCGTTTGAAAACGGGACAAAATATTCATAGAAACTTTTACCATAATGGCGCTATTAATTGCAGAGCACGAGCTTATTAGATCAGAGTTACGAAACTCTTTGCATTCTTACACATAGAGCAAATAGGGACACTGGCATGACGAGTTTACACTTGTTTTTTTGAGCCTGTCCCCTGCTTATGGGCGCATCACAAGAAGGGCAAAGAGAGATTGGGATCGGGGGGAATGGGAGACTAAGGGCCTTCAAACACAACTCAGTATGTCAGGTTAAAACTTAAAGATGTAAATCAGGGTCCTGGACCCTTATTTTCGAAACGTTCGTAGCCCTACGAACTTCTTAAGCCCATTCTTAACACATTGGCTACGATCAAAGTTAAGAATTCTTACGCTACGAACGTTTCGAGAATAAGGACCCTGATCCACAAACCGTTCGCAACGTTACGACTTGTTGTAACTCTATTGGTTTATCAATGGCTTACGAATGTCGTACCGCTACGAACGTTTTGTGGATCATGTTTCACAGTGCATTTCTGATGCGAAAATCCTGGATGTCAATCAATAAACTAAAATTGAATGACAACAAAACTGACATCTTGCTGACCGGTTAAACCATGAATCGGACCAAGGTTAAAGGGGACTCGATTACAGTTGGTCACTCCGTGCTACCTTTCAGTACAACAGTAAAACATCTTGGGGTCATCATGGACTCAAACCTTTCTATGGAGGACAATATCAATAACGTGTGTCGTACATGCTATTTCCATGTGAGGAACATCGCCAACATCCGTCACCTGTTGACATGTGATGCATCACACTATTTGGCCAGATCCATGATCCTCTCGCGGTTGGATTACTGCAACAGTGGGTAATGTGCGTGAGGATCTTGTCACCAAATTACAGCGCGTTCAGAATGCAGCTGCACGGACCATCACCAGAAGCAGGGAGCGGTCACACATCACACCAGTCCTTGTCAAGCTCCACTGGATGCCGATCAAAGCAAGGATCGAATACAAGATCTTGTGCATCACATACCGCTGTATCAAAGGCTCAGCTCCATCCTACCTGACCAACATGGTGAAAGATTATGTTCCTCCTCGATGCTTCAGATCAGCTAACAACTCACTGCTCACAATTCCCACAGCCAAACTGAAAACCTTTGGACATAGACGCTTCTCTTTCACATCCGCCTCTCTCTGGAATGATCTGCCTTTCTTCATTAAAAACTCTAGAACACTGTCTACCTTCTAGTCAACCTTCCAACTTTCCTCTTCCGAAAATGTCACCCTGATGCCTAGTCTAGCTGTGTTATCAAAAGCGCCGCGAGCAATCACTTGGTGTTTGGTAACACCTGGTTTGCGCTATACAAGATGACTTATTATTATAATCAGGCCGAACCAGAATAGGAACCTGTGATCATTGGTTATAGGCGTGCTCAAGTGATGAAGCTGTGCACAACGAACTGCACCAAATTGATGCGATTTGACATGACAGTCTGTGTAAAAAGTGATACTTGCGTCTAACACTTGCTTTGGTATCAACGGTCGGTGATCATAAACCAAGGCAAGTATAGAGCTAGAACCTTGGAGTCAAACTCGGATCATTGCCCGATTTAGGGACGCTCATAAGGTAGGAACTTTAGCCCTCTTGACCAACCATTCTCTCCTTGCGTATATACAGGATTCTCCCTGTGAGCTGAAGAACGCACGACTATTTCACACTTGATACATAGCTGTGTAAACTTTTCCTATTTTTGTTTTCTTTGTGTAGATACAAAAATGTTTGATTTAATTATGTTTTTCGAACACTATCTTTCACTATCATTATCTTTTCTGATCGAAATGGAAAAAGACATACACGCTGGTATTTGCATGAGTTCCAGGTAATCAAAGTATATTGTTCATTTGTTTTTACTTGTGGTATATCTGTGACAGCTGTCGTCTGTCCAACGTCTTCAGCACCTGCAGCGTGGGCATGGGTTGTCCTGCTGTCACGGGATTCTGAAATATCAAAAGAAGAAAGTGACAAAATCGGACAACATGTTTGATCATATACCTATATCTATATGATAAAGACCAATAGCGTTAAATAGTATGTAAGAGATCAAAACCAGAAGCGGATAACATTCAACTCCCAGAGCGTGTCACCTTGATTTTGGAAGGTGATGTCTCCTACTTTGTTTGAAACCAGTGAGCACTGGTAGGGTGATAACAAACGTAATCGAGGAGAATCGGGATCCTGGCTTGCCCAAGGGACGCAACTCTGCGCAACGAACTTGATGACTAGGTTTCCTGTGAATTGGATGACAAGGCCTCCTGTGAATTACATGACTAGGTCTCCTATGAATTGGATGACCAGGTTTCCTGTGAATTGGATGACTAGGTCTCCTGTGCATCGGATGACTAGGTCTCCTGTGAATTGGATGACCAGGTCTCCTGTGAATTGGATGACTAGGCCTCCTGTGAATTGCATGACACGGTCTCCAGTGAATTGCATGACTAGGCCTCCTGTGAATTGGATGACCAGGTTTCCTGTGAATTGCATGACTAGGTCTCCTGTGGATTGGATGACTAGGCATCCTTTGAATTGGATGACTAGGCCTCCTGTGCATTGGATGACTAGGTCTCCTGTGAATTGGATGACCAGGTCTCCTGTGAATTGGATGACTAGGTCTCCTGTGAATTGGATGACTAGGCCTCCTGTGAATTGGATGACTAGGTCTCCTGTGAATTGGATGACTAGGTCTCCTGTGAATTGGATGACTAGGCCTCCTGTGAATTGGATGACTAGGTCTCCTGTGAATTGCATGACTAGGTCTCCTGTGAATTGGATGACTAGGTTTCCTGTGAATTAAGGTCTCCTGTGAATTGGATGACCAGGCCCTCTGTAAATTGGATGACTAGGTTTCCTGTGAATTGGATGACTAGGCCTCCTGTGAATTGGATGACTAGGCCTCCTGTGAATTGGATGACTAGGTTTCCTGTGAATTGGATGACTAGGCCTCCTGTGAATTGCATGACTAGGTCTCCTGTGCATTGGATGACTAGGCCTCCTGTGAATTGGATGACTAGGCCTCCTGTGAATTAAGGTCTCCTGTGAATTGGATGACTAGGCCCCCTGTGAATTGGATGACCAGGTTTCCTATGAATTGGATGACTAGGTTTCCTGTGAATTAGATGACTAGGTTTCCTGTGAATTAAGATCTCCTGTGAATTGGATGACCAGGTCTCCTGTGTCCCGAGATAATGATAAGTTATTGGTCAAGTATCATCTGACCATATCTCAAACCACCTTTAATGCAAGACCTCGAAGAGCACTGTTTGGAATCCATTTTAGAACATATTTCAACAACGTTTTCCTGTTATAACAGTGCATCTGGCATTAAACGGCTTTTGTCTTCAAGTCAAAGATTACAGTGACCTATTTCTGTAAAGCAGACAATATACTGTCTTCAAGTTAGTTACGAAGAAACCCACGCCACCTTAGAGACCCTCCTCTTCACTGACAGTATCATCCGACTCATCAGCTCCTCCATCAGCACAACCTACTTCACCAGGCAAGACAAGATACTTCAACATACCCACAGACTCCCCATGGGATCACCCTTTTCACCCATCATCACAGAGACCTGTATGACAGACCTAGAAGATAGAGCCCTCCAGACCATCACCCCCATCTGGTCCTACAGAACAGTTGACAACGCATTTGTTATCTCATAGTACCAATATTATAACAACAAATCCAAACCACATAACTTGAGAAAAACACCCCAATAAAACAAGAACAAAACATGAACACAAATACCAAACAAACCATCCAGTACTTCAGCTCCCCTTACCACTTCTTTCAAATTACCAAATTCCCAATTCATACAAATTAAATTATGCAACACTAGCGTCCGCCTTCAGGTTGCCACATCCTTTGGTCAAATCACCCCTCTTTCGATCAAATACTTAATGGCCCGGCTGGCCCGTTTGCGAAGTAGGCATTATGTCGGAAAGCGCACGTTATCTCAAAATCATAATACTGTACATCACTTGCTTGATAGCAGTGTTAGCCTCTGCACTGAAACGTCGCTTACGTTAAATAATAAAAAAGTTGTATATCTATAGAACTTTGTCCGTTGTTCGTCACACCAACTTCTAAATGCTACTCATAGAAGTTCAAGTATGGTTGTCACGTAACGAGCGTGAGTGAGTTGAGTTTTACGCCGCACGCAGAAATATTCAAGCTATATGGCGGCGGTCTGTAAATAATCGAGTCTGGACCAGACAATCCAGTGATCAATAGCATGAGCATCGATCTGCGCAATTGGGAACCGATGACATGTGTCAACCAAGTCAGGGAGCAAGACCACCCGATCCCGTTAGTCGCCTCTTACGACAAGCATGGGTTACTGAAGGTTCATTCTAACCCGGATCTTCACGGGTACACGAGACCATGCAGCAGCGCCATCAAGGTTAACCGATGAAGCTAAGCAACACCCCATTCCATTCATCATTTTGGGCAGGACGGCAAGTTTACCAACTGGTCAGCAATTCAAATAATATATGCTTGTATCAGCGTAATATAAGCAGTTCTGTACGTGAATGGGTGCACTCATAGAAAAAGACAATTTGTAATAAACTACAGTGCAATAGTAAGTGACATCATATTTTTGTTTGAATGACTATCATGGCAGAAATACTTACACCGATCACCGCTGTGTTCCTTGATGAATCGTCTAAATCCATTCTCACATTTTCCCGATATGTCCATATGAACGTTACAAATGTCATTATAATCGTCAGCACCGTGCCAACGAGGACGAAGCGCCGAAAAGTAATCCTCGGCATCATGGAATGTTTAGTATGCAAGTGAAGTCCGCTCCTTCAAAAATCCACTCTATTCAAAGTGAAGTCCAATTACTCAATACCTACACTCATAACGACAGCTGTGCATGTGCGAAGTAGTGCATAACATTACAACCACTGAATATAATGATTTTTGCTGGAAACCATTTATATAATTTTGCAAGATTATTGATATATGCTCACCAGATGGTGAGCATAGTAAAAATTGTAAACATTGTAAGTACATACTCGGAATGAGTTCCACTTCAAAAACATATATTCATTACATTGTCATTTAAAAGCAGAAAAAGTAATAGCATCAAATTTAAAGGCAGGCAATTTGTTAGTCACATTTCACAGTTACAATTTATGATAGTTACATTTCACAGTTACAATTTATGATACAGATCGACTTCCCTCAGGTAGTTCACTATCAGATGAGCGATCATGCGGGAGAACAGATCTTTTAGGTTTGTTGCATCATAATGTGAGTCCCTTGTAGTCGATAAGTCCACGCATTCAAGCAGAATATGCTTGATGGTGAAAACCTCATCGCAAGAGACACACATGGGGGGTCCATCCCCATCCGTTTTCAGCAGATAGTCATAAGTAAATCGACTGTGGCCAATACGACATCGTCGTAAAATTACCTCATCACGTCTTGACTGACAACCCAAGTAGGTATAACCAATTTTTGGTTTCAATTCATACAGTTTATTTCTTTCTACTTGAGTGTCCCATCGTTTTTGCATGAGGTCCCGAGTATAGCTTTTGATAGTGGGTTTGAAATCACTGTACGGGATCAGCAGTGGAGATAAGGGCTTGTCAAGAGCTGCTTTTGCTGCAGCATCGGCTTTTGTGTTACCTGCTATGCCGACGTGACCCGGCCACCAGCAGAGAACGATGTCACATTTGCCAGTAGAGAGGTCGTTGTAAAGTTCTAAAATGTCCAGAATGATTGGGTGACTTGAAGTAACATTTTGAAGTGATTGAAGGCAAGATAATGAATCTGTGAAAACGATGAAGTTTTTGGAATGATTCTGCTGTTTAATATAGGTCAAAGCTGAAAAGATAGCTTTGGCCTCGGCAGTGAAAATTGAACTGTTGTCGGGAATCCTAGAGGAGACAGTCAATGTCAAAAGATGTTTATTGTATGAAAGGCCTCCGGCCCATATACATGAGAGTTACAGTGATAAAGGAATATTCTGGATATTTACATATATATTTAAGGGTATACAATTCGCTTTATAAGAAGATCTCTTTTAGCTAATGCATATTTTATATATAAGGACAATTGAGCAAGAATATTTTCATTATTGGTTTGTAACAAAGATATATATGCATAATGGGGCTGCTTTGCAAGAAGATGGTGCGGTATATATTTCTGTCTTAATTCGTGATAACAAGGACATATCAGGGTAAAATGAATTTCATTTTCTATTCCAACGTTACATAAAGGACAATATCGACGTTCTTTCTGGACAGAGGTTTTTTCTACCCTCATTAATCATTAAAGATAACAAACCTAACGATAATTTACGAACATTGTTCTTAAACTATATGTTGTAATTATTGATAAGTATTTTTCTGGCTGGAGTAACGTTTTAAAGGTCCTGTAATATTCATATCGTGAGCTTGAATCTAGGGTGGATTTCCATTCTTGCTTGAACATATCTATTGATCTAACACGAAATTCATTAATAAACCAGTTCACATCGCCAATTGTTTGGCTCAACCATACGAAACCGAAACCGTGAGAAAATAATAAATTTCTGATATCAGTTACCCAAGTGTGTTTTCCCAAATTATCCAGATTTAAAAGCATATTGTAAGCTAATTTTGGCAGACGTTGTTCGTGCATATTTAGAACCTTAAACCAATATTTTAAACATCTTATGTGAGAATTGATATACAAAGGAAATCTGCCACATTCGCCATATACCATGCAGTTAGGTGTCTTTGAGCTTACATTGAGGTACTTTTACAGGCTAAAAGATGCACTCTCTCAATACAATCAAAACGCTGAAAACCCCATATTTCAGATCCATATAATAAAATGGGTTGAATCTGAGAATTAAATATCTTAAAAAACACATTGGGTGACATAGTTCCAACTTTGTATAAAACCGATAAAACTTGTATTAAAGCCTTTTTTCCACGTAAAGTTAAGTTATGTGCACATTTATTCAAGTTCATTCTGTTTGAAAACAAAAACCCTAAGTAAGAATATTGATCGGATACATTAATCAACTGACCATCAAAAAACCAGCGTTCGTTTCTGGCCACGGGACCGCCCCTCCTAAATATCACAATTTCTGTTTTGCTTAAATTTACTGTTAACTTCCATTCTTTAGTATAACTTTCTAAGATATTTAATTGATTTTGTAAACCGACCACAGTATCCGAAACTAAAATAACGTCGTCAGCAAAAAGGAGTATTAGGACTTCTACAAGATCTGGGTACATTTGGATTCCATGTTTTCCAGCTAAATTGATATCGTGATATAATTCACTAATGAAGAAGGAAAATAGGAGTGGACTTAAGCAGCAACCTTGTCTTAAACCAAGTGGGCAATCGAAAAATCTGTAACCCCGTCTTTGCAACGCACACAAGATCGAACGTTAGAATACATTGATTTGAGAATGCTAACCATTTTCCCTCGTAAACCTGCCTTGCGTAAACACTGCCATAATTTAAAACGATTGACTGAGTCGAATGCCTTTTAAAATCTACAAATGCTATGTACAACTTATGTTTTCTTTTTGATAGTGATTTTTGGACTAGTGCATACAGAGTAAATATATGATCAGTGGTAGAATATCCCTTTCTAAATCCTGCCTGGGATTCAGGAATCTTATCACGCATATTCGCCCAGTTTGATAGTCTATTGTTCAATATCAACGTAAATACTTCCCCAAGATACTCATTAATGATATACCCCGATAATTATCTGGATCGTTTCTGTCGCCCTTTTTATGAAGTGGATTTATTATAGAGCTTGACCAACTGCAGGGAAAAATTCCATGTTCATACACCTTATTGAAACATTTTGTAAGGAACGCCATAATTTCGAATTTAGAACACTTTATCATTTCTATTATGATAAAGTCAGGTCCAGCAGCCTTCCCATTTTTAAGATGATTTATCGCTTCTAGTATTTCCTGTTCGGCAATAGGACTGTCTAGTACAAGTTGATCTACTTCTGTATAATAGTCATTATTGGAATCTACAGTGTTAATTTCATCGTCGAATGTTGAGTCTAATATCTCACCGTTTGAAAATACATCTTTGAAATGATTTAACCATTGAGTTTTCGTTATGCTATTTCCGGACGTATTTCTTTTTTGTAAATGGCGGATACTTTTCCAAAATGCAGACGGGCTGTTTATAGATCTTTCTAACCTTTCTTGTCTGCGGATTCTCAAATCAAACTTATACTTTCGACAACAAGCTTTATACTTATTTCTACTTTCGCAATATTTCCGTCTATCATAATTACAACGAGTCACTCTGAATCTACGAAGATGTTTACGAGCATTGCGTCGCGCATTTCTACAATCTGTATTTAGAGTATTTGTTCGGTCTTTGCGATTGACATTTTGAGCATACAATTAGCTGAAGTCGATAACAGTTCCACAAAGTCATTTATGGCTCCATTTACATCTGTATCAATTGTTTCGAGTAGAATTCCTCCAAACGAAGTTATGTTTTCTTTCACGTTCGATAAGAAAGTGCTTGCAAAATTATCATTCCACACAAGTCGTTTGATATTTGTGGACCCATTATCATCGTTCATGCTATGATTAATATTGGGGAACTTACAAGTTAATTCAAGAGGTAAATGGTCAGATTCATGCCGATCCCCAATATTCAACCTGCCTATGTACTGGAAGAAATCGGGTGAGCATATAAAATAATCATTGACACTAGCACCTTGATTCGCACAAAATGTATATTCCCCTTGTAAATCGCCATATACTCTCCCATTAACGATAAACAATTGCAATGCGTAACATATATCTAAAAGTTTCTGGCCAAATTTGTTTGTAGATGTATCGTGAGACTTCCGATTTTCAACACTAACATCATCATCTTCATGAAATGGAAAGTATCTATGTAATATATCATCACGTGAGGGTGTTGAAGGGTTATTTGCATTACCAGTTCGGGAATTTAGATCACCACACAAAACAGTATGTGAATCACTAAGTTCCGATTGTATATCTAATAAAAATTCCTCAAGTTTATCTAGACTACAACTGGTATCAACATGGTTGTAATAAGGAGAGCCTTCAGGTGGTATATATGTGCATATCAAATTAACATGCTTATCAATAGCAAATAACGCTTTTGACATGTGTATACATATCAAATTGTCGATATCTGTAGTTATGAACTTACAAAACTTGCTAATAGACTGATGTATACACACGCACACACCTCCCGAAAGTCTGCCATAATCAGACAGTTTCACAGCTGAACTTGAAAAAACTTGGTAATCAACCAACCAATTCATGTCGTAATCAAAGTCAACAAAGGTTTCGAGAAGGCAAATAATATTAAATTTTCTAATATAATCTATAAAGTCATCATCTCCTGATTTATTACGAAGTCCGTTTATATTCCAACACAGAAATGAGAGAGTTTCGTTGCACAAGCTGTGTTCAGTGGGTGTAATGCAGGTGTCATTGTGAGCAGTACCCTGTGAGATACGATCCGGGCCTCGGCCCAAATCCTACGGCAGGGTTGATTTCGGCCTCGCTTGCCGTTTCCTCGTTTGGGTGAGAACTCTGGTATCCCGTACGTTGGTGGATCCAGTAGCTCCACTGGCTGAGCGAGGTACTGTCACCAGCTGGCCATTCTTGAAATAGCCGAACATGTTTGTCCCCTTCAAAGCCTGAAGTTGCTGACGTTGACGTGACGTTAGGTCACTGGAGATACCAAGTCCCGCTGCCTTGAATGCCGGTCTTGCTTTCAGGGAGCGCACCTTATCGTCAGACATGTGCAGCTTTACAATCATTGGTCGAGGTCTGGTAGCATTAACCCGCCTAACGCCAAGCCTATGTGCGCGGATAACGTCAGACGTTCCCCACGTCTTGAAAGTAGCATGCTCGTTAAGAGTGGATAACGATGTCTGCTTACATGTCATAGACTTCTCCTCGCCGTCAGCCTCGGGTATACCATGAATTATGATATTGTCACGTCTGCTGTAAGATTCCAGCCGGTCTAGTTCGGTATCTACGTTGGACATGTTTTCGATCACAGAATCGACTTTCTCCGCGAGGGCATCAATGTCGTCGTTCACAATATCATGATTTTGTTTGATGATATCTATTTCTCCACGAATATCTGTTACAGAGTGTTCGAGGTGTTCACACTTGGAACTAATAGCACTAATGTCTTTCCGTAGAGAGGAGATCTGTGAACTTAGGTCATTTTTGGCGGTAGCTAATTCTGCTTTCATGTTTTCAATTGCGCTGAGTAAGTTATCTTGAACTTGTTCAAGTGTGACGGGTCCCGGGTTTGTCTCAACATCATTAGAGCACAACAGTCGCTGGATGACGACTCGCACGGGAAGCGTGTCGTCCCCAAGTAGACACAAAGCTCGTGCATGGGCAGCATGAGAGGCATGGTATATAGACAGGATTAGGTCACAGTTCGAGTTGGTGACGTCACACGTAACACAATAAAATGTTGTTTCTTTCGGCACAAAATTATCAAATGAGTAATTGAGAATAGCCTGCTGGTTACATATGATGAGGGCAGAGAGTGACAAATGCACTGTGAAGATCAGAGCGCATATTATCAAACGATAAGGCATGGTATCAATATCATGATCGCGGCGTCCAATGACTGTAGCACTGGCAACTTGGATCCGTCTGTGAAAATGGATCTATGGGTGTTACTTGGAACGTAACTGGATGTATTCCTGCTGGAACACCAAGGGATTTGTTTCAGACTTTTTGAATTTAGTGAGGGTAAGATCGACCAGGCTTGGCAGTTTAGGAAACAAGCTTTCATAGAGAGGGTTGAAAACACAATTGTATGCTGGATTGGACTGATTTGAACGTAGTTTAGTGATATACTGCAGTGAAAGTTTAATGCGGCGTTGTTCAAGGGAAGGTTCGTTAGCCTCTGCATATAGACTGTCTACCGGAGAGGTCCTGAAAGCTCCCAGGCAGAGCCTCAAGCCTTGGTGGTGGATAGAATCTAATGTTTCTAAATTGCTTTTGCAGGCTCCACCATAAACAATGGAGCCGTAGTCTAGTTTAGAGTGAACCAAAGATCTGTACAAGTGAAGGAGGGTAATCTGATCCCCTCCCCACTCTGTATTTGAAACGACTTTTAGTAGGTCCAGAGCTTTCAAGCACTTGGTTTTCAAATATTTTATGTGTGGCAAGAATGTCAGGTAGCGGTCGAATATGAGACCCAGGAATTTGGCCTCTTCTACTACCTTGATGGGAGTACCATCTAAAGATACGTCTGGATCCTTGTGTGGTCTGTATTTACGACAAAAGTAAATACAAAATTGAAAAGTAATGACACTGATAGAAACACATTCGGTGGGAGAGGTGAGGTGAAATTGGGTTTAAGGTCGTGCTTGAGAATATTTCGCTCATATGAAGACGTGCATGCGTGTGTATGTGTATGTGCGGCTGCTTGTACTAGCCCAGACTTAAGTTGGTTTTATAGTGCTAGCCGCAGTGAAGCATGAATACCCCACTCAGACACATTATACTGACTTCGAGCCGACCAGTCCTTGTTGTACCCATTAATGCCGAGCGCCAGGCAGGGACCAACAAGTACCATATTTGAACGTCTTTTGGTATGACGCGGTCGGGGATCGAACCCGCGACCTTCCGCTCTCCGGGCGAACGCTCTAACCACTACACCACGGAGGAGGTTCATTCGGTGGGAGAACGCGACATTATAGATTTCTTGCGTCCTCAAGGGGAGGCAATTCTGTGCAGACAATTGTCACGCCGTAGACGGATTCCTGTGCATATCAGTAGGACTGACTGACTGATTTTGGTTTTACGCCGCTTTTAGCAATATTCCAGCAACATCACGGCGGGGGACACCAGAGATGGGCTTTACACATTGTACCCATGTGGGGATTCGAACCCGGGTCTTCAGTGTGACGAGCCAACGTTTTAACCACTAGGCTATCCCACCACCTCACATATCAGTAGGATATTTGGAACAAACGTGAATAAGTTGTCAAAAACGGATATACTGTGTTAACAATAACATATTGTGTAAATAGTGTAAATGTGATGAAAGGTTTATTCTGTAACACTTCATGGATGTGGCACTGGTTTCTTTAAGGTCTTACTCTTCCCAGCACAGACTGGGATATACATCAACAAAGGTTTCAGAACCACTGTGGTCGCCATCGCATTGCTCAACGTTTAATGAATAAGAAGACAGACAGAATATTCAGGATATCTTGTCGTTCTAGCCCTGGAATAGAAGCAACAAAACACTTTCCACATCCATAAAAAATATCTGCTAAAATCAGAGTCGGTTGTACAATTCTGACTCTATCATGAGTTCTATTTCATCAGTTTCACAAGTTACATGGTGATGGTTGTCAAGGTGATAGCGGCTGTAGTGGAGTCAACCGTCACAGTGCTGGTGTCACATGTTGTGGGGATGGTTGTCAAGGTGATAGCGGCTGTAGTGGAGTCAACCGTCACAGTGCGGGTGTCACATGTTGTGGGGATGGTTGTCAAGGTGATAATGGCTGTAATACAGTCAACCGTCACAGTACTGGTGTTACATGTTGTGGGTATGGTTGTCAAGGTGATAGTGGCTGTATTGCAGTCAACCGTCACAGTACTGGTGTTACATGCTGTGGGTATGGTTGTCAAGGTGATAGTGGATGTAGTGCAGTCAACCGTCACAGTACTGGTGTTCCATGTTGTGGGGATGGTTGTCAAGGTGATAGTGGCTGTAGTGCAGTCAACCGTCACAGTACTGGTGTTACATGTTGTGGGTATGGTTGTCAAGGTGATAATGGCTGTAGTGCAGTCAACCGTCAGAGTACTGGTGTTACATGTTGTGGGTATGGTTGTCAAGGTGATAGTGGCTGTATTGCAGTCAACCGTCACAGTACTGGTGTTACATGCTGTGGGTATGGTTGTCAAGGTGATAGTGGATGTAGTGCAGTCAACCGTCACAGTACTGGTGTTCCATGTTGTGGGTATGGTTGTCAAGGTGATAGTGGCTGTAGTGCAGTCAACCGTCACAGTACTGGTGTTACATGCTGTGGGTATGGTTGTCAAGGTGATAGTGGCTGTAGTGCAGTCAACCGTCACAGGACTGGTGTTACATGTTGTGGGTATGGTTGTCAAGGTGACAGTGGCTGTAGTGCAGTCAACCGTCACAGTACTGGTGTTACATGTTGTGGGTATGGTTGTCAAGGTGATAGTGGATGTAGTGCAGTCAACCGTCACAGTACTGGTGTTACATGCTGTGGGTATGGTTGTCAAGGTGATAGTGGCTGTAGTGGACTCTGCCGTCACAGTGCTGGTGTTACATGTTGTGGGGGTGGTTGTCAAGGTGATAGTGGCTGTAGTGTAGTCAACCGTCACAGTACTGGTGTTACATGTTGTGGGGATGGTTGTCAAGGTGATAGTGGCTGTAGTGCAGTCAACCGTCACAGTGCGGGTGTTACATGTTATGGGTATGGTTGTCAAGGTGATAGTGGCTGTAGTGCAGTCAACCGTCACAGTGCGGGTGTTACATATTGTGGGTATGGTTGTCAAGGTGATAGTGGCTGTAGTGCAGTCAACCGTCAGAGTACTGGTGTTACATGTTGTGGGTATGGTTGTCAAGGTGATAGTGGCTGTTGTGCAGTCAACCGTCACAGTACTGGTGTTACATGTTGTGGGTATGGTTGTCAAGGTGATAGTGGCTGTAGTGCAGTCAACCGTCACAGTGCGGGTGTTACATGTTGTGGGTATGGTTGTCAAGGTGATAGTGGCTGTAGTGCAGTCAACCGTCACAGTGCGGGTGTTACATGTTGTGGGTATGGTTGTCAAGGTGATAGTGGCTGTAGTGCAGTCAACCGTCACAGTACTGGTGTTACATGTTGTGGGTATGGTTGTCAAGGTGATAGCAGTTGCAGTTTAGTCAGTCGTCACGGTGTTGATGCTACATTTACCACCCTAAAGTCCACACACTTATGGCCTCTTCACAATTCATCTCGCATTTAGGTTAAAGCTGGCAAGAACCAAACACAGGTGTAATCCTTGTATAATATCTCTCAGGCTGCTGAGAAGACGTTTACAAGACAATTTAAACAGAACCAAGCCATGTTAATCAAATGTCTGTGTGTCACTGCGTACCATGTAAATCTCATGGCAACCTGTTCGTTCCATGCCAAACATTGACTTGTATTTGGCATCCATATTTTTATTTGTATGGAATATCCTAAATCCAGCATTATAGAAGTCTCTCAGCAGCTCCAGACCTTTCAGGTACTTGGCTATGTCCGGCTCTGGGTTATTTCCCAGCTTGATATGGAGTTCAAAACAAAACTGTTTCACATTTTTCAGACTTCCACTTTGTAACATTTCAGGAAAGGCAAACCACTCCGAAGCTTCAATGTCAATCTTGAGCAGATCGATTATAGCCTAGAACAGAAAATACGTTAACGGAGTCAATATACATGTATACTGTACAGTGAATGTAGCTCTTGCCATTACAATGTTAAGGAAACATCAGTTACAGTAATCGTAATATTAACCTTTTGCGTTCATCGGGTTAATTGTATATATGATTTTTTTTAAATAGCACACCGTGAACCCATTAATAACTTAAGGCAAATAACAGAATGATGTAAAATGCTAAGATATTGAGGATTAAACTAGATACTTTGTATTTAAAGTGAATTGGGGGAACCATAAAGATGCAATGTAGATGCGACTGTTAGGTCCAAACTCGATCGTTTACCGTAAGTCGCCACCTCGCGTTGAGAAAACTAGTGATTAAAAGATTTGCTGTCGATATTTTACGTCGCATTCTCTGTCGAGAGTAATGAGAACTATTTATCAAATGGAACATATGTATGACAAATATATACTGAACAACATTAGAAACGCACCACACTAAATGCACCGACGATGCTCAGATATCATGGGTACATTTCAGTCTGACGGGGATATTTCGTATTATATGTGTGGTGCGTTTCTAATGTTTTTCAGCATATATTTTAGTTCTAGGCATGTTTTGTTCTAGTGTTTGGGGGCGGTGGGGTAGCCTAGTGGTTAAGCGTTGGCTCGTCACGCCGAAGACCCGGGTTCGATTCCCCACATGGGCACAATGTGTTAAGCCCATTTCTGGTGTCCCCCGCCGTGATATTACTGGAATATTGCTAAAAGCGGTGTAAAACTAAACTCAGTCAGTCAGTGTTTCAGTGTTTGAAAACAAGTTTGAAACAGAGTTCACTCAAGCGCCAGGGAGCTCGTACGTACACGGGAAGTAGACACCAAAGTAATAGTAGCAGAATGTTGCAACTGGATTGATATAATACACCCAAAAGTTGTTTTTTTAATTTTTTTGTTTAACGCCGTACTCAGCAATATTCCTGCTATAAATAATCGACCAGACAATCTTTGACTGGTGATCAACAGTGTGAGATAGAATCGATCTACGCTACAGTGACCCTCACATATATTCTGATCCATATGAAACGCGCATATATGGCGGCACAGTGATGGTGAAGTTATGTCGGTCACACAAGTGGTTTGTTTTTAGACATTGGGCTCAAAGTTTGCTGCATGCAGATTGACAACTATGCAGTGTCTGGGTAATAATGTGTCCACCTTGCAGTGTGCGAAACAGTTTCCAGATTTTGCTAGCCAGTCGGGTTGACTATCCCTGAAAGTTACTAGCCAACAAAATAATTCACCAGTCTTAAATTTGAATGTTGACACGGTTTTAATCATTAAGCTGCTAATACGATGAACATTTATCAGGCCATAATCTTGCATGATTCAAAAAGTGTGTTATAACTTAACAGGTAGGAGAGAGTGATATATTTACTGCCACCTTATAGATGCTCGTGGGGGGGCTACGCTACGCTCGTTAAAGGAAACGACAAAACTCTTTCCACTTTCCAAAGAAAGTAGATTGAACAATTGTGACCATACCATGAGTGTGTTTATTACAGATATACGATGTGATCTACCGTGTCTACCATAAAACCTTTTGAAAGCTTTACTGAGGTCTTGAATGCTGTAACCTTGATCGAATAACTTCTGAGCACGAGTGGTATGACCTCTTCGAAATCCTTATAAAAAGAGCCCGCTCGGTTGTACCTCAAAAGTTTTGAAATGCAAACAACAAAGGCTGGAGCTGTTGGACAAATTATAGTCCGTTTGACTTCATTTGAGACCGATGAATTGCTCACTTACACAAAAACTGATAAATGCAACAAAACCAAATTTTTGCACAGTCGCATGAAATCGACAGACCAACTCTGATGATTTGTCTCATAATTTTGGACACCCGAATAAAAAAGTTGAGTTAACAAACGTTCATTATTTTGTTGGCACTTTTCGCTATTTCTTACGAGGGAGGACCACTTGCTGGTAGAATAGCCATGTGTGCGACTTGTACGTGTGAAAATGAAATTTCACTGCACGCGCTTGTTGATTACTACATTAAAATATATACATCCGACCTACCTGTGTGTGGTTATTTTCCTTTATAATTGATGAAAAAGTTCGCATTCGCCAACCCTTGATGTTTGAGGTGTCGGTAGAATTAAGGCCTGTTCTATGGAAATGAATGTTACTTCTCCTGTCGTGGTCTGATACTTTTGTCATGCTGAAACACATTAACAACGAATACACATAACATCATATGAAACACATTAACAACGAATACACATTATTATAGGATATTTATATGGCGCACTTATCCACGCACTGGTGCATGCTCAAGGCGCTGGTATTTTTTCCCTCGATCATCGGATGCCAATCTCAACGGCACATCGCATTATCAATCTCAACTCCCTCGGGAGTATGCAACTCTTGCAGCCACTAGGCGCACCGAGTTATTGTGGCTTTCTCATCCTAACGAGGTATGAAACACAGTTTTATAATATACACTTGAAATTAGTTGGGGATCATGAACTACCAACGGTGTATGTGTGTGTGTGCGTGCGTGCATGCATGTATGCATTTTCGAAAAATGTTATTATATACAGTCTACTGATCTTTGATCAACTGCGCATGTCCAGTGAAGAAATTGAAAATCCAACAGTATGAGAACACTGTAGTCTTCCAAGGTAACCCGTGAAGGTCCGGGTTAGAATGAACCTTCAGTAACCCATGCTTGTCGTAAGAGGCGACTAACGGGATCAGGTGGCCAGGCTCACTGGCTTGGTTGACACATGCCATCGGTTCCCAATTGCGCAGATCGATGCTCGTGTTGTTGATCACTGGATTGTCTGGTGCAGACTCGATTATTTACAGACCGCCGCCATATAGCTGGAATATTGCTGAGTGCGGCGTAAAACTAAACTCACACACTCATTATCTGGAGATGTTTTCCCCACTTTTCCGCTAACATCCAAAGAAATGACAAGGTTGAAGTATAGTGACCAAATGGAAACACGCACACCACATGCATACCACTAATTCGCTTAGCCAGACCTTAAGCAGTATGAGCTTCAAAAGGTCATTTGAGCCTTGATGCCAAGGGTATCAGCAAATGTGAAAATTAAGCAATGTAAACCCAATATTTCACATCGTTGAAACAACTGTAACTATCTTGTTTCAGTATCTGTAATATGAATATATACAAGCAGTTGCAATACACACCCTTGATATCCGGAACTATACATAACATTCCAAGGCATGAACACATTCGAAAATTTCCTAATGTATAAATTCTTGTAAACTCAAGTAAAGTTGGGAAGGATTAAAAATATTCAGTATCTCTTACAATTAAAAGGGATGCATCGGGAATCCAACATAAACAAATATTTACAGAGGTATAAACATTTGATTCATGACAAAGTGCATGTGCACACGGCAATATACGATGAGCTCAACTTTCGAGGGTACAGTTTTTATATGAAAACAGCGCTGAAAACTAGTAATGTTAGGCCTGTGTTTCAAAAGTAAAATAGTAAAATCTGTCATTTGGTCCCGTATTTATGAAAGCACACACCTTGGATCATACGAGTGGACATGGCAGCCGGATGCTGTCGCTACTGCGTCGTCGAAGCTCCAGTCGTAGTTGATCCTGAAAGATGTACGGTGGAACTGATCAGGAGAAAAGTTTACACTCGCACGCACGCACGCACGCACGCACGCACGCACGCACGCACGCACGCACATACACACAGTGGAACAACGTGACCATGTTCTCCGAGGAATACACAAATCATGTTCTGAGTGAGGTGCGAAAACTCGAACCTCAAGGCTCCCTAACTTACAATACCTATATTTCATATTTTATAACAAAACACACACACGTCGCTGAAAGTGTGAGCCTGCTGGTGGTTATTCAATTAGAATTATTGGCAGTCCGTCACAATAGTGGCCTAGTGGCTAAAGCGTCCGCTCGTCATGCCGAAGACCCGGGTTCGATTCCCCACATGGCTACAATGTGTGAAGCCCATTTGAAGATGTAAGGTGGAACTGATTAGGAGAATACACTCCATACATAGTCAGTCGTGATTTCATTCGAAGGGTAATCAGAATGGTGGTATTTGGAGTGAGTGAGTGAGTTTAGTTTTACGCCGCTTTTTTGCAATATTCCAGCAATATCAGCGGGGAACACCAGAAATGGGCTTCAAATATTGTGCCCATGTGGGGAATCGAACCCGGGTCTTCGGTGAACGAGTGAATGCCTTAACCACTAGGCTACCCAACCGACCCTTGTGGCATTTGAAAGAATATACTGGAACTATACACTACAATTAGAATTATTGGTAGTTCATTACAATATCGATGATAATCAAGTACTGACGTAACTAGTCATCGAAGCTTGTCACCAGACAAGGGCAATTCTAACATGAATAATTTGATCAATTTTGGCCATATATGACAGAGGACCTACCCAAATGAATAAATATTACAGGGTGTCTTCATTCCGTATGGAGGGTCTTCACAAACGTTCCAGCCACCGTCACCGATGTTGCCACGCCTGACCATGTTCTTACACGACATCTGAACGCTGTTCACATAGCTGAATAGAAATCCATTGAATTATTTACGCAAATCCCTTTAGCTCCTTGGGAACATCAGTTTAAACAGGATATTAATCCTGTCCATCTTATCCCATAACTCGTTTATCCATGCGTTGGTTCGGACAATTTCATTTGAAACGTGTTCCTCTGACGTTGACGTTGTATTACTGATTTGAGGGGATTGAATGTTTTCTGTTTGCCTTTCAAATACATCTTGAGCATGATCGTTTGAATACGGGAAATAATATTTGTTAACGAGCATCGGGCAAAATCGTTGACCAGTATCTCTTAAGCTTACAGAACCAAGGTGCAATGTGTATATCTGTATCGTATGATCATATATCACACGCGTGCCACTAAAACATACATCCGTGGCTTAGTCGTAACTGGTCATGCATTAAACACAATGTGACCCTTGGCAGGTTTGAGTGAGTGAGTGAGTGAGTGAGTGAGTGAGTGAGTGAGTGAGTGAGTGAGTGAGTGAGTGAGTGCGTGCGTGCGTGAGTGAGTGAGTGAGTGAGTACGATGACACGTGTCAACCAAGTACTATCCTAAGACCTGTGAAAATAGTAGAACGTGGTCACTATCACTATCTTTTCCGATCAAACTGGAAAAAGACACACACGCTGGTATTTGCATGAGTTCCAGGTAATCAAAGTTTATTATTTATTCGTGTTTACTTGTGGTATATCTGTGACAGCTGTCGTCTGTCCAACGTCTTCAGCACCTGCAGCGTGGGCATGGGCTGGCCTGCTGGCACTGGATTCTGAAATATCAAAGGAAGAAAGTGACAAAACCGGTCAACATATTTGCTCATTCCGTTATCTATATGATAGGGATCAGTGGCTTTCAAGAGTTGTCCATCAAAATCAGATACGGAGAGAAGCAGCGGTGGATGACATTCATTCCCATTGACCATTCGTCATAGTACTGGTATCAAATTACACAGGGCCTAGATTTTCGAAGCTCTCATAACTAAGACAGGTCGTACAGTTAAGATAATCTTAGCGCGACCATAAGAGAGATTTTCGAAACGCTCGTAAATCCGTCGTAAGGTCAAGCTAGATACGACAGCTGTCGTAAACCGTATCCAGGGAATCCCCGATGACGTCACGGAATTCCCCTATGTAAATATAACAGACGTGAATAAGGTGTAAGTGCGCGCAACCTTAGTTACGACAAGTATATACCTATCTTAGATAATGATCTTAGCTAAGATATCTTAAGTTTTACGATAGTTTCGAAAATAGCCTAAGACAAAGACAGATGCGACTACCCATGAGGTTACGACTATCTTAAGCTAAGAGAGCTTCGGAAATCTAGACCCTGGCCTTCACCACAGAGTGTCAGTCACAATGGTTATTATTGCTGGAAATTGATATTATGCAATTCACATCCTGGTCAGTTAATTTGAGATATGATCAATATTCCAGTTATGTTGTTGAGGGTAATCTGAAGTGATTCAGGTTTAAGATGTTTCCTCCTTTGGTGAATCCGGAAATAGCATACAGTTTTCCCAGAAATTATTGAGAAAATCTTTGTTTCCTAATATTGATAATTTTAAAATAGGTGTTACATTTTGTAGTAAGGTACACAATATGGGTGGCAACTCTTGAACGGCCCGAACACTGTATGAAGATAATTGGATTACCCAGCATGATAACGACTCAAAACACACTCTGTGCTACAGAAAACAGTGGTTATGGGACAAAACTGTTCAAATGTTGTGTAGCCCAGCTAAAGCCCATATCGTAGCCCTATTGAGAATGTGTGGGGACTAATGAAGGACAGAATAAACCAAAAAGGACTAGACATATTGAGGATATGAAGAAGGAAGTGATTGAATATTGAGATACGCTGTCACACGATTTCCTACAAACTTTGATGGTTAGTCAGACAAAAAGACAGACAAAATAGTTTATTTTTGTGTCACGTGAATGTACATTGCAATTAAAAAGTAAGTGCTGGCAACGAGAGTACTAATGTACGTACAAGCACACCAACTGACTTTGACCTATTGACTAATGATATTCTAGATCCACCTATTACCAGACAAGAAATTCTAGATAGTATAAGACACTTAAAGGTAAACAAAGCAGCGGGTGTTGATGATATATTACCTGAATTTATTAAATATTCTGAAGATATCTTATTACCTTACTTTGAGTTGATTTTTAATGTTATTTTAGAGAGCGGTAATTTTCCATCGACTTGGACTATTGGAATTATTATCCCAATTCATAAGAATCGGGAACATGAATAATGTTGATAATTATAGAGGTATACATCTGTTAAGTATATTGGGAAAGGTTTTTGTCTATATTATCAACAAGAGATTGACTTTTTGGGCAAATACTTTTGATAAACTAGATGAATCCCAAGCCGGCTTTAGGGCAGGATACAGTACTGTCGATAATATCTTTATACTTAATTCAATTGTTCAGAAGTGTCTAAATACAAAGGGAAAGAAAATGTATGCTTTGTTTGTCGATTTTAAGAAAGCGTTTGATTCAATACAGAGAGAAAAACTTTGGGGGGTAATGCAAAAACATGGTATTAGCTCTAAGATGAATAGATTGCTACAGAAGATATATGATAATGTGAAAGTTTGCATCAGAAATAATCATGAAATATCAGATACCTTCAATTGCAATGTTGGGCTTAGACAAGGCTGTATTCTGAGTCCATTCCTGTTCTCAATGTTCATTAATGAAGTTGCTTCGATAATACAACAAAATGGTACTCATGGTATCCAGTTGCATCCCTATTTGACACAATTGTTTTTATTGTTGTTTGCCGATGATATGATTCTGTTTGCGACTACTGTTGTTGGATTACAAAGGCATATACATGAGTTGGAACATTATTGCAATGAGGCAGGATTAACTGTTAATTTTGAGAAAACTAGAATAGTCGTATTCATAAATGGGGGCAAACTATCTATAACGGAAAAATGGAATTATAAAGGAGAGCCGCTCCAAGTCACACAATCATATAAATACCTTGGAGTCTACTTCACTAATCGTCTTGGCTTTTCAGCACATGCTAAATATTGTTCCACACTAGCCAAAAGGGTACTTATTGGGGTTCTCAAAAGTATTCACAAACTCGTAGATATTGATTATCATTCTTTTTTCAAAATATTTGATACAAAAACCCTTCTTATTCTATTGTATGGTTCAGGGGTATGGGGTTTCAATAATTTTGACGTAATTGAGAAAATACACTTATATACTTGCAAGAATTTTTTAGGAGTGAAAGTAAGTACACCTAATGCCATGGTATATGGAGATTGTGGAAGATTTCCCATACACATTTTTGCTAAAGCTAGAATAATAAAATATTGGATACGTCTGTTATATATGCCATCTGATAGATACTCTAGACAGTGTTATGATATGATGTTAATGTACGATAACAACGGGAAGACTAACTGGGTGACTTACATTCGAGAATTGTTAAATACAATAGGTTTTGGGGAGGTATGGCAAAGGCAAAATGTTGACTTTCATACAAATTTTGTGAATAATGTTACTCAAAGGCTCAAAGATATATATACACAAGAATGGGTAGGAGCACTGTCATTGTCAAGTAAATGTTTCAATTGTAGAATGTTTAAATCCCATATATACAGAGAGAATTATCTGCTCTCACTAAATATCAAGAAATTTCGAAAGGCTTTTGCTCGGTTTAGGTGTTCCTCACATGACTTGGCAATCGAAACAGGGAGATATCATAAAATAGAGAGGTAAAATAGAATTTGTACATTTTGTGATCTTAATTGTGTAGAAGATGAATATCACTTCCTCTAAATTTGCCCATTATATTGTGAGTTAAGAAAAAAAATGTCCCAAGATATTATTCTGTATATCCCGATAGGGTGAAATTTTCTTTGTAAATGAGTACTGATGACAATGTTCTTATCCGTAAGTTGTCAACCTTTATCTATCAAGCATCGTCTCTAAGAAATAAACATAATAATTCATAGAATGTATGTATTCATATTGTTATTTGTTACGATATGGTATGATGTGGTGCGATATGATATGATATGATATGATACATGGTATGATATGACATGATGTAACATGGGGTGTTATGATATGATGTGATACGACAAAGTATGTGTAATGCGATGTTATATGATGTGATACATTTTGATGCGATATGACATATTGTGATTTGACTATTTTTATTCTTTTCTATGATATTGTGTACTATGTTCTTGTATACTATGGGCCCGTGGCCTTCAGTATGAATAAAGATTGAATTAAAAAGGCAGAGGTAAACACATAAAATATACAAGCACCAGGCCAGATTGCCAATGAGACACACTAGACATAATGTGCATAAAATGTATAAAATGTACGCTTAAAACATAAAAGGATTATCACACATATGAAGTGTACCTAGTGTGTACCTAGGCGCATTCAATCGTGTATAGCAGGGCAAGGAGGCCTCAAAATGTATTGAAAGGACATTTAGACTGTAAGAGAATCACATTTTAACATATTCATTTAAGTAAAACGTCTATAGCTTTTATACATGATTAGATATTTGCCGAAACAACTTTCTCAATGTCTAGGAATACTATACAAGTGCTTGTGCCTTTGTTGAAGAAGTGTGAACTCCGCCTTTTGATCCTTTGATTAAGACACTGTTTGGCACTGGATTCTGAAATATCAAAAGGAGATGGTGACCAAACCGGACAACATGTTTGATCACACCGTTATCTATATGATAAAGAAAAGTGTTTTTCGCCATTATAGAAGAGATCAACATAAGACGCGAGTACAATTCCACTCCCATTTACCACGTGTGACAGCACAGGTATCTGACTACACATGTACAGGGTGTGTCAATACCCGTTGTACGAGTTGTGTAATTCAACTCCCAATAACCATGCCTGACAGCACATGTATCTGACTACACATCTGGTCTTCAGTACAGGGTGTGTCAATCACATATTGTGAGTATATAGAACATACTAGTACTGCCTTCAGAGATGCTTGTCTCGTTATGAGACCTCCTGGTTATGTATGAGACGCTATCAAGGTTAACCTCCATTCCATTCATCTCTCATTCAGCTGGTCTGAAATTCAAATACATTGTAATATATTCATGTATCAGCATAATATATGCATTAGTGTTTCGTGAATGGGTGCACAAGCAAAACAATAATGCGTAATTAACTATAGTGCAATAGTAATTGACATACATTATCTGTTTGAATGACACTATCATGACAGGATATACTTACACCAATCACTGCTGCGTTCCTTGGAGAATCATCTAAATCCAGTTTCATATTTTTCCTATATGTCCATATGAACGTCATCAAAATCACCAACGCCGTGACGAGGACAAAGCGCCGAAAAGTAATCCTCGACATCTTGGAAACTTTAGTGTCCAAGTGAAGACCACTTGTTCCAAACCACTCTTTTCAAAGTGAAGTCCAATTACTGTAAAAGTAGCATATACCATCACTCACAACGACACCCATTTCAGCAGTACGCATGGCCGATCGCGAGGAACAGTTGCGCTTAACTGTAAAATTAAATATGGCCTTTGGCTATTTAATCTTAAAAACTCGGATGGCTTGGATTGAATGAACATAATATTTCTTGATATCGTTGTTTACGTTACAAATAGCATGTTTGCTTCCTTCAATTGCTTTCAGATTAAAGTAGGCTCCTCCAGATGTGGGCAGAATGAGAAGTTTGTTAAACGAGATGTAGGCAGTGAATGAGATTTAAGCAGAAGGAGATGCAAGCAGTGAATGAGATTTAAGCAGAAGGAGATGTAGGCAGTGAATGAGATTTAAGCAGAAGGAGATGTAGGCAGTGAATGAGATTTAAGCAGAAGGAGATGTAGGCAGTGAATGAGATTTGAGCAGAAGGAGATGTAGGCAGTGAATGAGATTTAAGCAGAAGGAGATGTAGGCAAAATAAGACGTTGGGAGAAGACGATGCAGGGAGAATGGGATGTTTGTTAAACGAGATGTAGGCAGTGATGAGATTTAAGCAGAAGGAGATGTAGGCAAAATAAGACGTTGGGAGAAGACAATGCAGGGAGAATGGGAAGTTTGTTAAACGAGATGTAGACAGTGAATGAGATTTAAGCACAAGGAGATGTAGGCAAAATAAGACGTTGGGAGAAGACGATGCAGGGAGAATGGGAAGTTTGTTAAACGAGATGTAGGCAGTGAATGAGATTTAAGCACAAGGAGATGTAGGCAAAATAAGACGTTGGGAGAAGACGATGCAGGGAGAATGGGAAGTAGGTTAATCGAAATTTCGTCTGAATAAGATGGAGGACCAATGAGTTGTAGGAACAATAAGAAGACGGCAGATCGGGATGTAGGCTGGATTAGACAAAGGTAGAATAAACTGTAATAGAGAAATGTAGACACAAACAGAAAGCAGCAGAATGAGATGGAGGCAAAATGTAACGGAGGCAGGGAATGTTCGTCACACATGTCAGGCACCTTACTTCATTATTAACTGTTAGGTCAAATCCAGATATTAACACACAAGTGTTTATCAGCATATACAATACCAGGAATGTTCTTACCTTTCAGTTCCAGTCACAATCTATATACATGCATACGCATCTATGTTTTAGAAATATCTGCTACTTAGACAGATGTATGAGTCACATATATTGGGGCCAACACATTTCAACAGAAACGAATTGTTTTATTTCAGACTATAATACTCGAGTATTCACATGCTAAAAGAAATCATAGGTTGGGAACATTGTCAAAGTTTTGAATACATAATGCCATTTAGAAAGTGGTCAAATGTAACATGTTATATTTTGGATTGCACTTTCTTAGTAAAGTACAAATTCTAGTACTTTTGTTGGGTTGAGTCCCATCCTCTGAAGGTGTGGGTTCGAAGAAAGTGCAATCCCAAATATAACATATGCTACATTGTCAAAGCTGATGTTAATAATCAACATACAGGTTTCAAATAGAAAACAGGAACTGTTATTGCATATTTTTACATAAATATCTTGAGGCATCATATGTTAAGTGATATGATAAATAAAGGTTAATATAATTCAAATAGATGAAACTCAAACAATACGATCATACACTTGTACAGTTAATGTTCCAACAAAGTTGATAATTGTTGTGTGCTCACACTACACCTTTAGCAATAATTGTATTAAATGGGCTTCAAGTTCTACGTCAACGACTTATGCATTTATACCTTCGTTTTAACTGTGTTAAACAATATAAAGTAACGACGAATATGATGTATCTGGGATATAAAAGCTCTGTTTCTAAAGTCCGGGACAAGGATATAACGTTTAGTTCTGACATCTTCCTTCACAAAATGTTATCTCGAGTAATGCTTTATGTCCTTAGTGCATGTAAACATTTGATACTATTATGTATTGTACGGGGTCGTCTCGTTCACCCAGCAGCTTAGGTGGATTAACAGTTATGTTTGCTTGATTGTGCAAATACTGTTCATCCCTGTGAGATATGGTCCCGCAAGCTGGAGGATTAGCTCACGGGCCTAGCTCACCTAATTAGCCACCTGTCTACATTGAGGTGGACAGTCGACTTGCCACCTTCAAGACCAGATTTCAAGCTGGTGATTTGTCTGTGACTGAGTACACAGATTGTGCATTCTCATCTCACCGGGTACTTATGTGTAATTTGTAGTGTATGAACTGATGTGTATATAAGATGATGTACATAAGATGTATTTAAGGTGATGTGTATAAGAGTATTTAAGATGTATATAATATGTATGTTTATATAACATGGATATAAAGCGATGTAAATTATTGAAATGTGTCATGTAAAAATAAAAGTGTTCGATCACCTTGTGCAGCCAATTGTGTTATACGGCTCAGAAGTCTGGGGGTTCGAGAAGAGTACTATCTTAGAAAGGGTTCATTTAAAATTTGGTAAATATATATTAAAAGTTCAGCAATCAACACCAGATTATATGATATATGGTGAACTGGGAAGATATCCAACAGATATCCTTATAAAGGTTAGAATCATTTCATATTGGTGCAAACTAATCTCATCAACTGGCACATTGTCTAGTATTTTATATCGGATCATGTTTACAATGAAAACGAATGACCCAAACATATATTTACCTCTTATCAGTGTTGTTAAAACAATTTTGGAATGTTCTGGCTTAAACTATATATGGATGTCTCAAACCTGTACAAGTAAGATTTGGCTTAAAAGTAACCTTAAGTCTATATTATGTAACCAGTTTTATCAACACTGGAACGAATGTAAATCGAAATCTACTAAAGGCCACTATTATAATATGTTTAAGATATATCCATACCTTGAAAGTTATCTATTACATCTCCCATTAAATGTACGCATTTGGCTTACCTATATTAGAACTTGTAACCATAAACTTTAAATAGAAACAGGTAGATGGTATAATATTATTAAAGAAGAAAGATTATGTACACTGTGTAAGAACACAATAGGAGATGAACTTCACTTCATGTTATATTGTCCATGTTTAAGTAATGTAAGAAATTCATTCCTACCAAACTAGTATTGTAATTATCCATCATTAGACAAATATATATATCTAATAATCTTGTCAGCATAAAGCACTATTGTTAAAAATAAGCAACTATGTGAAAACCGGACTACGTATGCTCCCATGAAACAAATCTGTACATTTGTATTTTTCTCTATGTCACTATTGCGTGATCTTCATGAGAATAAACCATTCATTCATTCAAGTCTACATTGAGGTGGACAGTCGACTTGCCACCTTCAAGACCAGATTTCAAGCTGGTGATTTGTCTGTGACTCAGTACACAGATTGTGCATCTCATCTCACCGGGTACTTATGTGTAATTTGTAGTGTATGGAACTGATGTGTATATAAGATGATGTACATAAGATGTATTTAAGGTGATGTATATAAGAGTATTTAAGATGTATTTAATATGATGTATATAAGATGTATATAAAATATATGTTTATATAACATGGATATAAAGCGATGTAAATTATTGATATGTGTCATGTAAAAATAAAAGTGTTCGATCAATATTCTGTCAAACTTATTCCTTAATGTAAAGGTTTCATAGTTTACAGGATCATACAACACAGTGACTAGATATCACAGGTGACCAAATACCACAGAGAACAAAATAAAAAGCCCACCTTTTGTTGTAGGGGATTATCTGGCTCCAGTGAACTGGGACCCTAAAGACAAAAGCTGCTGGGTAAGTGAGAATGACCCTCATACACGTTTGAGTTGTGATTACTTTACGAATATAGAAAAGAAACGGTTGTCACCATTCTTTATGTACGCCCAAACGTGTTAAAACTTGCTACTCTAGCTAAACGTAGCAACAAAATAAATGTATTCTTAGAAAGTAAAATATACTTTGCTCTTTCTCCTGAGGCAACGCTACAGGTCATCCAGATAACCAAGTACTTCCCCTACCCTTTACACAGTGGTGTAATTAATATCAAAACAAACAATGAATGGTCACAAGATGCCTGTTCACTTGGCTTCTAATGATTCAAATACGGGTAGTCCCTGGGAGTCTCCCTAATAGGTTTATTTCAAAGAGTAGACAAAGCGGGAGTAATCAGCTATACAGCTACAGTGCATTATGAAGTGTAGGGGTGCTCCATTATATGTTTATGTTCATTAGTAGGCAAAGTGGGAGTAGTCATATTGAGAGTAGTCAAACTGGGAGTAATCAGCTATACAGGTACAGTGCATTATTAAGTGCAGGGGTGCTCCATTATATGTTTATGTTCATTAGTAGGCAAAGTGGGAGTAGTCATATTGAGAGTAGTCAAACTGGGAGTAATCAACTATACAGGTACAGTGCATTATGAAGTGCAGGGGTGCTCCATTATATGTTTATGTTCATTAATAGGCAAAGTGGTAGTAGTCATATTGAGAGTAGTCAAACTGGGAGTAATCAACTATACAGGTACAGTGCATTATGAAGTGTAGGGGTGCTCCATTATATGTTTATGTTCATTAGTAGGCAAAGTGGGAGTAGTCATATTGAGAGTAGTCAAACTGGGAGTAATCAGCTATACAGGTACAGTGCATTATTAAGTGCAGGGGTGCTCCATTCTATGTTTATGTTCATTAGTAGGCAAAGTGGGAGTAGTCATATTGAGAGTAGTCAAACTGGGAGTAATCAACTATACAGGTACAGTGCATTATGAAGTGTAGGGGTGCTCCATTATATGTTTATGTTCATTAGTAGGCAAAGTGGGAGTAGTCAGTTTGGGAGTAGTCAAACTGGGAGTAATCAGCTATACAAGTACAGTGCATTATTAAGTGCAGGGGTGCTCCATTATATGTTTATGTTCATTAGTAGGCAAAGTGGGAGTAGTCATATTGAGAGTAGTCAAACTGGGAGTAATCAACTATACAGGTACAGTGCATTATTAAGTGTAGGGGTGCTCCATTATATGTTTATGTTCATTAGTAGGCAAAGTGGGAGTAGTCATTTTGGGAGTAGTCAAACTGGGAGTAATCAGCTATACAAGTACAGTGCATTATTAAGTGCAGGGGTGCTCCATTATATGTTTATGTTCATTAGTAGGCAAAGTGGGAGTAGTCATATTGAGAGTAGTCATAACGAGAAGATACCCCTGAAAGTAATAATGGTTCTAAGCTTTTCAGTCAAGATGCACAGACAGTTAAGTCAGCTGCTACCAATTAACACATGGGAATGAATGAACTCAACTCTCTAATGAGGGAATAACCTCGACTGGGTTAACATAGCACGAAGTAACCGCGAGGGTCTATCTCTAAAAGAATCCTCTTGGACAATGAAATAGACGCAAAACGCAGAAGGAACTAGTTTTATGGAGTTAAGACTCCCCTTTAACTTGGCAAGGAAATTTCCGCAAACAAAACAATGTACGATACCCTACATTCTAGTGAGTCAGTGAGTTTGGTTTTACGCCGCTTTTAGCAATATTCCAGCAATATCACGGCGGGTGACACCAGAAATGGGCTTAACACATTGTACCCATGTGGGGAATCGAACCCGGGTCTTCGGCGTGACGAGCGAACGCCTTAACCACTAGGCTACCCTACCGCCCCCCTACATTCTAATAGGGGAGGGTAAAATTAGCAAGTACATAAAACATAGATAATTCCGATAATGGTACCTGATATGTCCAATGTCAAGTGCTTTGTAATGTCACTACATATGTTGTGTTGCCAATACACAGAAACAAGCAGTTGAGAGAAAATATTAGAAAGACTGACTGACTGACTGAGTTTGGTTTTACGCCGCTTTTAGCAATATTCCAGCAACATCACGGCGGGGGACACCAGAAATGGGCTTCACACATTGTACCCATGTGGGGATTCGAACCCGGGTCTTCGGCGTGACGAGCCAACGCTTTAACCATTAGGCTACCCCACCGCCCCACATATTAGAAAGAATGATTCCGACAACCAAGCCTGGCTTAACTCATTATATTGACATCCAGTGAACGAGGGAAAAACAAAGCGCCTTTGAGCAGCTGAGCTGAGCTGGATATCGGCGCTATACAAATGTTAGTATGTATGTATGTATTATACACTCACACCGATTTTCCATATTCGTCCTTGCACACATAAACAATCCCGTGTTGGAACAACAAGGGACAACTGCAGATACAACGTTAATATTACAAAGATTATTAAGAAGTTATGATCATTAACAAAACAAGAGGAAGCAAGTACAACTAACCTCATTCACAAAAGTAGCGCCACGTATGGCGATGAGCCTAGATCTTTCGATAGTCTTGATCAGGGTAGGTATTCACAGGCGTCGCCTCATACGCTTTTCAAGAACATTCTTTAACTCGTTGTAATGTATCTAACCATGAGTGTGGGACGCTACCTTTAGCGAGTGTCACAATGACGTCTCAACCATTTCTGGAGGTGTAGTATTCTATTAGCAAGGTTTCTATTGACAAGAGGCCGACATGCTCCGATAATCAAGTACAAATCCCGAATAGAGCAGCATTGCAAGTTCAGATATGTTCCCGGGTCGTTTACCGGTCTCGCCCCTCCACGTATTCCTTTTCTATTAAGTATGCATTTGATGTATGTCATCTCATATACACTATACACCAAAAGAAACGTTACCCTCATACTTTTATGAATTACTTAAAAACTATCAAAGATATGTTAGAAGGAATTAGTTTACAAGAAAGCTTAACAACACAGCTTTATGCAAATCACGGAAACTAATTCTGAAATGCATTCATATTTAGATGAAATGCATCTTTTTCAGAAGAGTTGAGTTGTAGTATTTTCGTCCATGTTGAAATATACCAACTACAGTGATTTAGATGTCCAAAAGAAAGGTTGAAATAAAATCCTGCTTTGGGACAAAGATAAACCATTTAATATCACCATTTTTCAACTATTAAAACAAGAAACAACTGTTGTAGAGTGTGTACAATTGGAAAATAATCATTCCTATGATTTCAGTCTTTTAAAACATTTTCTGCTGATTTGCACTCATGAAAACAAGTTGATATTGTGAAAAAAATGTTTAGGAACATCTTCAATGAGCTTTGTTACCATGTTTGCTTGCAAAGTAACATTTTTCCATTTTCTGTTTACACATAGCAATAGCAAAACGCAGCAATATTCAAGCAGTATTTACATCCATTTCACATATAGAATGATTCTATGGGGACTGAAGAGAGCCTAGAAAAGATGATATGATACACAAGTACGAGAAATATGCGACGATTAACAGCTGAAGAGAAAGAAAGAGCCCTTTGGATGTTGCAGGTGGGGGTCGACATACTATTCTGTTGCCAAGCCCTCGGATGCCACCGTATCACGGTTGTAAGTCGTATTCAGGGCTTCAGATAGACTGAGGTCACCGTAGACAGAACAAAAAGGGGACGTCCACGCATCACAAAGCCAGCTGAAGATAGGTACCTCCGTAATTAAGTAATGAGGGTAACGTTTCTTTTGGCGTTTAGTGTATGTTTTCGACATTGGTACAATGTGTGAAGGCCATTTTTGGTGTCCCCCCGTCGTGATACTGCTTGAAGATTGCTAAAAGCGGCATAAAACCATACTCAGTTAGTCATTTATGTTTTCTGGTTTGTCTGTTTATGCATTAACAGGGGCTGTGGGGTAGCCTAACGGTTAAAGCGTTCGCTCGGCACTCTGAAGACTCGGGTTCGATTCCCCAAGTGGGTACAATGTATGAAGTCAAGTTCTGGTGTCCCCCGCCGTGATATTGCTGAAATATTGCTAAAAGCACCGTAAAACCATACACACTCACTGACTCTCTTTATGCATATGAGTCTGCTCTGCCCTGATTGGAATAAACGAAACAAGAGAACAATGACAAAGTAGGCATAAGCGTACATCACTCTCATAGAAAGCATGTACATGTATTTTAATGATAATGATAATAATAATAACTTACAGGGGGGAGGAGTTATTGAGCATCTTGTGGAAGATCAGGCCTACACCTATCTTCGAATGCAAGTTCGAGACAAGCTCCAGAATGCCCAGATTCAAGACAAACTTCGGGCTGACTGTTATGAGAGTGTGTTTTTTGTAATTTGTAATATCACATCGATTAAATGATAATTATTAAGGGTAACAATATGTAAAGTTTTGAGTGTGGGTTTTGGCTCGCATCTCGCATCATATATGGTCAAAGGCGGTAAGCCTTTTTGATAGCAAATCAGAGTTGCCTCCCTTGGCTGGCTTTATTTTGTTTTTACTTCCGGTCGTATGTTCACAAAATCGCCTAATGTTTTGAGGGATAGTGAGGGAGCCTAGCTTTGCTAGAAAGCTCGAGAACTGTGTAAGAGCTATAAATAGGCTGGTTGTTGTGTAGTGCGACACACGGGACTTATTACATGACTAGACACTGGAAAAAAATCCACATTTACAAGCTTGGAAATGTCTTGGAAAGATGATGTTTCCAAGACATTTCCAATTTTGGAAAGATGATGTTTCCAAGACATTTCCAATTTTGGAAAGATGATGTTTCCAAAAATTTCCAATTTTGGAAATGTGAGATTTCCAATTTTGGAAATATCCGCAAGGGGAGATAACTGATGGGTGATTGTAAATTATTGTTCTGCATGGGCTAATTGCTATAGTGGCATGGGGGCGGCATGAGTGTTTCATGGGGGGCGTTATGGCGACTGGCGGTAGTCTTTGATGTTTGGTGTTGTTTTAGTAATGATTGTTTAAGGGATTAACGTATAAGGATTACCGACTTGACTAGTCGAAATTGCAGTGGTGAACACATTTTAAATGTTCAATGTTTTGGGTGAAAAGTGAATTTTGTCACGTTTAGTTTAAGTATGTGTCATCGTAAGCATATATCTAGTGAGTGAGAGTTAATTTCGTACAAGGGCCACCGACCCATTATACAATTATAAAGATGACAATACAATCCAGCGCCATATATAATATTAAGCTGTATGCTAACATGTACAATGTCTCATTTAATCTTATACTCTATATTAAAAAACATCGCTCTTTTTGTCAATGCAAGAAATATAAACTTAGCAAGGTTGTTAACAGTTGTAGAATTGCAAGACAATAATAAGTTGATAAATTTAGTTTCACATGGATTATTTATGTAGTACAATGTATTGTGGGAGCAGGCTGTTTCTCAGATCACAGTAAAATAAACATTCAATAAAGAATTGGTACTCTGATTCAATGGTAAGAACAATACACAGAGGGCAGAATCGCTCATGTTGTTTTATATTTACCTTCCACCCATATTCCAACATTAAAGGATGGTCTGAACAACGAAACTTACTCAAAGCAAAACGAATCGTTGCGTTGCCGTCAATCGTTGCGTTGCCCTCTTAGGGGGTCGAGTGATGGTGTCACCATGCACTAATTTCCACCGGACCCCGTAGTTCGTGCTAAATGGGTTATGTTTGTGAGTGCGAAGCGAGCGTTGTGGAAGCTTGGAACGATATCTTAAATGTGTTCAGATCGCTTCGCGGAAGTTAAAGAATCAAAACTACTTACTAGTGGTAGTACAATAAATGTATGATTGATGACCAAAATGATTTTCTATGACACAACTTGTAACATAACGATTTCTTTCTCGGAAGCGAGGTTGTGGTGGAAGTAACAATAATATTGTAAGTAGTGTTATATTGACACCCACCTCGCTTCCACGAGAGAAATTGTTATGTTATAAGCTATGTCATGCAAAATCCTATTGGCCATCAATCAAATACATATTTTACTACCAGTAGAAAGTAGTTTTGATTTTGTAACTCGGTGAAAACAAACCTAAATAGCATTTATTCTCAGACTGGCGGATGTTCGCGACAGGGCGCTGCCATTTATAATAATCGTAACATCACGGGCTAAAGTCTGTTAAAGAATTAATGAGATTATGGTTTGTTTTCATCAAGTTAGAAAATCAAAACTACTTTCTACTCGTAGTTAAATATGTATTTGAATCATGGCCAACAGGATTTGGCATGACACAACTTGTAACATAACGATTTCTTCCTCGGAAGCGAGGTGGGGGTCGAAGTGACAATACTGCGCAATATATGTCTTGCTACATTCACGTGGTTAACGTCCACTCACCGGTATGTAGATACTCGTCAACGTGCGTCTTTATATTTGGTCTTATAATCCTAATTAGTTTATTATCATACTTGTATGCATTTTGAAACTAAATAAAAATCAGGCGATCTGCCTATACTTATAACTTGAATATCTAGACATTTTATAGTTAGCCAATGTAAATCATAATTCGCACACACGCCCTAGTGTATGTTGTCTGTCTCATTACTTCACGACGAAAACAATGATTCTGTTGAATGCCACGACAAATGAATAAAAACAAAATGCAATTATTAAAATTAAAACAGATAAGAGTTATAAGAACAATGTCAGGCTATTACTTTGTTCCAGGAATGTATCCATCAATATCCACAAAAACGAGTGATATGCCATTCACCTGCAGCTGTTCCAAATGATACATCTAATACATGTTTACCAAAGGTGATATATCATTGGTCACCCAAGATAGCATACCTGGGAACTAATCGCATAATGTCCACCATTCTTTACAAAAAAGTAATTTAGTTAGCCAATAATGAGCAATAAATCAATGTCTTGGCGGTTAATCCTTTGAAAGAAGGAAGTTGTTTTACGCAGACACCGACACGACAGAGTGTATTCAGTATAGATTAGTAAATCTACATACATGAACACTACCTTTTGACAAATCTTCTGTGTAAGATAAAAGTATTTAATCAATCAGCGTGTTATCGGTTAATCCTTTGATCGAAATGGGACATGGGGCAGCAGACAGAGTGTATTCAGTATAGATTAGTAAATCTACATACATGAACACTACCTTTTGACAAATCTTCTGTGTAAGATAAAAGTATTTAATCAATCAGCGTGTTATCGGTTAATCCTTTGATCGATGTTTATAATGTTGAGTATTTACCCCAGACACAAGAAATGAAAAATGGGAACCTTTGTCGGGTTATCCAAGTGGTGTTACCACTAATTATACCTGTTTTAAATTCATTAACTGACCATCAAGTGAATGATGACAAATAACATGTGTAGGTTTATACCACCTAACACGGGTTACAACGAGGGAGTATTAATTGCTGAATTGCATGCAATTTTAATTGCTTGTGAAAACCTATGGGCAGACACTATTTTGAGAATACGGACAGAACTTCATTGTTGCATAAGAAATACACATAAGCATTTGCTGTGTGCTAAAACTGTATGTACCTATTCACCAAAGTAAATTTTCAGATTCTTCTAGCAATGGCAAAGTGGGGTTGTTTAGTTTACGCATTCAAATAGATCAAATGTCATTTTTTAATATTATACGTCATATTTTTAAATGACGTGAATAAATATCGAGGTAAAAAACCCACAGAAATGGGATCAATTATGATCAGTCATTATACCATCGAGGCATTAGAAAACCTGCAAAAGCCCACACTGCTTTGATACTTTAATACAATCAGACAAGAACTACCGGGGAAATTAACGGCATCTGATGGGCATCCACCCTTCCTAATGTCGCACTGTTAAGGTTGAAGTAATTAACCGTAACCGAGATGAGCGAGGCTGATCATAGATTTCACTACCACTAGCGGCTGGCTCGAACAAATAAATAAAGCCCAGCGACACCAGGCAATTACGGGATGGCCTAAAAGTCGGGCCAAGAAAAGTCGGGCCGGGCCGGGCCACCGGGTAATACTAAAAATGGATTGCAGAATATTAAAACGAAACCTGCACATTTGGGTCGATACACTTCCTGCCTTCACAAATGCATAGTTTGATTGAAAATGTATAGTTAATGATGAAAAAACCCACACAACAACAATGACTACATACCGAGATTCACGTAGAAAAGAAACCGTCTTGTTGTTATGTGTTTTCCTTGATATGTCTATGGGGGAAGGTTGCTTACTTCTCTTAGCGTGTGACATCCGGGGGTCCCGGGCAGAAAGTGACAGTGATTTGACTGCTTTTCTTTCCTTAAATAAGATATTAGGGTTCCCTAATTAACCTTTATTGTCTCAGGCTGAATCAGCACAGGATGTTTATGTTAAAGAGACGTGGATATCGGCGAGTGTCAATGGGCAAATATGACATGATTATGTATATTAAAAGAAACATTTGAAATCACAAACTTTTGTAATATGTTATAAAAGATCAAACAAAGTATGCATTCACAAACACAAAAATTCTTATATGTGTTTTCATTGTAAACAATACCAGCCCAATTCAAATAGCCAGCGCGTATGCATATGCTTATATTTACTAATACACATGAAACACAAAATGGTACTATATCTACCTAAATACCACTTCATCAAGTAAGGTAAAAGTGAATCCCCTTTCTCTCTCCATTCCCAACGATTTAGGAAAATAAAGTCCTCGGAAAACAAAATCCGCAATCAAAAGTGTTTAGTCTCTGTTCGGCCCGACTTGGCCCGGGCTGTCAAAAACAACATTTACTTAAACCTCACACGTATCTTGTATCTTAAAATGTCTTTATATCCATAGATTAGTAATATATCTACCTACATATCACTGCGTAGTATTTGAAGCAAAAACGTTGCTGAAAGTGAAGCTCTTTTTTCTACATATTCTCAACAAAGACAGTGTATCACAAGCGTTAGGTCCGCCTTGGCTCGGGCTTTCAAAAACAATTAAACCCCACACATGTATCCTGATTTGTGTTTGAATCCATAGATTAGCATTATAATATCTACCTAAATATCACCATGTGATGTTGCAAAATGCCACATTTAAAGATAACTGGTTCGTTAAAGTGAAGCCCTTTCCTCTCTCCATTCTCAACATAGCCTCAATCAAAAGTGTTTAGTCTTTGTTCAGCCCGACTTGACCCGTGCTGTCAAAAACACCTTAAACATCACACATGTATCTTGAAATGTGTTTATATCCATAGATTAGTGTTATATCTACCTACATATCACTTCACAGAGTCAAGAAGCGTAGTATTTGAAGCAAACACCTTGCTCAAAGTGAAGCCCTATTTTCTATACATTCTCAACAAAGACACAGTATCACAAGCTTTCGGTCCGGCTTGGCCCGGGCTCTCAAACGCACCTTATACCTCACAGATGTATCTTCAAATGTGTTATGATTTGAAAATAGGCTGCTACTGCCCAGCTCGGCCAGTTAGGTGAGGCACTGTGGATTTAATGAAAACATACTTCTCCCACTTCTCTCTCTAATACTTCTATTGTCTGTATGCGTGTTCATGAAAACAGGATTATCAGAAACGCTTGAAGTTTACAACATCCGGAAACGGCATCTCCGAGTAACCTTTGGTAAAGCTCTCACAGTGAAAACAATGTTCTCCCGAGCCTGAGCTGGGCAACACAGTGTCATTGCCGTGGATGTGTTTTCATACTTTCGTATGTTCAAATTATAGAAGAAGAAGAAAATATTTTTATTTTTGTGTCACATGTTATATATAAAACATACATAAACTTAAAAACATTCAATAAAATATAACATCCGGCCATATGGCCTATGAGACACAAGGCACTATATTATATCTAAAACATATAGTAGTAAATAAAATATCACAGCTTTGTAAGCAAAAATGGAGTGTGGTATATATATTTAATTACATGACTACAAACTGCGTTTACAAATGGTTACCGAGAAGAAAGTGTTATAATTTGTGTTTAACATGTTGTACCATAAGACCAAGCCACTACATTCTACCTAAAACAGAATAGAATATCACAATTCTATAAGTAACAGTGGAGTGTGGTATATTTAATTACATGACTACAAAGTGCGTTTACGTCTATTAAACATTTTAGTAACTAATGCAGCTAAGGGTTTTATTAATTTAACATTACCTAGCATATATATGGCCTGGTCGGAAGGTGGCAAGAGAGAAAAAAAAGGGTTAATATTTAGTACATTTTCCCACAAATCGTATCGTAAATCCGAATATAGTGAACAGCTGACCAAAAAGTGAACTTCGTCCTCAATCGTATTGCCATCACAACATATACAAATTCTATCGTCTAAAGGTGTTTTTGGGCGTGTAAACCGCCCGACCTCTATTTCAAGAGGTAAGGTGCCACATCGTAACTTGCTAAGTGTACTGCGATGAGATCTAGGCAGAAGTTCAGTGACATATGGTTCAGCTGTTAATAGTTTCTTAAACTTTCTGTAAGTACGGAGTTTATTCCCGTTAGGTTTCCCTCGGACGTTCCAAAGTTCTTTATTCCAGTCCTGACAATCTATATAACCATAACATCTCATACGGCAAGTCATTTTAGCTGATACCTTCTGATATTTATTTAACTACTGATATGTTCAAATCATGTCATGAATAGCTTCAGACGGCTATATATATATCTGTACTAGTATGAATTGATGTTTATACTGTGGAAACTGTACGGAGAACATCTTGTATTCTGAACCACTAAAAAAACCCACCTCTTTCAAACATTTCATGTCATATAATTGGGTGTAATATCCTCTGATATTTATTAAGTTAATTATATGTGTAAATCATATCACGAATAGCTTCAGCCTGCCATCTGTATCGGTACTAGTATTCAGTAATGTTTATACTCTGGAACATGTACAGAGAACATCCCATACGCAGCATAACACGAGCGGAAGCATAAATAATTATATATATATATGTAATAGAATAGAACAAAAGTCTCATTTTTAATATTTCTAATTTAGTCAGTGATTACATGCCCATCTGTGATAAACGTTATGAAGAAACGGAGGGGTAATCAATAACACGGAAGGCCCCTGAACGGTAATTAAGGGCAACAATGAATCACAACACCTAGGTGATTGCAATTAGACAAGAGGCAATTAAGCAAGCTGGGTACAGGTGTAATTAACAGGTGTATTAATTTCATTAGCCCGCACAGAGCCAGATTGAACAATGGGCTTCACTTTAAACAACGTGTTAATTCAAATACATGTACAAAGCTTTGAGCCTCAATAACGAGGTATTTAGGTAGATATAATACCAATCTTTTGCTTTAAACACATTTCAAGATACATCTGTGAGGTTTAAGGTGCGTTTGAGAGCGCGGGCCAAGATGGACCGAAAGCTTGTGATACTGTGTCTTTGTTGAGAATGTATAGAAAATAGGACTTCACTTTAAGCAACGTGTTTGCTTCAAATACTACGCTTTGAGACTCTATAAAGACGTTTTAAGGTAGATATAATACAAATTTATGGATATAAACACATTTCATGATACATGTGTGAGGTTTAAGGTGTTTTTGAGAGCCCGGGCCAAGTCGAGCTGAACAGAGACTAAACACTTTTGATTGAGACTATATTGTGAATGGAGAGAGGAAAGGGCTTCACTTTAACGAACCAGTTATCTTTACATGTGGCATTTTATAACATCACACGGTGATTTTTAGGTAGATATAATACTAATCTATGGAATTAAACACAAATCAGGACATATGTGTGGGGTTAAAGTTGTGTTTGAGAGCCCGGGCCAAGCCGGACCGAAAGCATGACTGTGATACTGTGTGTTGTTGAGAATGTATAGAAAATAGGGCTTCACTTTAAGCAACGTGTTTGCTTCAAATACAACGTTTTGAGACTCTATAAAGACGTACTTAGGTAGATATAACTCTATTCTAGAGATATAGACAGAAATCAGGATACATGTGTGAGGTTTAAGGTGTTTTTGAGAGCCCGGGCCAAGTCGGGCTTAACAGAGACTAAACACTTTTGATTGAGACTATATTGTGAATGGAGAGAGAAAAGGGCTTCACTTTAACGAACCAGTTAACTTTAAATGTGGCATTTTGTAACATCACACGGTGATATTTAGGTAGATATAATACTAATCTATGGATTTAAACACATTTCAAGATACATCTGTGAGGTATAAGGTGCGTTTGAGCGCCCGGGCCAAGCCGGACCGAAAGCTTGTGATACTGTGTCTTTGTTGAGAATGTATAGAAAATAGGGCTTCACTTTGAGCAAGGTTTTTGCTTCAAGTACTACGCTTCTTGACTCTGTGAAGTGATATTTAGGTAGATATATAATACCAATCTATGGATATAAACACATTTCAAGATACACCTGTGAGGTATAAGGTGCGTTTGAGCGCCCGGGCCAAGCCGGACCGAAAGCTTGTGATACTGTGTCTTTGTTGAGAATGTATAGAAAATAGGGCTTCACTTTGAGCAAGGTGTTTGCTTCAAATACTACGCTTTGAGACTCTGTGAAGTGATATGTGGGTAGATATAACACTAATCTATGGATATAAACACATTTCAAGATACATGTGTGATGTTTAAGGTGTTTTTGAGAGCCCGGGCCAAGTCGGGCTGAACAGAGACTAAACACTTTTGATTGAGGCTATGTTAAGAATGGAGAGAGGAAAGGGCTTCACTTTAACGAACCAGTTATCTTTACATGTAGCATTTGATAACATTACAAAGTGATATTTAGGTAGATATCATACTAATCTATGGATTCAAACACAAACCAGAATACATGTGTGGGGTTTAAGTTGTTTTTGAGAGTCCGGGCCAAGGCGTACCGAACGCTTGTGATACTTTTTGTTGAGAATATGTAGAAAAGATAGCTTCCCTTTCAGCAAGGTTTTTGCTTCAAATACTACGGATTGAGACTCTGTGAAGTGATATGTAGGTAGATATAATACTAATCTATGGATATAAACACAAATCAGGACATATGTGTGGGGTTTAAGTTGTGTTTGAGAGCCCGGGCCAAGCCGGACCGAAAGCATGACTGTGATACTGTGTGGTTGTTGAGAATGTATAGAAAATAGGGCTTCACTTTAAGCAACGTGTTTGCTTCAAATTCAACGCTTTGAGACTCTATAAAGACGTACTTAGGTAGATATAACTCTATTCTAGAGATAAAGACAGAAATCAGGATACATGTGTGAGGTTTAAGGTGTTTTTGACAGCCCGGGCCAAGTCGGGCTGAACAGAGACTAAACACTTTTGATTGAGGCTATGTTGAGAATGGAGAGAGGAAAGGGCTTTACTTTAACGAACCAGTTATCTTTACATGTGGCATTTTGTAACATCACACGGTGATATTTAGGTAGATATAATACTAATCTATGGATTCAAACACAAACCAGAATACATGTGTGGGGTTTAAGTTGTTTTTTGAGAGTCCGGGCCAAGGCGTACCGAAAGCTTGTGATACTGTTTGTTGAGATTATGTAGAAAAGATAGCTTCACTTTCAGCAACGTTTTTGCTTCAAATACTACGCTTTGAGACTCTGTGAAGTGATATGTAGGTAGATATAATACTAATCTATGGATATAAACACATTTCAAGATACATGTGTGAGGTTAAGGTTGTTTTTGAGAGCCCGGGCCAAGTCGGGCTGAACAGAGACTATACACTTTTGATTGAGGCTATGTTGAAAAATGAGAGACAAGGGCTTCACTTTAACGGAGCAGTTTACTTTACATGTTGCATTTTATAAGATTACAAAGCGATATTTAGGTAGATATCATACCAGTCTATCGAATTAAACACAATTCAAGATACGTGTGTTACGTTTAAGTTGCTTTTGACGGCTCGAGCCAAGCCGGGCGGAAAATTGTGGCCGAGGTAATGTTGAGAGTGTGGGGAAGAGATCGTATCATTTAAATGTCGGCATGCTTTAAATACGATGAATAGCGAATTTATGGGGTGGTATGTGATTGGATATAGATGTAAAAACATTTTCGGGCAGACGGAAATGTGTATCGGAATTGGCTGAAGTATTTATACGTTTTAAATCCCGTTTCGTTTAACGATTCCACTTTTAGACGTAACCTCGGTCAGTCAGTTCACAGGCTTCTCGTCTTCCTGGGTTTTAGCCGATTTACTCGTAATAAAGTTATTATGGTACGCGTTTGTTGCTTCCGATTGATCATTATTATCATGAGTGTATGTTGCATTGATTAATTGTAGGCATGGTTTTCGTTAATGGGTTTATTAGCCAATAATAGATTTGGCCCGCCTTGGCCCGGCCCGGCCCGACTTTTAGGACATCCCGGCAATTACGACAGAATCGTCTATGAAAACAAGTTGTAACTCGGAATGGGAGCAGGACAAAGGCCACCCGGACAAATGCCACCCAGTTATTTTACCATTACAGAGAGGACAATTACCACCCATATTGATTTTAATGTTGATTTTGTTGTAAAATTATGTAGACTGTGATGAATAATTTAGGTTCTTAAAAAAATATGTTCACTTTGATAAAAAAGTTGATTTTCATGTAAAATTTTGATTTCATAGTAGTGTTGACTTTTTAAAAATGTTATTGTGTTGGTTGTTTTTATTTTTATTTGGGTGGCATTTGTCCAAGGTGGCATTTGTCCGGGTGGCTTTTGTCCGGGTGGCATTTGTCCTAGGCCCACTCGGATGCTAGGCAAAGCAGGTGACAAAATTAAATGACAGCAGATTGTGAGAACATATAGCTTTCATTTTTCACAACAATTGTCACGATTTCTGTTCCTGCTGAGCTGTAGGCTCGTTCGATATCTCGCGATGTCATTATCGCGATAATGCACCAAGGAGATCATCAAAGGAGTGGATTGCTTACAGGTCACATGCAACCCAAAAATCAAACATAATTAAAACAGTTATCACTTATTTATGGCATATAATATACATTGCTGATTATGAAAAAACATATAAACAAAATTAAAGGCGTACAATCGCAAATCAAAAGTGCAATATTTTGTACTTGGGTTTACTTCCCAAGAAACGAAGCAGCCGGGATACCGAACCCAGTCAGAGCGGGTGGGTGTGCACTCAAGTGTAACGGCTGGTTCACTGGTCGATGCCCCCACGGCTCATTGTGTGTGTGTATATATAGAGTTGTTAGGTTTTGTAAATTCGGTGTCGTACCGGGAAGGCTAAAATGTATTTTTCAGATGTCCCGGGAAGGCTAAAATGTATATTTCGGATTTCCCGGGAGAGCTAATTAGGGGAGTACCGCCAAAGCTAAAGATACGGTGCCGGGAAGCATAATCCATGCCGGGAGTAGATACATTTCTTTTCAAAACATTGTTTATAATAGAGTATTTATCAGAACAGAATAGAACATAGAATTTATTAAGACTTGAACCAGTCTTCTATTCGATTAAGATTTAAAGATAAACAATGGACACATATTATTTCTTCCCTAGGTACATTATGGTATCTTCCAACTTCAATATGCAGCAGGCATCTTTATCTTCTTCGCTTGTTTAGACCTGTATTTAAGTGGCGTTTTTATTTCAGATGTATTTAATTCGAAAAACATTGCAATAATATTTAAGTTGCAAACTGACACCGAACTATCGTACACATATTCGTGATGGCAGGTGCGCAGGTTAGAGTCAACTTAATCCTGAAAGGGCCTTGTGAACAACATCATCGGGGACATCGCCTACACAGACCACGTGTCTGAACTTTTCAAATTGTCTTAAGCTCGACGTAGATTGACAGAAATGTGATTTACTATGGATAATGACAATTTAATGTCGAATTCAAGAAAATGTATACTGCAAATGAAAACGTATAGCTGTATTAATATTTTTGTATGTGCCCAAATTAAAGAGCGTCCACGTTAATCCTCTTTTCTTTGTAATTTGTCAGAGCCTCCGAGTGAGGCACCCCGTGTTCATTCAACCATAACATTGCAGACAGATAGATATTATATTTCAGTCTCACCTCACATTAAATACATATATAAATATATTTATAAAATATAGCATATAAGTGAGCCACCCTTTAAGGGTTATGAGAGACTAATGTATTAATACATTATAAATACTAAATAATAAATAATTATATAGGTACATACCGTATAAAATCTATCCGTATAAAATATGTTTTCTTCTTTGCAAGATATAAAAGCAGGTTTTGGCACTGAAATATACATGGTGTTTAAAAAGTAAAATTTATCATCATCACAAAGATCTAAGAAGTTGGGATAGCTAAAACAGACATTTTCATATAAACTTTCACGCAAATCATCATACATAGGGCAATACAACAGAACGTGTCTTTCATCCTCAACACTCTCACTGCACTGAAAACATACCCTCTCCATTCACATTCACATTTGTATATCTGCCGGTTTCCAAATGCAGAGGAGCAGTACCTGATCTGAATTTGGAGGAAGCGGTACAGAACGGGGCATACTCATACTCACATAACTTTCACAGCCATTGCAAGTACCGCGAAGGCTACGCTCATTGAACCGAGAAGCGTCACGATTTGAGCATTCCCGGCAATGAACCGCAAATACATGCTCATTTTCTTGTGTATAACAATTTGCAATCAACAGACATCATAACATGTCATGTGTACAAGTATCACACCTGCCTGTCTGTCTAATTACATAATGTGACAGAGACCGAACTCGGGCCATAAATCAATGCGTTTTGTTTATGGTGTATAGCCTGATAGGTGTTAAGTTCAAATTGCATGTGGTCAGTGATCGAAGTTGTGTATTGTGTATTGAATATTGTCATTAGCAGACAGGCAGGCAGACACATAGGTGTCAATAAAACCGACACTGAGTTTTGTCTGTGACAACGACATATCTGTGTCACAGTTAGATATTCTGTCAACGCTAAATAATGACATTGCTTTTAAGTATCGAACTGAGAAAGTGACTCGGTAAGAAGAACGTGTGGTGAAATAGACAAATGAAATTATATAAACAGTTAAATCGGTAATCTACTGGTATAACATATAAAAAGCTCGCGCCTGTGAAATATCAACAAAACATTAAAAAAAAATAGCTCACACCAAAGCCTTCACCGAGTATTCATCGGACAACCCGCTGCGCGAACCTATTTCACTGCGCATGTGCTATGAGCGCAGCCCAGCTGTTGAAACCACTTTTCCCCCAAGCGCTGGGGGAAAATTAGTGAATCTTTTGAACTCCGACTTCGCGCGTTTTTTTTCATCGCGTTATTTTTCAACTTTATAAGTTGAATTTGCATTTTTGATGATTTGTTTCGGTAAGTCCATACCGAAAGGTATCAGAATCTGCAAAGTTGTGTTTTACGTTGCATGTGACCTTTAACATAACGTTAGGAATACTTCTTACCTTTTTTTAAAAAATATTCCTCATTTTGTTACAATCTATTTGAGATTTGATTTTCCTTGACTTCGTTGTGTACTGGTCCGTGGCTGTGGTCTCAGGGGCCCGTTTCACAAAGCCCTCTTACCGGTACGACCTCGTAAAGCAGGTCGTAGACCACCTCTTACTTTTTTTACCCTGTTTCACAAAGACCTCGTATATTTACACTGTGTCGTAAACAGCCCAAAATTTAGGACCCCGATTGACCTGTCGTAAATGCTTTAGGAGGTCGTAAACACTACAAAGATGGCGTCAACGATTATGGCACTGCAAGTGATTAAAACGCGCTAACAAAGAAGACCTGATAAATTTTGAGACAGGTCGAACGTGCTCGACACTCATGTTGTTTTCTAACTTAGCAGAAAGTTAGAGCCTCAACTGAACAAGGCGTTCACATGTTATTCCGACCTCCCTGCAAGTGTTGTGTACACAGAAGTATTTGGCAAAGGGATTTTCCTCAGTGAAATCAGGGATCTCCATGGAGTATCCCGAGCTAGTGTGTTAAGAATACTCCGCGACACCGCTAGTGCTCTGGCCGTGTATCTGGACTTGATTAAAAACTCCTGGGTGCCACAGGGACATATGTCCTTCCTCTTCAACCCTCACTTTGAAGTCCAATAAAATTCTAAATATATCAGGCACACAAATATACTTCACAGTTTTGACAAAGCTAACAGACAAAGCTAAAGTGCTTAAATAACCTTTCAAAATAGGCTTCATCGTAAATGTCGCCATTTTATACACAATACGAAATCACGATTCACAGCATTATTTGCTGTACAGTGTAGACAGTATGTTTTCAAATGTGAAAATCGGATAATTACTGGGAGTACTGAATTTCAAAAATAACATATTAATGATCACTGAAATCAGTTTTTCATGATATCACTAATGATAATCTGAAACGCTGCCGATGAACCTAGAATCGGTTTGGATGTTTTCGAAAATATACTTACACGAACGCCGAAGTGCGCTTCCGCCTTATTGGATAGTGTTTACAAAATCACGTCTCGCAAAGGCCGGTATTGAGACGCCTATTACTAGGCTATTACATCACGTATATTTCATAGTCAGCTGCGACAAAGGCATCAATGAATTCCCCATACATTTTAAAATCAAATCACAGTTGGTCTTTGTTACCAATACCAACTGGATATTGGGTGTGAAAACAAACGCTGTGCTCGGAAGACTGCGCTACTGTAGTTTGAAATGTAAACAAAGAAAGATTCGATTTATACTGCGTAGCAGCCGGCTATTCATTTCTTGCAATGGCTCAATACCTTTAGAATATGTATGGAAAGAGTATCATAGCAAGAAAGAGGAAATTAAAAATAGATACAATGCAATGATTTGATTTGATACTTCATAAGAAATTGTCAAAGTTTCCGTGCAGCGTGACGCCATAACAGACGCAAAATCACGCAGAACGACAACGGTAATTATCAGCATTTCTGGCTTCTTCTCTTACTTACAAAGAAAACATATAACAATACACAGATAGTCAGAGTCACTCTGATTACTTACATTTCATATTTATGTACAAACGATCCCTGAAGCAAGGGAAGAGTCCTCGCAAAATCCTGTGTACCCTTGTCAGCGAAGCCGCAATTTTGTAAAAATCGGTCATCGGTTGTGATGTCACACGTCAACATTGTTGTAGTACTAGATCTACATATTAGGCAATATCTTTGAGGTGAAGGTCGGATGAAAAAAAAGTAAACACAATCGTCCTATCCTTCTGATTACACTTTCAGTGCTATGATGTATATTTTGCGTATCATTCAGATATTTTTTTCATGAAACCAATTTCAGTAGATTCTACCTACATTTAGCCTTGTTCAATATCATATCATACGTGGATACAGGGTATACGTTTTATTCTTTGAAAGTTTTGATTGTTTGAATAAAAGTTACAAAAGAAATTGACACATTTAGAGTATCACACCACATTTTAAACCTTTACACAAGTGTTAGTAGATCAAGCGTAGCCATAACTGCAACATTGACTTTAGGTCCTATAGTGTGCAATATTCAATACATTGGGACTAATATTGCAGTTTCATATGAACAAGTTAATGGACAGCGATTTAATTCAAACCTTATAAGTAAAACTGATAATATTAATGGAAATGATTTATACATTTTATCTTGTAATTTTCAATGAAATTTAGTGAGAGAATCCAAAATAATTCATTTATTGATATTTTTTACCATAAGATAACCTGTACATTGAATTAAAAACATAACATTTGCATTGTTATTCAAACTGTTTTCTATTTTGAAATACTTTGGGAATAACAAGATAAGCAGGTGCCCGTTCGGTCTCGCTTTATGCGTTGCTATGCAACAAAGTACCTCTTATACAATGTACGACATGGATTTAGGACCGCGTCGTACTACATGTACATGGATATGACGTCTTTGTGAAACGGTCGTAAAGGAGACCGGAAGAGGGTCGTAAACAAGGGCGTAGGGTCTACAACCTCCTAAATTTAGGAGGCTTTTGTGAAACGCGGGCCAGGAATTTTAGACATTATGTCGTTCAATGTTGAGACTGTTGCTCTGCAGTCTTTCTGACTGCATCTCCATGAGATCCATTCTCTCCTTCTGTCTTGTTCAGAATGAACATATACCGGTAACCATTTACACATAGATATCTTCAACCATGAAAAGTAGGAAGAAACTTCTAGTCTAACTGTGCATTTACCATAACTGAATTTGTGGAAATAATGGTGAAAACTGTCATTTCCAAAATTCTTATAGCAAGTTTCTGCAAGAAAATGAATAACTCACAACTTATGAATTGAGTGAACTAATTTATAAATCAAAGTGACTGTGTGAACTCACTAACGTGGATTCAATCTCATATTGGCAGTCTGGTATACATGTCTTATTTCTTTCCTTGAGTGAACACGTTTTTTCATCTTGTAGAATCCCTTAAAACAACACCGTTGTCAAAACATCAAACATCAAACGATTTTTACCTTGACCCAAATGTCTAACCTACCCTTTATCTCGATAATGATACAAGAATGAATATGGAAACCCTTCTCTATGCATCGACAAGAATACCTATCAAACAAGCATGGAGTTGCTATTGGCGTGGCGTCGTGTTCTCATTGCAGGTTTTAACATTTTCAAACGTATATAATTGTCACCACAGCGACAAACCTATTTTACAGTTTAGTAGAAAACTTAACAGAAGCATCCAACCTTACCTTACAATGAGCGGTGTGATAATTCAAGACATAGATAATCACAAGCATCTAGACTTGACCCTTCAAAATAACTGTAACTGGGATATTAAAAAAGTGTATTGGCTGGCTTATTATGAAATTAATGTCTTGTCTAAATTGGAATCTATCAAATGTATATTTGTCTCTGGAATCATCTGTGAGCTTGTGGGCTGATTTCTCTTGATCTATAATGAATGTTTTATTAAAACATTCTGTAACGTACTTCTTGTAAATGATCAAATTAATCTAGATACACTTATGATTCAGTAAAAAGGGAATTCATTTGAGTATTTGCTTCAATCCGCACATGTTTGGAAAACACAACCAATTTTTTATTGACAAGTTCATGAGATTTTCGTGAACACGCAAATTGCACAAACTCAAATGGCCTCTCCCTTATGACAGGTGTTAATTGGAGAATGTATTCTACTACGGTTAGTTTCCATGAAGCAGAATTGTAAAAACATAGGGTGATTACCTCCAAGACCTGGTGATCTCGAACAAAGGCCAGTTAATGTTTTAACAGGCACAAGGTTGATACGAAAAGTTGAAGGGGTAAAGAATGAAATAAGCCTAAACTGATATTTGACATTTTCATGACATAATATATTTGGTGTTGCCACAATTAATCATCACAAGATGAAACATTTCATGTGAAATATATCTCAACTATCATTTGGAGGGCCTTTTCAACTATCTTCTTAAATCTGCCATGCCAACACGCCCAGTAGATACATAATTTGCAAATCATGTATGACCTATTTCAACTTATTACTGACCCTACGAAGGTCACCCAAAACTCTAGCACTTTGTTAGATATTAGTAGATTAGTAGATTAATCAATAACTTTGGCGAGACGTAAAACGTATCATCCCCGTAGACGTTGAGTGAACACATGAATCAGATCATTATAATCTCAGTGAGCTAAACTCAGTAAATTCGATCATATTTCGAAACAAGTTCAGAATTTTATAGCACCCAGTGTCTTAATCCCGTATAACAACACCGACGAAACATGAACGAGATTATACTGTAATAACAAAATCCTACTTCACGGGAATACCAATTCAATTCAATTCAATTCAAAGTTTATTCTCATGAGTCATATACATGACATAGAGTAAAACAAATACATGTGCAAAACAATGAAACAAATACATACTACATTAACGGAGCGTACGCAAGCCCCATTTCACAAAAAGAGCAAGTTTAACAAGTATTGGTTTGTATGTGATAGACATAAGTGAAATATATTTGTCCACAGTGGGATGTTTACAATAATATAGAGGGAGATATTTGTTTCGTAATTCGTTATATTTGTTATATAGTCCATATAGCGTAGGTGTAGGGAATTTGTATTCATACGAACATTGAGAGAGGGGGAAAAATTAACATATTTGCGCTTTTGTGGATAACAACTAAAACATACACTTGAAACTGACTTTTGAAAATGCTCGCCATACTAGCGGTAAATACAACAGTCAATATCAATTTTTTGACACATAGAACAAGAAGAATGCAGATGAGTGAAGTTAAACTAATATATAGAATTGGTTCCTAGTTGGTCGCATAGGACGGCGAATAGTAAACACTTAATCTAAACATAATCCCAACTTTAAAAGACGCAGTTGCATTGATATCAAGCACAAAGGGATAATATGAAAATATGGCTTATTCCTGCAGTTTTCATGAATAAACATGTCACATGCAAGATACATTATGTATATCAACAATAAGAACTCTAACAGATCAAAAGATTCGTTAAATAGTTCAGTCTATACACTCATGGGCCGGGGATCCTTGGGAAAAAAGGAGAAATTGAAAGAAGTAGTGGTAAAATCCTTCCTAAATTTCCAAAAGTTTCCAAGCCTTGGAAACATCATCTTTCCAATTTTGGAAATTTTTGGAAATATGATATTTCCAAATTGGAAATTTTTGGAAATCCCCATTTTTTTTCTTGTGAGAGTTATACACATCTGTCTGCGAACATTTCAAGAGCGATCGTGCTTACCTGTTCAACTGTTGTCATTGTAAACAACCTTCAATCTGTATATCTGCTCTCACTTGTGTGTGGTTCTATTTTGCTGGTTCAAAGGGGACTCTTATACCTTTTGTCACGACAAATTTATTAACCGTAACATAAGAATGAAGCATTTTTTTATGGAAGAAGGAAGACTGTTCCACTGGGTTGGTGCTGCAAATTTGATTGATCTATGGCCAAAGTGTTTGAGATAAACTTGGTGAACTGAGAGAGATATTTTAGGCATAGACGTTTCACTCACGATGTGGCAGTCTGTTTCATTTACCTCAGGATGCATATATAGGGATAGTTTAACTTACTTCTGACAGTTCAAGAGAGGACATGTTCCAAACTTTGGAAGAAAATCTGTGCTGTATTGAATGCAAATTTGGCGATGAAGTAGATATTGATACAAATGAAATGACACAATAAGTATTTCAAGACGGAGAGCTTCTAAGGATAAAAGTAATCCAACTGATCTGTGTAGATGTCACAATTAATTCATTTGTAATGGAAGGATGAGCGTTGACAAATATAATGACAGTCCTTCTTACAAAGATACACTTAGTGTTGATTATGTGTTTGCATTTGTTATGTCTGTACCTTTAGTTTCACATTTTAGAATGGATAAATTGTGCCCACTTTCAAATGTGCACTGCCCTCTCATCTTCAGTATTAGTATTAACAGAGAGCATTGCCAAAGTGGTAATACTGCTACGGAATATGAAATAAAAGTGATAAAATCCTTTCCACGTCCATCAGAAATCTCGATTGTACAATTCTGACTATATCATGAGAAAATTTGTTTCAGCAGTATTACAGTTGTACGACGTTGTTTGTAAACAAATATATCGAGTCTGGACCAGACAATCCAGTGATTGTCACAATGCGATATTATGACAGAGCATGTGTTTATGAATCACCATGAAACGGTGATAACACCAGGTGTTCGCGAAAAGGTGAGAGTATCCTGCCCCACCGGTGGAAACCGGCATAATCATATGCTAAGTTCAGTCAGTTGGTCACATGAAATAATTCGGGAAGTCAGTCAGGGGACCAAATAAGCTGCGTATCCGGGTAAAATACGCATAGAAAATTTCCAATTACGCACTGAAAAATAATTGTTGCGTACCAATTACGCATTTAAAATGTTAGATACACATAAAGTTTAAAACAAATGCGTATGGAATATATTTATAAAAATCGCTTGCGTAAAGAAAAAGACATCGATTGCTATCAAGTTGTACTGTTTCTATAGGACAAGTGTTGTACTGTCAGTATAGGATGAGTGATTTATTATGAAATCATTTCCATTATATTTAACTTGGTTTTGATTAGGTATCACATAAGTCAGAACATACATGCTTAGTAAACTTACTCAATGACACAATACTTAGGTGAGTAAAATGACTGAAATACGCACATATTTGAAAGCAGTGGGTAACGGAAAATGAAATACCCACTCAACATTCATAATACCCACTCCAAAAAAATACAGTGCGTACAGTACCCACATGAGCTAAATCTTATCTGGAGTTCTGGGCCCGCCGGGGAACGAATGGTATAAGTCAAGATCGGGAATTGAATCGGACATCATGTTTGTCACTGGTGCATGAAATTTGGAATGTTTTCAAAGGAAAGAATGCTTATAGACTTAACAAAAACAGAGAATAACAGACATTGGTTGCTTATATTAATGCCTTTCCACATGGTGCAGAATATACAATGAGGGTACACTACATATTACAATATATTAAGACAAATATACGCGACAAACATAAAACATTCTAGAGCATGAAGATCAATTTTAAATGCGAGAAGATGGTAGATGTTAGATGTGTTGAATCAAGTGAAATATTACAACTTTCTAACGTGCACGTATTTTGGTAAAATAATAACTTGGGTGGCGGACAAGGAAAAGTGTCTTCTTATTCAGTTTTAAAGATTAAAGATTAATCATCGCAACAGGAAAGAATAAAACTTGGAAAGAAACGTGTCGACCAGAATAAAATGGTTCTTGTCATTCAGGAAACCGCTCAGTTGCTGTAATATATTGAATAACAGAGTCGATAATTTTTAGAGCGTCTTGTTCAGGTACACCTCTCCCATGTAGGATATCTATTATAGTTATGTTATGTGTGAAGAAATATTTATCTTTGCGTATGTGTTGGTATACTGGACAGACGAATAAGTAATGATAGACATCTTCGGTTGGATGGTCACATTGGCATGAAGGATTTTCAACTAAGAATCTTCTGGGCATATCTGCCTTAGGTTACTGCATACTAATTTAATCTACACATAATTATTTGTAAGTGGCGTGAACCTTAGTTTACATACCGTTTAAAGTCTTGTGTAACAGGTCTATCCTGATTGATAAGAAGGTTAAAGTATTTCACAGTTTGTGCATTTTGAATTGTGTGACTTAAGTCTTAAGACTTCCAGTCTTGAACAACAGAAGGAATAAATGACCAGCCGTGACTGACTGACCTTGAGCCTCAGATTCAATCATAACATTACCTAGCTTTATAGGTCGAAAACTGTTTGGAGTTCTGTTGCGCTTTAAGTATTGTTTAACAAGTGACCACCACGATTTAGAATTAAAATCGTTATTTATCTTAAAATCTAAATTTAGATCATAATTTAATTTTGCTTTTCTGACTTCAGAAATAACTTTGTTCCTATCTGAACGAAAAATGTCTCAGTCTTTTCCGCTATTTGACCGTTTGGCAGTTTTATGAGCTCGATTTCGTTTTCTCATGAGTTTCCTAATGTAACTATTTCATCCAGGGTTTGTCTTTGGGTCTAATTGTTACTTCCTTGTGTGGTACACATTCATTGAAAATTGCATTTATTACGTCTGTAAAATGTACAAGCATATCGTCAAAGCTTTCTTCGCTGAATAGTAAGTCCCAGTTAAAATTACCTATTTTATCATTTAGAAATTTGCTATCGATTCTACAGAAGTCGTATATGACTCTGGTGTACGCCTTTCGCCTAGATTTTGGAATACCTAATGAAATAAATACTGGGCAATGGTCACTACAAAGTGGAACAGAAACTCCCGATTCCTTAACTATGGACGAACAGTTTGTGAAAATCAAATCTAATAATGTTTTACTATGTTCTGTTATCCTAGGAGGTTCGGTGATAACTTGTTCCATGCCGTAGATATGTCTTAAATCGTCGATATGTCTGTTTGATCCATGATATAGATTAGCGTTAAAATCCCCTAAGATGACGGTTTTTAGCTCTAGGTCTGAAGCTTTAGAAAATGAATCTTCTATTAGCTCCCAGTGTTGAATACTGTAATCTGCTCTGTACAGACAACCTATTACTACCTTCTGATTGTATGTAGTTATTTGAACCCACACTGCTTCTGGGTTTGGGACATCTAAACTAGTCATGTGTGTAAAATATATTGTGTCCTTTATGTATATTGCGACTCCCCCTTCCCTTGTTAGTCTATCTTTCCTCACAGGTAGGTGAAAGCCGGAAATGTATAAGTCATTATTTTTAATATCATGTGTTAACCAGGTTTCAGATAGGCATATGACATCATTATCGCTAAGTTCTGTTGAAACAATGTCCAATTTGTCCTTGAGACTTCTTACATTTAAGTGAAATATACTTACAAAAATTTTACATGGTCCAGGGTTTGGATGAATATCTCCGCAGGCCAGGAGCGATTACATTAAGGAGCGCAATGGAGATGAAACAGAAAGCATTCGATAAAAATATGACAGTGCCATGCAAGTATTTTGTCCTGGGTTACGATGTATGTCACCACGACATAGTAATATAAGCGATAGTGGAAGAAAACATTTCACTCGACAGGTGAGACATAGAACTATACAGAAACAAGTAAAAGTATCAAACCGTCTGCGATTTCCTGAATGAATAATACCCGCAAAGCGCCCAACTGCCTGTCTATGTTGAGATATATCAATCCCCATTTGGATGCAAGTAAAAATACAATATATGATGTCGACAAGACAGTTGCGGCATAATAATTAGTTTCATTGTATTCCAAGTATATAATTTTTCTACTTTCATGTCGACGGTGGGAAGTGCGTTTATGTACAAGCTCGTGCTTGATATTTGTGGAATATGTGCAATCATTTATTAAGACGAACAACAGGATCTTCCAGCTAGTGGACAATACAAAAGACAAGACGAGAAAACATAAACAAACAACATGTGCAATGGTTTTACAACCAAACAGGGTGAAGGGAGGTAAGTGAACCGATTAGTGTTGGTCCGATGAACAGAAGTAGCCTATATTCGATGCATTGAAGTATTTATTATATGTGTAAATCGGAAATGGACAGGTTTTGTGGGTGCATAAAATTAGCAATAGGTTTTACGTGTACGATGTAATATTTGTTATGATTGATTTCTTGGATTCAGTCAATGGCTAGTGCTGCTTTCCTTGGCATGTGTACAGCGAGATGTGAGTGGTGTATGTAGCACAGCGCAAGCACGTGAGTCACGTGCGACGTGCGCTACGTGGTACAATTTGCTATGAGTGTGGTAGTGATATTACGAGACCATCCCATGGTCATCCATGCCCCAAGTAAACATTACAGTGCTGAAAGTGCAAACCAAGCGTGTATAGCTTCCCTCAGATGACAGTTTGCTTCAATCTGCCATGAACAAAATATTATATTGGAGATTTAGCTCAGCAACTAGATAGTTCCTTCATTAAACATGACTTTTGACGTGATCCCACAGCAAGCATGCAATCAGTCGGTCACGTGAAGATCGAAATAATAATGATAGTTTCCGTGTAACAAGTAACATTGTTGGCTAGTGTATAAAATATTTTAATCCAGACACTGTCAAAACACGTGACAGTCGGCGATAGCCACAATATTTACGTGTTGGATCATTCAGCTGGATGGTAGGTCAAGTGAGTATGCGATATCGCCACTGTTGATATTTTGGACCAATCACATTAACGACTGGTCACGTGCCATTCTGGAATGTAAACAACAAATTGGGGTCAATTCAACTATGAACATAATGAGGTTGATACTTGACATACATCTGTAGCAGTTCTAGGCCTTGGGTGTTGAACCAGTAAACGTGAAAGTCCCTTGGGAGATGTATCGAAAGCCTGATGTGGTGTATGAGATAACTTTAGTGTCATTGTCAGTTTAAGTGAGTCGACAAAGGTTTGTAACTCGATGAGCGAGTAAACTTTAGGATTTTATCTTCCAAACTCTTAACACATATGGTTCCATTTTGAACCCAAGTTCCGCTAATTTTCTTTTCAGCGAGGAGTCGGCGGCAGTTTGAGGCAATTTCTGCTCTGTTTTGTGTCAAGCCATCGTTGATAGACTCTGTTTGGGAAATCCGAATGCTTCAGTTTGGACATCACTTTCATGAACTCGTGTTTCTTTTGATAACTCAGAAACTTCACAAGAATAGGTCTGTGATGGGTGGGAGATAAGCTAAGATGTTTTCCCACTCTGTGGCATATCTCCACATCAGGCCTATCGAGATTTACGCTTATCCTCTGTCCTACAGCTTTTACGTGGTCAAACACATCAGACCCTGATTCTGACTCTTTGATGCCTGAAATTCGGACAGAATTCTTTTTAGTATACTGTTGTAACGTGTCGAGATCCTCTGCTTGTCTCTCAACCTGGATCTCCAAGCGTTTGACTTTGGCAGTAAGAGTCGCGACAGTTTTGTGCATTGACAGTTCGATTTGGGGAAGTATAACACTTGCTACGTCTGTAGTTATACATTCGATGACTGCAGGGCTTTGTAGAGCTGCAATCAGTTGAGGCACTAGGGCTTGAGTGCTATCAAACGCACTCTTGTCAGCGTTACTCTCATCCATTTCGTCTGCAGATGGTAGTTCAGAACCAGAGATTATAGGTGAACAGGTAATGTTAACAGTATCAGAATCGGTAGATATGTTAAAACGCTTAGATGTAGATTTTTCTTCGCCGTATCTCTCACACTGTCAACAGACGAGTTAGACGAGCATGTAGAAATTCTGTTTCTTTTAGTAGTAGCTGACATTGGCAGGCAGTAATGAATATAGTTCACGTTTATCGTCGCTTTATCATATGTGACGCTGGGGCTTGTATGAGTTTATGTCATGTAAGGTGAGAACAGCAGACGTGAAGCCGAAGTTCAGTTCAGTGGTAAAAAGGCTGACGACAGCTTACCTTACAAATGTCCACACTTCAGAATCTATCCGCATCTGCCTCCAAGAATCACTTTTCCACATATGTTCCAGTTGTGCATGTATTGTGATGTCTCATTTATGTGAAATTAGTGTTCATTTCACCCTGGTTGGTTGTTGAGACGGTATTATTTCATATTTTTAGTCGGAGCTCTTGAAAGCGACCTGTAGTGAACGACCTTCGCCTCTGTCAAAGACTTAAAGATATATTTCTTCATAATTGGTCAACTAGTCTCACATTATCTAATAAATGCTTTTAATACAAAATGATAAAAGATTCCATCTAAACAGACCATTATCTTTCAGTTTTGAATAAGAAAATATAAATCTTCACTGGAGAAATCCTCTGCCCTGTGCATGGTTTATATGTTGAAACTGGGAGATACCAAGGAATTAAGAAAGAAAATAGAATCTGTCAATTGTGTAACTTAAACGAGGTCGAAGATGAATTTCACTTTTTATTTGTTTGTCCAGCATACGAAATATAGATATATAAAGAAATATTATAATATAATGTACATGCTGAAACTCAAACGTTTATATCATTGATGAATAATTCCAGTGAAACACATTTAGAAAGTTCCCTATATATTCACAAAGCTTTAATTCTCAGAAAGAATGTACTACTACCCACACATGATAAATTGTTGTACTACAGGCCTGTGGCCTTTCAGTATGAAATTGAGAAAATAAAGAGTACTCTGGCCTATTACACAATGTAAGTACGTTATGACATGTAATTTCATGTTGATAAAGCATATGATATCATTTATAAAGTCATGTTTGTCAATGAAAATCATCAGGGAATACAATATTTCTATTGTAGTACATGCTGTATCGTCAGGGCCTTGGACAAAAGCTGAGGATTCCAATTTGAAAACATTTCTGCATTCCATTGTGACACAGATTGATTCTATCACTAACGGGATCTATGAAATGACTGAAACCGAATGTAGGAAGGTTGTTGCTCGCCATCAGTTTTGCTGATTAATTTGAAACATGGTCCTTTCACTGGCTAATAAAGAGAAAGTAAGACAGTGAGTGAGTGAGTGAGTGAGTGAGGATGCGAGCGAGCGAACGAAGAAATGATAATTGTTTTGCTCCCCCTTTTGCATTCTTCAAGCAATATCCCACCATACCGATACCAGGATTTTTTTTCTTTGCCAGACAAAATTATGCTTGTGGTATTCGGCCAAATAGTACAAATAGTTTTTCGATCATTACCTTATTTATATATATTTCACCAATACCAAAAGAAATGTATGCACATCAGGTATGCATAATTTAATTTCACAATTTATTATGTATGCATTATGTATGGTATGTGATAGTGTAGGCTCACAATTGATATCGCGATCAAATCACCACGAGTACCATCCTCATCACGGAAAGATGTAGGTCTGTTTCAAGGTAGGTGTTCATATGTTTAAAATTATTTCAGAATAATTAAATGCAAAATACATATTATTATGGCAATAACACCAAAGGAAAAAAACTCATAACAATGTTTGTAATAAGATGTTTAACAATACTATGTACATGTACTATCAACACAATATATCATGCGGTTGACCTCACTATTACGTACTTGCACTTGTACAAAGTTCTTGCACTTAATAGTGAGGCCAACAGCATGATACTGATAATCAGTGAAAAGTATATGTACCAGCAGAAATGGGCTTCTTCGAGCAGACGCTTTAACCATTATGCTACCCCACCGCCCCAACATCAGACTGAAGTAGTGTCTTATATCTGACCTCACAAAGTGCATCCTTTCCATTGCCAACATCACGGCAAATGGACCACTGTAATTGGCAACAGCTGAAATTTTCGAAAGAAACATGATATCTTCAAATATTCTCTCTAGCAGAGCTCGAAATGAAAGAGACTACACAGAAACCATAGTCATTATTTTTTTCTCGATACGTGCACCAAATTAGACTTTGAATGCAGAGGGGTTGATGAGTTTGTCCATGGCAAACAACACTCCATTTCTCAATTGTAATTAGAAACTATATGTTTGATTTTACTTACTTCTAAGCATTCCAATCACGGTTTCACCCTCACAGCTCTGGTTTAGTCGTTCCAGATATACATGTATTAGAACTGAAAATGACAAGTCTATATGACAATATGACATTATTATGCTACCCGATAGTATGGCCATTACTATTTTGCCATTTTAAGGAAACATGTGAATGACTGGTGCTACCGGTGGAGCAGGATGTGACCATCACTGATTCTTAGAGACTACTTCCTGATGCTGCTCCTGCATCTATAATTAGAACACAGCATAGAGTTTCGTTTACTGTGCAGCTCAAAATAGATGGGTACCGGTCAAAAGCCCCTCATGACAAAAGACCCTCGCTAATTTGAGCACCCCTGTCAAAATCCCCTCGTTTCATGTATTTCATAAAAGAATGAACATTTCTCACTGTTGTTATATATTTTACACAGTATTTGAAGTTGGAAAAAGTATTTTATATTTAATAAGTTATAATGAAATATTCTCATTGCTTTAATCCATTTAATAAACTATTTCATCGTATCAATGTAAAGGAAATGGAGAAAATGTGATTTTTCCTGTCCGCCACAGATAATGGATTACGCAAATTTGCGGCATCAACAAAATGGACTTTCTTTCCACCTTAGGCCACAACATTAGGTTGTGTTGATTTGTTTAATTATTAAAATTATTTGCTAATTACATAAATATTAATTTATAGATCTATATTATTAAGGGTCATTATATTATGATGCAATAAAACTTTTCTCGTCATTAATCTCTTGTCTTTAATCTTATTTCCCCATTAATACATAAAGTGAGGGGCTTTTGGTCATTTTTCGAAATGTAATCCACAAACGACTGCAAAGGAGACTTTAAGAACATTTAGAATAACAGAAAAAATACCAACAATAGAACAAAAGATATGGAAACTAACCCCGCTGACATTATGACCGCACTGCGGAGAAGGTGAATGAGCCGAATATCATGTTCTGTTTACGCACTCATATTACGCACACATCCGGGAACAGTATCTACCTATGTATTTTTATAGCCATCCATGTACTCCACACTTCATTACCTTGTTATCATCAACAGACAGTAATCTGTTGCTCCGCCTAGAAACCTACTTGTATAAAGTATTCAAATCAAGATTATAGAGTAACATATGTTGTGTTTGGGATTTCGCTCTCTTGAAGGGGTGCGAATTCTCGTACTTTTGTTGTGTTGGGTCCCGTCCGGGGTTCGAGCCCGCACTCTCAGACTCTTTCACCTGGTTGCTGGCGCACGGGGTTGGCCGCCTAGCCCGCACAGCCACTGCGTGGGCGGCTGACTTTGTGGTCCTGGAAGGGATTCGGGTTCGGGTCCTGGAAGGGATTTCAACAGATGATCTTTCGTCATATAGTGGACATACTGGATTCTGGTAGGAGAATACCCCTCTTTCCTACAGTAAGTGACATTTCAATTCTGCTGTACCGAACAAATCACTTCTCTCTTATTGTAACTCCCCCGTACGAATTGGATGACTTCTCCTTAATTGTAACTCTCCCGTACGAATTAGATGACTTCTCCTAATTGTCACTCTCCTGTACGGTGTAGGTCACTTCTCCTTAATTGTCACTCTCCTGTACGGTGTAGGTCACTTCTCCTTAATTGTCACTCTCCCGTAGGGAGTAGATCACTTCTCCTTAATTGTCACTCTCCTGTACGGTGTAGGTCACTTCTCCTTAATTGTCACTCTCCCATACGGTGAAGGCCACCTCTCTTAATTGTCACTCTCCTGTACGGTGTAGGTCACTTCTCCTAAATTGTCACTCTCCTGTACGGTGTAGGTCACTTCTCCTTAATTGTCACTCTCCCGTAGGGAGTAGGTCACTTCTCCTAAATTGTCACTCTCCTGTACGGTGTAGGTCACTTCTCCTTAATTGTCACTCTCCTGTACGGTGTAGGTCACTTCTCCTAATTGTCACTCTCTCGTACGGTGTAGGTCACATCTCCCTAATTGTCACTATCCCGTACGGTGTAGGTCACATCTCCCTAATTGCCATCCTCCCGTACGGTGTAGGCTACCTTCTCCTTAATTGTCACTATCCCGTACGGTGTAGGTCACATCTCCCTAATTGCCATCCTCCCGTACAGTGTGGGTCACCTCTCCTTAATTGTCACTATCCCGTACGGTGTAGGCTACCTTCTCCTTAATTGTAACTTTCCCGTAAGGTGTAGGTCACTTCTCCTAATTGTAACTCTCCCGTACGGTGTAGGTCACATCTCCCTATTTGCCATCCTCCCGTACGGATTAGGTCACGTCTCCCTAACCATCACACTCACTAACGAAGTAGGTCACTTCTCCATAATTGTTACTCTCACGAAGTAGGTCACTTCTCCTTAATTGTCACTCTCCCGTACGGATTAGGTCACGTCTCCCTAACCATCACACTCACAAACGAAGTAGGTCACTTCTCCTTAATTGTTACTCTCACGAAGTAGGTCACTTCTCCTTAATTGTCACTCTCCCGTACGGTTTAGGTCACTTCTTCCTTATTGTCACTCTCCCGTACGGAGTCGCTTACTTCTCTTTAACTGCCACCCTCCCGTACGAAGTAGGTCACTATGTAAGGTCAGACTATTAAAAAATCTTGTTTTATCTATTCAAAGATGAGACATAACTGTATGAGTAAACACTCGTAGACAATTGTAATACACATTTATGCATCATGCATGTCTAGTTCATCCATGTTATCAACTGTCTCATTGGTATACAAGGAAGAAACGATAGGGCTTAACGAACAACCCTGTTGTAGACCCTCGGGACATGTAAACTATGCTGAGTAAACATTACTATTCCTGACACAAGCAGTGACTATATTATATGTGCTTTGCATTACGTAAAATCTCCACATCATCATCATCATCGTCGTCGTCGTCACCGACGAGTTTGAATCGAGAATATCATCCACACAATCAGAAATGAGAACTTGTCGGAAACGGGCAACCTCCAAATACTTATTCATAGAACATAAGTAGATTTTATGGCTGTTTCTTCTTAAAGAGTGAGTGACTGAGTTGAGTTTTACGCCGCACTCAGCAATATTTCTTCTTAAAGAAGGAATGTTCCTTAGCTCAAATATAAAGATGTACTATTACAAAGCAACAAAGATGGGAGTCACCAAGTAAATACTTAAAAGTACTTGGACTGGTACCTCATATGTATAATGATGCAGTGCAGATTAAGCAACGAACCCCACCTTTCACTGTTATTTCACATTTTGAAACCCCACCGTTACATGTACGGTATATGTCGGAATATTGAATGCCATTCCTTTTTACTGGACTCACCCTCAGCTTCACTAAAGAGGAGATACTAAAGTTTACCATTATTGAGTGAGTGAGTTGGGTTTTACGTCGCTTTTAGCAATATTCCAGCAATATCACGGCGGGGAACACCAGAAATGGGCTTCGCACATTGTGTCCACGAGGGGAATCGAATCTGGGTGTTCGGCGTGACGGGCGAACGCTTTAACCACTGGGCTACCCCATTATTGGGACTGAGACTGGTTACAAACTAAACATTGAAGCGACAAAACCCTTTCCACATTCATAAGAAATATCTGCTAAAAGCAGAGTCGATTGTGCAATTGTGCATATATTTGTTTCAGCAGTATTACAGCTGTTGATGTTGTTTGTATACTTGGCATCCAGTATGCCATTTTAGTTCAGGTGAGAGTGCCTTTCAACTTATGACACAGTAGGTGGAGTCCTGCGACTCTGGAGCTGCTATGGATCTTCCGCTGTAGCATAAATCCAACACATTATTTCTTCGCTTTTCAACAATACAGTGAGACCGCGTAAAGAACTAATGCCTTAACGATAGTTTTTTTTGTTTGTGCCTACACTGCAATCAACCGACCGTTGATCGATCAATTTGCCATCACAGATCATTACACTGTCAGTCATATGACTGAGATATGCATAACTCCAGTGCATAAGCATAACTGAACAAATATCTCAGTCAAATGACAGAGGTAATAAAAAGTGAATACATATTCAAGCTTGACTTTCACAGTTGAAATATAACTATATTTTGCAGTTTGATTAATGAAATAAGTTTCCACTACACGTTGAAATATCGAACTCGCCCTTGGTTCGGTGCTTCCAAAGCTTTATCAATAAAATATATTTCTAATTATTTTCACTTATGACGTACTAACGAAGGTGTTACTCATTCCTTATCTGGTTTGATGTACAGAGTTCGTAGACTCTTTCTCCAAATGGTATATTTTCAGCTCTGACTTCTTCAATTTCTAGTTACAACACGCCCCAACTTACTAGTATGGCAACAGTCTTTTTGTTCTTCAAATTCAAAATAGATAAATATAATTCTAAGTTCGTAGTTAGTGCTTGTTGTCAATACGATCATAGTACTCTGATGCAAATGGGTCTGTCATTCTTTGAGAAAAAGTATAAACAAACCGATTTACATTTGCACTTTGCTTCAGCCACACATACATTAAACTATGCGTACAAAGAAGTTGTTTAATATGTGAAACCCGAGAAACCTCTCCGCCCTTATCGTAATAGGGGGGCGGTGGGGTAGCCTAGTGGTTAGATCGTTCGACCCGGGTTCGATTCCCCATATGGGCACAATGTGTGAAGCCCATTTCTGGCGTCTCCTGCCGTGATATTACTCGAATATCGCTAAAAGCTGCGTAAAACTAAACTCCCTACCTCACATTCACATAACAACACATTCTGACAACACATTTAACTGCCTCTAAAAAGCCACTACATAGTCTGAAAATAACATCACATCATCTGCAAACAAATAGATATAACTGGATAATACCTGGACACCATGCATGTCTAGTTCATCCATGTTATCAACTGTCTCATTGGTATACAAGGAAGAAACGATAAGGCTTAACGAACAACCCCGTTGTAGACCCTCGGGACATGGAAACTATTCTGAGTAAACATTACTATTCCTGACACAAGCAGTGACTATATTATATGTGCTTTGCATTACTGTTCAGTTTCCTTTAATACAAATAGAATTGAATATTTGATGTAGTCTATATCGTTTTGAATGCCTTTCAGAAATCTCTGAATGCTGTATACAATTTACCTTTTTCTGTTTTTAGTATATTTAGAGATAATTCCCTGGAGTACAAACATGTAAACCGCCCTTGTGATTCATAATTTATATTATACAATTCATCCAACCGACATGTTGAATTGTTTTCTTTCAAAATATGTATAACATATTTTTGAAAGATTCTTAGTTATTTGATTCCCTTCTTATTCCACTTTATATATAGGTATGATAATAGTCTAGCCTAGAAGCAGGTCCTTTGTCCATACAGGATCAAAGGTCTGGAACAGCCTCCCATAGCGACTCAGAGGCTGTTATGATTTCAGACCTTTAGATCCAATTTAAAAACACACTTGTTCAAGGTAGCCTTCCAACTGTAGCTCTTTGCCTTAATGACATTATATTTTGTGCGCTTTGAGTATGCTTAGGCATGGATATAGGCGCTGTAGAAATATGAAATCATTATAATAAACTTAGACCCATTCTTGTGGAAATTTCCCCGATCAATACATTTTGAAGAGGACTAAAAGAAGCCCACGTAAAATATCATCATTTGCGTGCATTAATTCTGTTAAAAGTACATCTGCCCCCGAAGCGTTTCATCTCTTCAGATAAAATGAAATCCAACCATTATTTCTTCTCTTCTTAATCTACCGTTCGGAATTTTATCAGTTAAATCATAGATATCAGCAAAATCATCAGCTACCTGAATATCAACAATAGTGAGTGGGTATGGTTTTACGCCGCGTTTAGCACTATTCCAGCAATATCACGGCGGGGGAGACCAGCTCTACTAACACCGATACATTCTAAAAGACTTACTTTATCCTTGTCATGCAAATGGCGTTATTGTTTGCACTGTTACTTGTATTCGCCTTTGCACGTTAAATGCATTCAGTTTAAGTCTTTAATTGTCCTCACCATGTAAATGTAAATAGTGATATCTTTTCTCTTTCTCCTAGGCACAATCCTTATCAAACCATGTATATTTTTATATGTATGCATTATAACTTCTTCATACTGTCTGCGGAATCGTACAACATATCTGTTATGTCACATACAGACTCCTCACACAGCCACTTTCTATCTTATTAAACACCAGGACAGATTTGTTACTCACATTTTCCTTGATTTTTTGTACCATGAATACGTATGAATCTGGGGGCGGTGGGGTAGCCTAGTGGTTAAAGCGTTCCCTCGTCACGCCGAAGGCCCGGGTTCGATTCCCCACATGGGTACAATGTCTGAAGCCCATTTCTGGTGTCCCCCGCCGTGATATTGCTGGAATATTGCTAAAAGAGGCGTAAAACCATACTTCCTCACTCACTCACTTCTGAATCTATGTATCTACATCTCTACGAATCTACTTAGGAATCTCGGATGCAAAGAGCATCCAGTAACTCTTTAACACACCCAACCAGAGAAAGAGAAAATGCATACCCATAGCCCACATGACAATACAATTAAATCACCGGGTGTCACCATTAAAAGCTTAGAAGTAGAAGAGTTCTTATGAGTGAGTCCAGAAATGGGCTTCACACATTGTACCCATGTGGGGAATCGAACCCGGATCTTCGGCATGACGAGCGAACGTTTTATCGACCAGGCCACCCCACCGCCCCTAAAAGCTTAGAACAGTAGAAGAGTTGTTATGAGTGAGTCCAGAAATGGGCTTCACACATTGTATCCATGTCGGGAATCGAACCCGGGTCTTCGGCATCACGAGCGAATGTTTTACTCACCAGGCCACCCCACCGCCCCTGAAAGCTTAGAACAGAAGAAGAGTTTTTATGAGTGACTCCAGAAATGGGCTTCACACATTGTACCCATGCGGGGAATCGAACCCGGGTCTTCGGCATGACGAGCGAACGCTTTAACCACTAGGCTACCCCGCCGCCCCAATTGTTATGAACAATGACGTCCATACATGACAAATTTTTAGGTTGTTTGTCAGTGACGGGATGTTCTCCAATCTACAGCTGGGTTTATGAAATTTATTACATCCCGCAACAATCAACCATTGAGGCATTACAGTGTATTATCTTTATCTTTATCCTGACATATTACCTGCCAGGGCCCCTTTTCACAAAGCTCTCGTAAGTCTAAGATATCGTAACTTTTCTCGTAGCAGTCGTACCTCCTATGTTACAGTATAGGAGGTACGACTGCTACGAGAAATGTTACGAGATCTTAGGCTTACGAGAGCTTTGTGAAAAGAGGCCCTGGCGTTCGGTATTAAGGAAAATAGAACGGGACTTGGAGTCAGTATATAATTTATGATGGGTGCAGCACCGGTTATCTACTTGTGCCATCATCAGTACAACGCCACACGCACTCACTCACGCACGCACGCACGCACACACACACACGTGTGTGACTGAAAAGCTCATATCGCCTCATCATTCATTTCATAAGGCAAAATTATTTTGGAGGGCTCGTAAAATTCGAAATACACCCACCCAATCTACACCCCCTTAGATCTCCGTATGGGTTATCGGGTATGCCGAGTCACCACTGAGGTTGAAATATAGACATTATTAACGAAGACTATACAGGTTATTTCGTTCAGTACCGTAGTTCAGGTCTTGTTATGGCATGATACCAATACACTCCGTTTCTACACGGACATGATGCGAAATGTAACGGAACAGAAACAATGTTGTTCTAAGCTGTTTGGCAATGACAAATGCTTTCAAATATAATTCAACATTGATAAGAGGTTTAAAGAGCAAACAATCTTAATTTTACCTTTGTTTGTATTTTGAATTAACATTTTGTCACATTTGCTGAGGTATCTTTTATCTGGCATTGCTTATAACTTAAACCAGTATATAAATGAGTATGCGTTATGTGTGCGCAGTTGTTTAGAGCATTGTATCCAATAACATAGAAACATGATATCATGATATGTAAAATGAATGTCGGAAATCTATGACAGTACATTTTCAATAAGAATATCACATCACCTATGCAGATAGGATTAGTATGTGAAAGACATAACATTTGGTGTTTGAAGCGTCAGTAAAAGTATACTGTTTGGCCATTATGCTCAAATATATATATCACTCACAATCAAAACAAATATTGATAAGAATCAGAATATACCTATGTTTCATGTAGCGAACAAGAAAGATGTAAAAACTTTTGAAATTTTGCAGTTTGACAGTATAATGCAAACTGATTCAAAATTTGAAATCCTGCCTGTCAAATGTGCTTAAAGTTAATTAATAATTGTGAAATACTTTCCCTCATCAGACAAAGATGTTCAACAATTAGCAAAAGGAATAACAAATTGAAATGTTATTAATTTAGTTAGGGAGTTTAACGCTGCTTTTAATGGTATTCTATACTAAGTTGTAATACCGTGTGTCAGCTTAATGTAGGAAGATAGCCTAAAGTGATGTAGGAAGATAGCCTAAGGTGAAGACGCTAACCACTTTGGAGTGAGTGAGCAGGGTTTAGCAGTTTTTTTACAATTGTCCACTGCGGCTCATATCAGAAATGAATGGGCTTCACGTATGTTATCCATATTCTGAATCGAACCCGGGTGTTCAGCGCGACGAGCGAACGCTTTAACCGCTAGGCTACCCCACCGACCTAACAAAACAAAAAACTAAACCTTAAAGAAACCCGCGGATATGGAGTAGACAAATCTAGAAACGTAAACGGATTCGAACCCACGATGATATGTTTTTCCCAGACACATTACACTAACTTGGTCTGTCGATTAGTTTTTTGTTAGCGTGAAGGATATTTCAAATGTATTTTGAATTAATATCATCATATCTACTGGAAACATTCAGTAGTAATACAATTACGGTTATATTAAGTATCTATCAAACTCAATCGGCGTTAAACCGATCAAGGTATTCCCCAAAACATAACAGTAATAAAACCCCTGTACATGGCCATAAGAAATATCTGCACAAATCAATCAGTTTTAGTATTTAGTTTTTGTTTTAGTGTTTATGGATCAATATCCAGTAGTAAAGATACCAGGTGTTTGCAAACAGGTGAGCGCATGTTGCCATACAAGTTACATCCTTAACAAATATGTATAAAACCAAGCCAACTATTCGCATTAATAACACACAACAACATCTGGATAATGCTCTCCCATAAAATAATGTTACATTTTCTCATTTATAGCCTGAAGGTGATAAAACATCCATGCTAGTGATAAATCCTTTGTCGTAGAAAATGCGATGTCATGGACCTCACTTCACATTTTAAGGAAACGTTTTATATCGCGCAGGCCCTCGAGGTCACAAGGGGGCGGTGGGGTAGCCGTGTGATTAAAGCATTCGCTTGTCACGCCGAAAGACTCGGGTTCGATTCCCCACATGGGTACAATGTGTGAAGCCCGTTTGTGGTGTTTCCTGCTGGAATTGCTGGAATATTGCTAAATGCGGCGTAAAACGAAGCCCATCATGTTTGCACAGCACCCGCATGCATGATTTAACGACCTGTTACAAAACATCCACAAAGAAACACTGTGCAACCGAATAATTGCATCCGGCCAGCTGATATGTTCTACTTTCCAGATTGACAAATGATGGAGTAATTTACTTTTGCACATATGTATCTGTCCCGACAAGGATTCATTCCGGAATTATGGTTTTCGGAGTATAGATATCATAACATGTCCAAAACCGTTACAAAATGATTACCATAAAAGCAATGTTGAAAGCCATTTCTGCATCGCTCAGCTATATTTTATTTACACAGACATTTATTTAAACAATTTTATTTTGTGTACATAGAAATACACAGTGATTTTTGTTTGAAGAGGGTTTGATTTGTTATACAGAACTCATTGCTACAATTTTACATCCATTGTTATAATGCGAGAATGTGTCCGCCGCCCTGATACTGGAATATTGCTAACAGCAGCGTAAAGCTAAACTCACCCACTTATTTACTTTTGAGTTGGAGACGAAGACACGTTTTCGAGCGATATGTATATATATACTTAATTAGTTTGCTTAAAAGCATACACAAAATAGGGGTTATGAAATAGTGCTAAAGGTTTAAAATGGGTATGGAAAATGATATTATTCGTATTTTATATTTGCCAGGAGAACAAAAGGAAAATCCCTTATCAGCATTTGTGAACAACAGATGTCATTAATGAAACTAAAGCAATAAATATATTCTTCAAATGCTCTGTGGCCTCGCACGTATATTCGTTTGATAAGAAGTTTAAATATGAATGTACATGAAATGTAGATAACGGGTTCTTGTCTCCTGCTTCACACACAGTCACAGAGTCAGGTTATGTGAGAGTATCAGGCACTGTTGAAGAAATAACAATGTCTTTTCGAGATTAGAATATAATTGTGATAAAAGACACATATATGCAATAAGAAATATCTACTGAAAGATTGTACGATTCCGACGATATAAATGCCCATGTGTTTAATAAACACTATCACATAGTGACGATATCAGGTGTTCGCGAAAAGACACAGTGTGCCTCACCGGCGGCCCGTGACACAAACACATGCAAAGGTAAGTCAACTGTTCACATAGACCAGGGAACTTGAGGTATAATCTACAATTGGGAATTGCACCGTACATCATTTTCGTCACTGATGTTTCAAATCTAGAAATGCATTGCACGTCTACAACAAATATTTTTTATAAGCTTCACTGTGGTGTTGAATGTCTTAACCCTAATGAAACAATATTTAAGCAGGGATCGTAAGACGTACTTTGAAATTCTCCTAGAAAGAGCACTACCAAAGGCTGGAAAAGTAAATAACAAAAGAATGACTTGGTTTACAGCTGTTTGATTAAAAAGTCCAATGCTTTGGCTCTATTTAATGGTTTAGACGAACTTGACATATTTAGAAGCATAGCGGGAATGCTATCCTGGTCACACTGTGCTTGACCACCTCGTTCAAGCCTTATATTATTTATCGATGTATCGTAATACATCTACAGAAGAACCCTGTTAAACTGGACGATAGCATTCAACCTGAGACATACGTATAAACAAAACGATCTCAGTGTTACAATTGTATCCGGGTTCTTTGGGAATCGTATTTTGAGATAACCTCTGAATAAGGTCATTGTACAAAACTTTTCCTGGGATAATCTCTGACCATTGAACCCAAGGGTCAGTAGTGGTCATTTTTAGTGTTATCTGAGGCCAGTATTCCCAGATTCTCTCGGGGAAATATTACGTTCTTGGAGACCATTCTACCCCAGATTCTCCAGGGGTGATATTTAACATTATGTTCGGCCATTGATCCTTGGGTTCTCCTTTTGTTAGAGCTGGTGTTATACAACACACACGATATGGATGTGCAACTTCTTTATTATTTACACACGACGTTTCTGGGTTAATACTTGCCCCTTCATCAGGTGAATGACAGTGAATAGTTACAGAGGTATATATATATATTGACTGCCATTCGCCTGATGAAGGGGCAAGTATTAGCCCAGAAACGTTGTGTGTAAATAAGAAAGAAGTTGCACATCCATATCAAGTGTGTTGTATTACCCTACCAACTTCTAAATGTCTATCAAACATCTGATAGCTGGTGTTATCTGTAAACGTTGTGATCTGGGGTTTTATTGCGGTAATTTTCGTTGTTATCTGAGATTAGTGTCTCCGGATTACCAACGGGTAGTATTGTAGTTATATCAGACCATTATGGATTCTCATGAGGTCATATAGAGTTTTATCCGTCATATCCCGGTTCACCGGAAGTCCTGCAGTATCTGCTCACAAGTCACAATCATTGTCACTTCGAAGCATGTCGTTAACCCGTTAAAATCGGCTATGAACGTGAGGTGCAGGCAACATTGCAGCTGGATAGACATATGTGGTGTTCTTGCAACATGTACACAATGTATGACTTGTAAGTCATAACCAAAGGGCCTTTCTTAAGATTTACACATGTCTTTTTAAATAATCCCAGAGGACCTAGTTTGTACTTAGTGCTTTAGTGTTCCCTGAAACCATTATACCATGGTTTCTACTGTGATCACAAGTGTTCCCTGAAACCATTATACCAAGGTTTCTACTGTGATCACAAGTGTTCCTTGAGACCATTATACCATGGTTTCTACTGTGATCACAAGTGTTCCCTGAGACCAGTATACCGTGGTTTCTACTGTGATCACAAGTGTTCCCTGAGACCATTATACCATGTTTTTAGTGTGATGGTTCCCTGAAACCTTTATACCATGTGATGACAAGTGTTCCCTGAGACCATTATACCATGTTTTTTTAGTGTGATCACAAGTGTTCCCTGAAACCTTTATACCATGGTTTCAACTGTGATCACAAATGTTCCCTGAGACCATATTACCAAGGTTTCTACTGTGGTCATAAGTGTTCCATGAGACCATTATACCACGGTTTCTACTGTGATCACAAGTGTTCCCTGAGACCATTATACCATGGTTTCTCTGATCACAAGTGTTCCTGAGACCATTATAGTGTTCTACCTGAGACCATTATACCATGGTTTCTACTGTGATCACAAGTGTTCCCTGAGACCATTATACCACGGTTTCTACTGTGATCACAAGTGTTCCCTGAGACCATTATACCACGGTTTCTACTGTGATCACAAGTGTTCCCTGAGACCATTATACCACGGTTGCTACTGTGATCACAAGTGTTCCCTGAGACCATTATACCATGGTTTCTACTGTGATCATAAGTGTTCCCTGAGACCATTACTGTGACCACGGACCATTATACCATGGTTTCTACTGTGATCATAAGTGTTCCTGAGACCATTATACCATGGTTTCTACTGTGGTCTGTGATCCTGAGACCAGTGTTGCTACCTGACAAGTGTTCCCTGAGACCATTATACCACGGTTGCTACTGTGATCACAAGTGTTCCCTGAAACTGTTATACCACGGTTTCTACTGTGATCACAAGTGTTCCCTGAGACCACAAGTGTTCCCTGAGACCATTATACCATGGTTTCTACTGTGATCACAAGTGTTCCCTGAGACCATTATACCACGGATTTTACTTGGTATTAGCTAATGCCATTGTACGCTGGAATCACCGCAGTCTCATTTTGTGTTAATGTCATTTGTACACTGGATTCTGTATATGTCATGTGCATTGTTATCTTATGCAGTGTGTTCGCTGGAATACCTACCATGTTTATTGATATCTTATATCATTTGCACACTGGATTCTCTATAGGTCCTGTGTATTGTTATCTGCTGAGTCATCATGTCCAGCATGGCCACCCCAATGTCCACCAGGAGTATAAGAGAGTGACACAATACCACAGGAGGATTACAGCTTCACATCTCCCCACGTTCAGTATGTTTTACCCAAGATTCCCCAAAGACATCCCTGGCATATGTTTTTCCCGTATCCATGGCAACAACTAATTAATCGGCAGTATTTTACCTTACCGATTTAAATTTCTTTCAAAAGTATCGACTGAATTAACTTTACACAGCTGTATTGCAATTTGTCGACCAAAATCGATAAACTCAAAACTTTTTCACACGATGACACACGAACTGAGTCCCGTTTATCCAAACCCGCAGACCTGAAACTAATTTCTCCTGATACAACCCTTTATGATTGTACAACAATAACAAAAGGAAAAATAATTATTGGCTGAATGTATACTTGGCACTACTTCAGCGTAATGATACAATAATTATGGTCTATATCGTTACAGATACGTTTACTTTCTTCCCAGACTGACATTATAACTAACATGAACATCAAAGCGCTCTGAATAAATTGCTTTCGCCAACTGTGTTGAACTACCAAGTCACGTCTTGGGTTCGATAGAGAAATCCCATCTTGGCACATCAAACGAATACGGATATCGCTTAGCAGCTTTTTACTTATAGAAAAGTGGAGCTAGTTATTGGCTATGGCTTTGATAATGTCATAGAAAAATGGAAAAATTTCATTAATACGTTTTACATTATTCATTTCCATGGCAATAATCTGTTATTCTAATGATACTATGCTGTATAAACATGTCTTATTCAGCTGCACCAAGAAATGGATTTAATCACATCGTAATTAGTAACATTTTTAGAATGGCCTTGGCCCAATACCGCATTTGCATACTGCTGACGTCATAGGGTTAACTGTTGCAGGTCTCGATGAATGATATCGTTGCGGGATCGTTTGGAAAAGATGACTTTGTTTAGATTATCAAGAACGCTTTCCGAACAGGTAAGAAAGTTCCTGCTCATGTCATGATTGCACTATTGTAGCGTTTGTACTCTCAGGTGAATCAAACACAATGGTTGTATATTTTAATGGAAGAACAGAATCATGTCTTCACTGTCATACTTTATTTCCTTCTCGCTGCCGTTAGGTTGTTTGTATCCATGAATAGACACGATGTCGACACTGCTTTAAATAATACCCCAACATGAAGCAATTGTCGTACTGTTGGGTTCTTTTGGCTTGTGTTCTTAAACAGGATGAAGATATCTGTCTATCTTAGAATTGGTGAATTTGAAGTCTACGACCACATGCATCAGAACTGTTTCACTTATGACGTAACAGCTTGGTAAAGCACCCGAAAGCCCCTTTAAATCTTTCGAGTCAAGGATCGTACACTCATTTCTTGTATCCCCGCCCTGGTATTACTGGAATAGTTCTTAAAACGGCGTATAACAATACTCACACACACACACGTTACTAATATGTTTTATGGTGCAGTTGACAGAGGCGACACTGTGGTTGCAAATATACGTGATGCCAGGTGATGCGACACAGGTGCACTTGTGAAAAGTTAAATTAGAATAGGATATAAAACAAAATATTATGGATGTCAACTTCTTCTTTATTCTAGACACAACGTTTCTGGGCTTTTCCTTGCCCTTTCGTCAGGTCATTCACCGGACGAAGGGGCAAGGAAAGGCCAAGAAACGTTCACCTGACGAAGGGGCAAAGAAAGGCCCAGACACGTTGTGTCTAGAAGAAAGAAGTTCACATCCATAATATTTTCTCTTATACATGTACTTTAATACAACTTCTATATGCATCTCAAGAACCACATTAGAAATAGGATTTAGACTGCAGAGATAAGGCTAACTGAATATGATCGACCAGGGTGTGCTTGCTACTAGTACTACATACTTTGAATCGAAACTTTAAATCACTCTGTTGTAGCAGACATTGTTGTTCTGGGCCCCGTTTCACAAAGCTATCGTACCTCCTATACTGTAACACAGACTTACGACAGTCGTCTGGTTACGATAGCTTTGTGAAACGGGGCCCTGTTCGCTGGTAGGATACTCAGTAGTAAGATGTGTGACAGAGTTCCGCCCCTTTATCTTTCAGGATCCGCTGACTCTCGTACATTGCGACAGTTGGTAAATCAGCACTCTGCTTGTAGATTTTACAGCTATCCAGAACAACCCCTGCTGTGCCCTCATTAAACATATAAATGAAATACCGTATAAAACATAATATTTACTTACTCATGTGGTTAGAAAACAATGGCGAAAATTCAGTTCATATATGTTATAATTCAAATTTCAGGACTCAGAATTTCAGTAAACCTACTAGTCTAAGCGTGAGTATTTAGCCCCAAATCAAATTCAAGTACATGTCCTTGCTATGGGGCTTTATCAGCTCCAGATCTACAGTTAGCCTAGAGGTTCGCCCGATACGTGACCTATTTAAACCTGTTAAAAGCAGTGGCTATCTCTTAAACAAACATCACATCCACGTGAATTGTCCGTCAGTGTTAATCAGGTGACCGGGTTGACCACAGATATACAACGTATCTCTGTTGAATGGTCAGCCCATGTCGGACATATCTCGTGAACTAAATACTGCTGTTAGGCCAGCCGCGAACTTGACCGATTTGTGAAATATTAGATAATATCCTCGCATGGTCATCCGAAAACCGTGTCACAGACACCCAGACCGACCCTCTGTGGGTGTGGGACAACGCTTAACGCTGTGTCCGTTAGCTGAGAATGTGTGTTCTCTTGAACCGGAGACATCGATTTTCGTGTTTTAAATCAAGTTACAATTATTACACTGATTTATATTCAATTAATGTGTCTGATTAATGTAACTAAATGCCATTTTAAATTACAGTGAAATTAAAGTGACAATATAAATTGCGAATCGACGTGATTCCTTTCGACCCTGGACAATGCGCTCTTTTACTACAGTGTACAGACTTTAACTGAAGATATGAGAGAGATTTTTCAAGAACAAATATTCAAAAGAAGCCATATTTAACAAACTGTTAAATATGGAGCTTTAGGTTTAATAATTATCATATCATTGTTTATACGCTCCCCTGTTCGCGTACATATGCTTTTATCTTACCTTTATGGAAAATACTTTAATTTAATTCGTCAATTCGTCCCATGAGAGTGACAACTGGAAAAAATATTACCCGCTGCCACGGTAACCGCCAAACAAACGACTTTCATTGCTTTATTTAAACTATTTTATACATCGAATCGTTTGCATACTCAACTTAAACATAATTAACCATTTTTATTGCAATGTGCTCCACTGATCTTAAAAATCCAGTCGAAAGGCAGGCGCTATTTTGTTTACATGTCGGCAGCAATCTTCAAAACAAAATGAAATGATATTTTGTACATTTAACATGGCGGTGAGATATATAAGGTGGGAGAAGCATACAACTTATATTATCACTGTTTGGTGATTCATAACCACATGCTCCTGATGTACTCGAAATTGTCAATGTACTCTGGTTTAAGCAGAGATTTCTTATGAATATAGAAATAGTTATGTCGCTTTTATTTGCATGAACTAAACACATACACTTTACTTGATTGTTACATAGACTGTAATTTCTTGTGTGTCTGTTACACGTGAGTTTTGATGATACTTGCTTTAATGCAGTTTTAGGCCACAACGCTTATCTTATCTAATCTTCATACTATTAGCTATTTGCTTGGATGTCTACTGTCGAGACAACGTCTGTTGGTATTGAACGCCAAACCCGGAGTATTGTCTGTCCTGCTTATCTGCCGATATAGATTTCACGGGACGTAAAAGAGAAAATGGAGGTTGAATGTTATGAATCGACCCGACAGACATCCAAAAAATAAAGATGTCAGACATTGCCATGCTGCATGAAATAGAATTATTCATTTGCTGCTTGACACCACAGATCAGTACTTCCAGCTCAGGACGACTGCTTGTAATTGCACCTTGTCCAGATAATCACGTGACACAATAAGGTGTTTACTGCCCCAAATATACGTGCCATACTGTCCCAAGTATACTTGTTTTGCGGCACAAAGTATACGAGTATACATATGTACATGTAAAACTTGTCATACCAGTTGCTTTATCTGCAGCGTCTTACCTTCTGGCACAAACATACATACATACCTATATCTAGCTGTCTATCTATCAATCTATCTATCTATCTATATATATCAGAAGATACATCAGTGTGTGTGTGTGCGTGTGCGTGTGTGTGTGTGCGTGTTTGTGTGCGTGCGTGCGTGCGCGCGCGCGGGCGTGTTTGTGTAAACAACCACTTCAGTTACACATGAAAGACGATCGCTGTTAAACTATTTAGATGTTAAATTTGAGAAGAAGCACCAAAACCTAACCCGTCGTCATAAGAAATCTACGATGAAGCAAATTCCCGACCATGTAACGAACATATAAATCTCTACCAATCAGTGATAATGGGAGGTGCGCTTATCCTGGCCCACCTTTGGTAATGATAATTAATCTGTCTGATATACGAAACTGTTAAAACTATGGCAGTAGTAGGTTTAAACTATCCATGCAAAACTCCAACCGTTAGCTTTGCCTTTTGTATGTTCAATGTATATAAATAAATTGTGACTATTAATATGATATTCGAATTCGTAATTATATCCTGAACATACTCGAAAATGTTTAAATGAACAATGTTGTTGGATATCTTTACTGAACTGGATTCCGACGTGAAACATGTTTCAATATTTTATGACAGATTTTGTAAATCAAAGAATATTTGTTATTTTCCAGTTCGCAAAAGGGGTAAGATTAATTGAAAGTAGAAGACAACTGTATTTTCAGGAATGAGAATATGCTTATTTCGTTTTTTCCTGAATTTGTTCTGTCCACACTGGTCTATTCATTGTACACTTCTACCGTTGTTTTGCAAGCGGAATCTGGTTCAGCACATGATTAAGTCTGGTTATCTAACACCGTAGAGATTCTATATTTTCTTTGATATAGCTGTTATTTACTTGTATGCCTTTCAGTATGTGATCCCAGATATTAAAACGACCACCGTTACCGAGTAATTTAACGAAAATGGTGAATGTTCTGTTTTATAGTTATATCGTTAGCAATATCTCCTGTCACTCGACTTTGATATATAGTTCCTCGTTCCAACTGAAATTAATGCCTGACAGTCATGTAATTTAATAGCTGTCTGGCCCGAACCAAGCATAAATTGAACAGAAGCAAATTATTCCAACAATATTATTCTTATGATATTGTCGGAATCGTACAATGGTTCTCTGCATTTGACAGACCTTTCCTACGATTATGGAGAATGGCTTTTTTCTCTTTTATTTAGATGCTCAGAGTCACGTATGTGTAAAGGTTGGGACACTGGAATTTCAGTAAATTTTGAATGTACTTGAAAGCTATGAGTATCCAGATAGAATACAAGAAGCCCATCAGAAGCCGTGCATTCCAGTTACCGTAGGTTAGCAGATGATTGCAATTTAATCAATACTGATAAAGTTTGCTCCTACTTTTTATAACGTGTTCTTGTATCTCGTCATGAATAAATTAATATCGCACTGCACAAGATCGAAAATAAAAACACCAAATGCCAAATCGTAAGAAAAGGCATATTTCTTCAGACAATCTGAATATTCCAGACAGTGTAATGATTCGGAAAGGATCGGTTTTCACTTTCAGGTCAACTTTTCCCTTGTCTGGCTGAGAGATGCAATTAAAGCTCCGTATCTGACTTGTCTGCTCCGCCTTAAGCCACTCCAATTCCCGACATAAGATTATCATTTTCCTAAATGTCACCGTGACTAAACGGTGATTGCTGAAGACATCTAATTGGAGGTAGAAACTTTCAGGATGCGGACAATATGTCTCTGACATTACACAGATAATTATTAACGGCTCAGACAAATGTGAATGTCATTTTGGCTTTTAAAACGTACAAATTGCAAGGTGACATCAATAGCAATCTCTCAGCTTGTATATGTCGGGCATTATTGGCTTTGAAAACGTATGATGAGGCATCTTCCGGTATTTAACAGCATTCGCCTTGTTTGATCGGCATTACGTAGGCGTTGACAGATAACAAGTTAGACACATGTTACAGCTAAGAAAGCTTTTTAATATTAAATTGTGTTGAATTATTTCGGATTTTGTCGTCAACCCATCACTTGTGTCTTTGGTATACCTACCTCATTTTAAAGAATATGGATGTACATGTATTGTTTCAAATGAGTGAGTGAGTTAAGATATATAGTCACATCGGCAATATTTCAGCCATATCGTGACTTAATAAGTTATAAATAGATAATAAATGGAATTAAATTACAAAAACCTGTCGACGAAGGACAATAAAATAACTAGATTACCACAGATAGAAACGTAAAACCAGTAATTAAATCTCATACATTTTAACTATAGAGGACAACACTATATAAAACCAGGCTATAGATCGCAAACAACTGAAGGTCGATCATCATACTAGGGACCATGGGGAATGACAGTGCCTTTGCTACCTGCATGGACCCTAGCTGGATTTACACCAGCCCTTCAGCCGCTGGCGATTGTAAGAAACATTTTGCCGAAAGTTAAAAGAACAAAAATAATACGTAAAAACTCTGGTAAGCTTAAATTTAAAGTTTTGGGACTTACGTACCCTCTCAGGAGGACAATAATATTACCCCATTTGAGGGTACAGCCACTAACAATCTCAGTTACTAATCTAAACTACCAATAATGAAATATTAATTTATACAGTATATTTACAAACTATTCATAAAAACTATCTAATAATTCTATTACTTTTAAAAATTCAATAATTAAATGAAACTTAACAGTACATTGAAATACTTATCCCTTGTCATGTCAAGACATGAAATAAAGAGATTACAAAAAAACTTCTATGTCATAAATCATTGCTGTGTCAAAGATAGTACCACGTTTGTCTATAATTGTCTTCTCCATAATCTTTGCTGAAGGATAAGTATGGCATGGCTTGACTTTTTAATGCGGCCAAGAATATGTAAATTATTCAAATGATATTCCTCAGTTTAGAAGAGATAGCTAATGCCCTTTGCCCAACAGAGATCCTACATTGCAGGAAAAGCGTCAGAGGATTGCCAGAATATATAGGCCACTATCTTAGGCCACTATCTTGAAGAATATTTAATAACAATGATGCAGCAAACTATAGAGGCTTCAAAAAATGGCCTCAAAGAACCAATATGTTTCTTTCTTCTTCGTGGATATTAATGACAAGAAAATACAGTTACCTATTGTGCCTCGAGTTGATCATCAGTATGGATGTTTACATGTTCACCTTATGTCTACAGGGAAGGAAAACTGAAATATATAGTTATGCCCTCCATAGAAATATAGGTATCAAAACCTCACACCGTCCAAAAATATGACAGTTAAACAAAACAAAGGCGCTTAATAGTAGTGTGCTGTTCGTATCTCAACAACACTCAAAACTCTAAAGACGATATAGTTCCTTGAATATGTTTTTGAAGACACATTTTTAGATAAACGACAAATGTTGTATCCACAATTACACGAATCTGCAGACTAAATGCAGACTGGAATGTGTTCATGAACAACCAATGAAATATTGATGCTACCAAGTGTTCGTGAGGAGGTGAATTCGCTTGCCACAAACACACGTAGAGGCATGTCAACTGTTCAGATGAATAAACACGGGAATATATGGTACCGGGCTCACTAGAGAATTCAATAGGACATCGTCAGGAATGCCCCCTTAATGTTGTCCATAAAACGTTTTGAAAGCTTTGTCTAAAGCTGGAACGCTGCTAATTGTGGCATATAACAACCTTTGCATCCAGACACATGCTTATGCGTAAAAACAAATTAAAACACAAGGAATCATACCAATACTATCGACATACGTACTATTTAAAAAAGTCATTTCTCTATGGTTTTGAATCGTAATCAAAGAGTGATTATTTTCATCTTGTGTTGGTCGAATGACATGAACATCACATTGTGCCACGTGTCATATATTAACACAGATTGAACCCACCTAAAGCTAGAATACTAGTCCACTCCAGAGGATCAATGTTCTACAACACCGCCCAGTACCTCTCCTGTCTGCTTGCTTCCTTAGGCAAAGATGGCAAGTCCTATATCAGCGACTCCTCCTCTTTCGTTAACCAGCTGAAAGAAGCTAACCTCACAGGCACCATGGTCATCTATGACGTCATCGACATATTCACCAACATCCCTCTACAAGATGCATTTGACATCCTCTGCAACAGGCTCCATACTATAATCGACGACCTAGACACCAAACATACCACAGACAGCATCATCAACCTCGCCTCAAGCTGCTTGACACCTGATATTTTACTTTCAATGACAAGGTCTACAAACAAACCCAAGGACTCACTAAGGGTTCCCTTCCGTCTCCACTGACTTCCGAAATCTTCATGACATCCTTTGAAGAAGCTGCCCTCCCCACAGCACCATTCCACCCTCTCTGCTGGTACCATAAGGTAGACGACGTATTCACAGAGCTCCTAAAACATCTCAACGCCCAAGCACCACAGAATCCAGTTCACCCTCCCTTTTCTAGATGTGTACCTCCAAAACACAGATGATGGACAAAGAACATCAGTGTACCGCAAGCCCACATACACAGACCACAACTACAACTCCTGTCACCACCACCAGATAAAACAATCTACCATTGTCACCCTCACCCGACGTGCCAAATCAATTTTCCATCCAGGTATCCTCAGCAGTGAACCGGACCATTGCAAGAAAACCCTCACTTCCATCAACAGTGATCCTGCCGGCCTAGTCCCCAAAACCAAAACCCCTCAAGAACTCCGATCCAAGACTGAAACCTGCCCACTCAGTCCACCAGAATCACCATACCATACCAAGGCTTTGCCACTCATCAGATTTGTCGCCTCATCAAAAACACAGCAAATATAGATGTCGCCTTCTCTAGCGGCAAGACCATCAAGACCAATCTACGAACCAATGGCAGAGGCCCCAGCAGCGCTAGCACGCACCCCAGAGGATGTATATAACAGATCCCCTGCAACTGTCTCCACCAATACATTGGAGAAACCATCAGACCCCTCAACACCAGACTCAAAGAACAACTGCCGTCTGTTAACAAATTAGACTTGAAATCCGCCATTTACGAACACATCCTCAAGAACCAAGATCATCACATAATGTGGGAAGCAACCAAACTCCTGTCCCGGAACAACAATAACTGGCGACAAAGAAAACTACAATAAGCCATTGACAACAGAAGACACCAGCCAGCCATGAAAAGTGACCAGGGAACCTATCTGCCCAGCGCCTGGGACGTATTGCTTTGATTATTGTCTGTGCTAATTATTTTTTCTGGCTTCCATCGCGATTGTTTCCTCTTCTAGCACTTTACAAAGGGGGGTTAAAGTGCTGCAGTGATTAGAGTAGAAAGAACTAGCAAAATTATGGTGAGGATGTTGTAAGCACGTAGGTATACTTGTTTTGAATTTTGAACAGCCGCCATTTTCATAGCCGTGAACATTCAACTCATAATCGATACAGGAGTATTTATACATACAATGATGGAGAAAATGTAAAAAAACCGTGTAGACATAGACCAGTTAATTTGAAATGATCATTTGCCAAGTTTCTAAAACCTAATTTCTGGGGGTCTCAAACGGCCTTTTGGTAGTGCTGCTTCTGTGACCCTGGCCCTGAGACGTGCCTTGTGACCTTGGACGAGTGGCTGTATATGATAAGACGAGTCTCGAGAGTTTATCTTTAACGTCACTCGGGAGATATAGGGGATCTATTCCTCTGACAAATTGACAATCTCACCTCTTCTTGCATAACAAAAGGACGATATTGTACTTGTATATGTTACAGGGAATGTGTGAAACCAGGGATTTCACGTAATCCCTGAAAGATTCAGTGATTTCGCGAAATCACTGTGACCCCCAGGGATTTCATGCATTCCCTAAAATTTCCAGGGATTTCATGAAATTACTGATTTTATTGGTGTTCCATTACATACATTCGCTGTTAGGATATCAGTGAATGTGTGAAATTAATGTTTGTAGCTTAAAACTAACTGTTGAGTCTCATTTCATCCCTTAGTTCTTTGGAGTTGAAAACTTTGACAATTTACCGATGACACTTTTGGCTAATTACTACCTTGAGTCGGGATACCAAGTTAATTTTCTCACGGCTTTACTGTTTAGTCTCATTTCATCCCTTAGGTCTTAGGAGTTGATAACTTTGACTATTTACTGATGACACTAAGTCAAGCTAAGAGAGGGAAAATACCGGGTTTCGATAATATTCCAGTTGATGTTTTGACAAATAACATCTGTATAGATTATCTTCATAAACTGTTTTCTACATGGTCATGTACCCTCCAACTGGGCCCAGAGGATCATTACCCCTACCCCTAAGTCTGGAGTTGACAAGCTGAGAGACCCAATGTCTCATAGCAGCATCACAGTAGTCCATCTTATTGTTATGATTAATAATTTAATCAATATTCCTTTCGTAGTTTCAAAAGTTACAGACGTTGTTTTTAGCGATTTCGTTTATATATGGAAACAGGGCCTTTTACAAGTTGGTAGTTTAACTGGTAGGGGAGGTAATAAGTAACACACATACTGTACTTTAAAGGTGCATTTTTGCAGTGATATTTATGTTAATTGTAATGTCTCGCTCTATGAGAAAAGCAATAGCTTTGTTTAGATGT